>NW_026068021.1:4273158-4369450 GCF_014885135.2 Alexandromys fortis
GAAACCCTGACTAAAAAAAAAAAAAAAAAAACAAGGCAAAAGACTCACCAAGGAATGACACACAAAGTTGATCTCTGGACTACACACACACACACCTAGAAACTGTGAATGTTTCCCTTTGCTACCAAAGGTTTTAGCTTGCCAGGTATAGTCCTGTCCAATCTACCAGGAACCCCCCCCCCTCTGATGCTATTTAATTTCTTTTTCAGCTCTTTGAGATATGACTGGAAAAGTCTCAAAACTCTTGTACACATTTTTGTAGGGTCACATCAGTGTTATGTTCTTGGGTGTGTCTTAGCCTTTCACGGAGATCCTTTTCTTTCATTTATTTCCTTGCTGAGTCTGCATTAAAACCCTAATAAACCCCAACCTGCTTCGTGCTGGCCTGTCCCAAAATTGTTTTCTACAGCATAGTCGAGACTCCCAGCTTCTTGGATGCAGCAGAAGGATGGACCCTGCTTTCCCAGCCATTCGTTCTGTTACCCCGTGTCTTTTTATTGGGGAATTGAGACCACTGATGCTGAGATTTATCAATAAGCAGTGTTTGTTTGATTTCCGTTCTTTTGTTGTAGTGAGGAGTGTGTGTGTATGAAAAATTGGAGAGATCTCTTAATAGCAACTTAATCGCATGCCTGAAGGCCCTAGAACAAAAAGATAAAATCACATCCAAAAGGAGTATTTCACCCAGGGCTGAAATAAATAAAAGGAGTAGATAGCAATAAATAATCAAACCCAGGGCTGAAATCAATAAGATATAAAATAGAAACAAACAATACAAAGAATGAATAAAACAAAAAGTTGGCTCTTTGAGAAAATCAGTAAGATTGACAAACTTTTAACCAAATTAACCAAAATGTACAGAGACAAGATACAAATTAACAAAATTAGAGATGAAAAGAGTGTCACAACAGACACAGAGGAAGTCCAGAGAACCATGAGGACATACCATTCTGTAAAAACCTGTATTCCACCAAGTTGGAAGATCTAAAAGAAATGAGTAATGTTTTCAATACTACCACTTACCAATGTTAAATCAAGATCAGGTAAACCATTTAAACAAACCTCTAACCCCTAAGAAAATAGAAGCAGTCATTAGTAGTCTCCCAACCAAAAAAGTCCAGGCCTGTGTGGTTTTAGTGCAGAATTCTATCAGACTTTGAGAGAAGAGTTTACACTAGAACCCCTCGAATTATCCCACAAAATAGAAGTAGAAGGAATATTGTCCTAGTTCATTTTATGAGGTCACAGTTACATTGATACCCAGACCACATACATATCCAACAAGGAAAGAGAATTACAGTCCAATTTCTCTTATGAATATATATGTAAAGACTTTCAATAAAATCCAAGAACACATCACAAAGGTCATCCACTGTGATCAAGTAGGCTTCATCTCCTAGACACAGTGATGGTTCAATATTCATAAATCAAGAAACATAATCAATCACATAAACAGGTTGAAAGATAAAAACCATACGATTATCTCATTAGATGGAGAAAGGGCCTTTGATAATATCCAATACCCCTTCAAGAAGATAGAAGTCATGGAGAGATTATGAGTACAAGGGACATATCTCAACATAATAAAGAAAGTTTACAGCAAGTATAGCCAATATCAACTTAAATGGAGAGAAACTCAAGGCAATTTCACAAAAATCAGCAACAAGGCAAGGTTCTCCACTCTCTTCACATTTATTCAATATAGTTCTTGAAGTCTTTGCTAGAGTAATAGGACAACTGAAGGAGATCAAAGGGATACAGATTGGAAAGAAAGAAATCAAAGTATCTTTATTTGCAGGTGATATGAAAGTATGTAATGATGAGGTAAGCAGGCCTGCTTTGCGTCCCGCCTGGCTCCTGCACGGCTGACTTTACATCCGAAATAACAGCACACAAATTGTATTCTTTTAAACACTGCCTGGCCCATTATATCTAGCCTCTTCTTGGCTAACTCTTATCTTGATTAACCCATTTCTAATAATCTGTGTAGCACCACGAGGTGGTGGCTTACCGGGAAAGATTCAGCATGTCTGACCTGGCGGCTGGCTCCATTTTGTCTGCCCTGGAGAGGAGAGGCATGGTGATTGCCTAACTTCCCTTCTTCCTAGCATTCTGTTCTGTTTACTCCACCCACCTATGTTCTGACCTATCAGGCCAAGCAGTTTCTTTATTAATTAACCAATGAAAGCAACAGATAGACAAATGACCCTCCCACATCAAAAGTATACATATGTGACCCTAAAAATTCCACCAAGAAACTCCCACAGATGATAAAACATTTCAGCAAAGAAGCTGAATACAGAATTAACTAAAGAACATTTGTAGTCCTCCTATATACAAATATCAATGGACTGTGTAGCATGACTTCTAATTGTTATTAATAATAAAAACCCAGAGTCACATATTAGGGGGTAAAAGCTGAGAGATCAGAGAAGCAAAGGAGCCAGCCACTAGAGAGTTCTTATCTCTACCAAAGCTCAGACAAAAGGGGTGATCCTGTCTTTACGAAACCTCAGACTGCATCCTCAGACTGAGTCCTCAGATTGGATGGAGGTTCTATCTCCTCCCGCCTTATATTCCTCTCTCCACTCAGCCATATCTCTTCCTGTCTCAGCCTCCCTAGTGCTGGGATTAAAGGTGTGAACCACCACTGCCTAGTTTCTATGGCTAACTAATGACTTAATTCTGCACTCTGATCTTCAGGCAAACTTTATTTGTTAGATTACAAACAGGACTGATTACCTCAGAAATACCTTGGGGTTAGAGCCAGAGTTGGAGGACGCCAAGGCAACAAGGCCTTTTGAACACAGCAGGATATGAATTGACAGGGACACAGCATGCATAAGGCCTGCACAGTTCTGCCCCAGAGAGGGTCCGAGGGCAGAAAGGAGAAATGGACACATGCCCCATTCCCTAACCCAGAAGCTTTCTCCAGTTGATAACCACTCCACTTACAAATGAGAATCTAGTTTTCTCAAAGGGAATCTCGCTAGGGAAACTATGCTTAAGGAGATAGGTAGGCCTCATGCCTAGCAGTAGATGGCTGACAGCCAATGAACTCAATGGCATCTTTGGAAGTTCCTTGTCTCATAGTGTCATGTCAGGGAATTTTCTTTTTCTTTTTTAAAGTTTTTCTCCTCACTCACCCTCTCTCTCCCTGCAGGTCCTTTGCATATACATTTTGGCTTCTGGTTTTGTGTTTGTATGGGATTCCCGAGTGTACAAATGAGTAGATCTTGGAGACCAAATCTGTTTCTTGTATCTTTTCTTGGGTTCTTTTCCGTTTGCTTGTTTAGTACTATTTCTGTGTATTTGTTTTAATTTATTATTATCATTCCTCAGAAGTCAGTTTGTTTTTCTAATGAGAGATAGAAAGGGGGTGTCTCTAGATGGGAGAGGAGGGATGGAGGGACTGGGAGAAGATGGAGGGTAAACCATAGTCAGGATAATAGGGGTGCGATGTCAGTTGTGGGTGTTGTTAGTTTCCTTTACGTGAGGGTGAGGGATCACACACACATCCTTACACTTGCCCAGCAAGCAGTCAGTGGAGCCATCTCTTCAGCTCTCAGGAGCCTCGTTCTGAACCCCAGGGGTTTGGTAAGGGCAAGAAGGGAGGCAGAATTCAGTGTGTTCTTTCAGCTTGCTGCACTCTGAAGCCGGAGTCTCTCTGTGGGAGATGCAAGGCTGGACCTGTCTGTCTGAATAATCCAAATAAACAAGTCTTCTATCACACTTCCACATTGTGAACGTAGTGACATGAGGGTGGGGGCCTGCACCTGCTCTCTGACATGTTAGGGTCCTGAAGACAGGGTCATGTCTTCGTTCCAAGCAACGCTAGAATATTTATGTGATATCAGTGTCGGTTGATCTCCTAAAACTCTTCCTACACTAGGCTTTGTTGAGACAGGGTCTAACGACCTTGAACCCCTGGTCCTCCTGCCCCTGCCTCCTGAGCGCTGGGATTACTAGGCAAGCACTCTGTTAGCTGGGCTGCATCTGCAGCCCCCCTCCCCCCTTTCTGTTGTCTGGGTGTTGGACTCTAACACGTCCTCTGAGACTCTCGGCCTCTAAATGGTGAGCGTGAGCGGGTGATCTGGATGTGTGTGCAGATGCCTTCAGACCATTGCAGGTGGTTGCTGGACTAAAGATAACCCACATTCTCCCCTTTGCACAGAGAAGAGGATGCCTGCTGTTTGCGATACCTACTCTTAGTTTGTAATTTGACTACGCCTGGAATTAATTGAAACCCAAGTGGCTGGGTACACCTGTGAGGGATTTTTCTTATTAAATCATTTGAAGCAGGAAGACCTACCTTTAATCTAAACCTTTTTTGATTGTTTTTCAAGACAGGGTTTCTCTGTGTCGCTCTGGGGGTCTTGGAACTCACGCTGTAGATCAGGCTGGCTTGGAACTCACAGATATCCGCCTGCCTCTGCCTTTCCTAGTGCTAGGCTTGAAGACATGCACCACCATGGTCCAGCTAATCTGGGTCTTTTAGGTAGGACGGTCTACCTTAAATCTGGGCCACACCTCCTGCTGGCAGCCTATATAAAATAAAGGACACAGAAGAAGCAGGCTTTTGCTCTTTGACTTCCGTCCTCACTTTTGCTGGCAAATTCATTCCTTCGCTGACGTTAAAACCTACTTCTTCAGGATTCTAAAGTATACTAAAGACCAGCCAAGGCATCCAACCTTGTGGGCTGAGCAACTATAGGAGTCTTAAACTTTCCCTTGGTAGAGAGCCATTGTTGGTCTAGCTGGACCGCAGCCTGTAAGTCACTCTAATAAAACTCCTTCACACACACACACACACACACACACACACACACACACACACACACATTATTGAATGCCAGTTTGACAGAATCTAGAATCACCTGGAAGATAAACCTCTGGAAATGTTTGTGAAGACGTTTCTAGATTGAATTAGTAGAGTTAGTTGAGCTCACTCTAGGAAAGGAACAACATCCCCGGGGTCCAGCAATGCCCTGGGACCTTGTTGCCCTGTTGCCAGGGTCCCTTTGTGGCCAATAAGGAGAAACCAGAGGCAAAGGACAGCTGGGCCATCCTCATCCCCAGAGCTGAGGGAGGGGTGACAGTTCATGACAGACCCAGAATGGCATCCAACCCTGCTGTGGAGAACAGGCATGGCTTTCAGAGGATGGAAGGTTGTTAATGCCAGCTCCCGGTCTAAGTTATGGGTCCCAGAGACACAGTTGGCAGCTCAGTTGTTCTTTAGGCTCCCTGCGAATTTCCAGCTGAAGAAGGGGCACGAGTACCATTTCTGATGCCCACAGAGTGAGTAGGTTTTAAATGAAAACAGATGTATTGGGCTGGGGGTGTAGCTCTGTTGGCTGAGTGCTTGCCTAATGTACACAACCCTGGCTCCTATCCACAGCGTCACGTAAATTAGGCCTGGTGGTTAACCCCAACATTTGGAAAGCGGACACCAGAAAACCAGCAGTTCGAGGCTGTTCTTCCATATGGATTGGGTTTGAGAATCAACCTGGCTAACAAGAGAGCCTGTCTCAGAAAGAAATGGATGAATGAATTGGTAAATAAATAGTTTTAGTTTGGTCCTGGCTTTGTGCCAAAATTGAGAGCAGCATGTCATGGTATCGTTGTGGAGTCCCCAAGTGGTGCCTGTGGTCAGCTGGTGCCAAACACCCCGTGTGGATGCGGATGTGCCTGCATGTATATGTTTTTATATCTCTCCTTTCCTATAAATCCAGGAGGATTCCTGCCTGAGTCTGTGCCTGCATGTATATGGCTTCTAGCTCTCTCTGTTCCTATGAATCCAGGACGATTCCTGCCCGGAGTCTCCTCCCCGTGACAGCATCAAACCCTACTCCATTCCCAAGGCCCCATCTCTAACCACTAGAATGGGATTAAGTTGCCTCCTGATGTGTTTTTCACAGTTGGGGTTAATGTCACCACAGGAAGCCTGGGAACCAGCCCTCGCCTTGTTGGATGGTCACTTTACTGGCCGGTAATGCTCACTTTTCTTCCTCCTATTCCTTTCCACTGCACTTGAAATTTAGAAACACACTTAAAAAGCAAATAAACAAAGCAAAAAGAGACACAAACCAGCCCACCACACAGGAAGTGGGGAACTGCTGAGTAATCCCAGAGACCACAGGGGTGTTTCCAGGGAGTTGAGCAGATGGCCATAGCCGTGGGTGGCTGGTCGGGCAACAACACTTCCTGCCTGCTCGGCAGAGCCACTAGGTCACCTGGGGACACTGTCTGGGTGTGTCTCTCCCGGGCCAGTCCAGTCTTGTACTCTTGCTTGTCCAGATTCCCAGGACTTCTTGGGTATAGAGGGGCAGAAGGAGAGAGGTGGCTGCGGTTGGAAGTGGCCCTGCCTGTCTCCATCAAGGCCACATGGTTACAACCCTACCAGGATAGGAAGGTGCCTGCGACTCCAGGGACTCTACCCAGTTCAAGCTTGCTCTGCACTGAAAGCAGCTAGGGCCTTGGGTATGTGGCCTCCAGTGACAAGACAGTCCAGGAGACTAAACAGCTATTGCCTCTGCTTGGCGGAGCTGTTACCTTCTTGGCTAACACTGGGTGAGGTTTTTGTGTGTGTGTGTCCTTCAGTGAAGCACATGCCATTGAGAAAGAGAAAATGCAGGTCTGCTTCTAGCAACAGCCCAGGAATGAGCCTCTCAGGAAAAGCTGGGCCTTTGTTTGGAGACAGCCACACCCTCCCGAGGGAAGAATGAGGGCCCCAGACTAGGTGGAGACCCAGCAGGAAGTGGGTGAGCTCTGTCAGGGTTTAAAGGTTCATAGCTGCATTGCAATGGACCACACAGAGTCACAAGCTGTTTTGGAGAACAGCAAGAAGAGCCGTCTCTCCTCAGAGACCGCAGCACGAGGCCGCCACGTGACAAGATGCTACTGTGAGAGTCATCAGTGACATTAGTGAAAAAAAAAACCAAAAAAAAAAAAAAAACCACAGGCCACAATAGTCTCATGGGCTCCTCTAATTTATGAGAGTATTGATGTCAATTAATTGAGATTGATTTAATCAGTGAATCAAGACACTGCAGAAATCACTTTCCCTCGTGATGAATCCTAGGTAGTTTGATTGGAAAGTAACAGCATAAAGACTGAGCGCCAGGCCTGGTGGTACACACCTGTGTCCATCCCCCACCCCTTCCGTGCTTTCTAGAGGTGGAGGCAGGAGGATCAGGAGTTCAAAGCCATCCTTGGCTACCTATTAGTTTGAGGTCAAGCTGGTCTATATGAACCCTGTCTCCAAATACAAAATCATAGCCCCAGAAGAGTGAGATAGGGTAAGGAGATGACTTAGGAGGTGAAGCACTTGCTGTGTAATCGTAAGGACCTGAGTTCACGTCCTTTAGACCCACATAAAGTCAGATGTGGCAGCACGTGCCTGTAACCCCAGCACTGGGTGGGTTGGGGTGAAGACAGGTGGATCCTGGGAACTCATTGACCACATATTCTGGCTGGAACAGCAGGCTCTAGGTTCAAAGGGAAACCCTGGCTCAAAAGAAAATACAAAGGTGGCAAGTGACGAGAAAGACATCTGGAGTTGTTTTCTGGCCTCCACATGTGCACACACAGAGGAGCACATCTGCACATACACAAGCATAACCACACACACACACACACACACACACACACCCAGCAAGGTTAGAAGATAAAACAGGACAATGTTCTCCATCGACTTTTTAAAAAAATATGGGAGTTGAAAATAGAGAAAAATAGATTTGGGTTGATAATAGCATTATGTTAAGATAAACTAGATTTGAGCTGATATTAACATTGTAAGTTAAGATAAAAAAAGAGAGACATAGTTATAAAAACTGCAACAGTGCATCCTCATCTCTGTAAGAGTTTCTTTCTTTCTTTCTTTCTTTCTTTCTTTCTTTCTTTCTTTCTTTCTTTTTTTATAATTATTGTTTTTTTATTTATTAAAGATTTCTGTCTCTTCCCCACCGCCGCCTCCCTTTTCCCTCCCCCTCCCCCAATCAAGTCCCCCTCCCTCATCAGCCCAAAGAGCAATCAGGGTTCTCTGCCCTGTGGGAAGTCCAAGGACCACCCACCTCCATCCAGGTCTAGTGAGGTGAGCATCCAAACTGCCTAGGCTCCCACAAAGCCAATACGTGCACTAGGATCAAAAACCCATTGCCATTGTTCTTGATGTCTCAGTAGTCCTCATTGTCCGCTAAGTTCAGTGAGACCGGTTTTAACCCAGGCTTTTTCAGACCCAGGCCAGCTGGCCTTGGTGAGTTCCCGATAGGACATCCCCATTGTCTCAGTGTATGGGTGCACCCCTCGCGGTCCTGAGTTCCTTGCTCGTGCTCTCTCTCCTTCTGCTCCTAATTTGGACCTTAAGATTTCTGTCTGGTGCTCCAATGTGGGTCTCTGTCTCTGCCTCCTTTTATCACCTGATGAAGGTTAATATTCAGGAGGATGCCTATATGTTTTTCTTTGGGTTCACCTTCTTATTTAGCTTCTCTAAGAATCCGAATTATAGGCTCAATGTCCTTTATTTATGGCTAGAAACCAAATATGAGTGAGTACATCCCATGTTCCTCTTTTTGGGTCTGGCTTACCTCACTCAGGATAGTGTTTTCTATTTCCATCCATTTGTATGCAAAATTCAATAAGTCCTTGTTTTTTACTGCTGAGTAGTACTCTAATATGTATATATTCCATACTTTCTTCATCCTCTGTAAGAGTTTCTTGGAAATAATGTTTTTCATTTCTACTGAGAAGTGGGCAAAATGCACAAAAAGCAAAAATAAAGTCATTAAAACAAAGAAAATGTCCAGTATGTTGTTGACTAAAGCAAATAAAACAAGAAAGTACAGTTTTAAGAATTTTTTTTCAGGACAGTTTCATGTATTCCAGCCTGGCCTTGAGCAAACTGTAGTCTACCTGCCCTTCTGACTCTCCTTCCTCCACCTCCAGAGAGCTAGCCTTCTAGTCTTGCACCACCATACCTGGTTTATGTGCTGGGAATGGAGCCCCCTGGGGTTCGTGTATGTTAGGCAAGCACTCTGCCCACAGAGCCACATTCCCAGCCCTAAGACCCCTTTAAGGGGTGAGGGTGGCAGAGATGGTGAGGCATTTTCTAATGCCTTAGGCGGTGGTGGACATGTGCCAGCCTTTAGGCATTCACGGAGGGTGTCGTAATGTTCCACCTCTGCTGTCCTCTTGCGTTTTCTTCCTAGAAATTCAGAGTTAACCCTGTTGTATGGGGCTGAGAAAGGTGGCCATCTGAATAGGAGTGGGGAGAGTCACAGAGCTGGGTGTCGAAGCTGAGTGGCGTGAGCAGGCCACCATAGCAGTGTGGAGCATCCCCCAGGAGGTGGGGTAGCCACAATCTGTGTGGACTGCGGTAAGAGTGGGCATCTCCAGGGTGAACAGAGCATCAAAGAGGCGGTGTGATAAATCTCTGCAGAGGGCTGGGAAGATGACTCAGTGGCTAAAGCACTTGCTGCACAAGTGTGAGGACCTGAATGAGTTCAGATCCTCAGATCTACAGCCATGTATATGGCATGGAGTCTCACAGTAATTTCAGTGCTGGAAGGCAGAAGTAGAGGATCCTTGGAGCAAGCTGGCTAGCTGGACACACCAACAAGCTCTGGATTCACTTGAGAGACCCTGACTCAATGAACAAGGTAGGGAACATCAGCTATGTGCTTCCATGTGCATGCACACATGTGTTTATGTGTATCCGCATGCATGGAAACACATATTCATGCCTGCACACCACACACATCCACATGACAAAAAGGAAAAGCAAATATCTGTAGAATAGTGGGCTGTCAGTGTGGCACTGGGGACCATCCACAGAGGAAGAGGATCTGTGAATTGTCATATCAGTTTCTACAGGGTCCACAGGGCATTCGCAAGCTAGGGGTGGCCCATTTACATGGAACCGTAGACCATTAAACAGAGTTTGAGCATCCACAAAGCAATGTGGACCATCTCTGGAAGACTGTGACCATCCTGGGAGGATCAGTGCTTCCACAGTATATAGAAGACATCTGTATAGGAACTTAGACCCATGTAGATCTGTGGCCCCTCCCAAGGCATAGAATTTTCAGGGTGAGGCAGGCATGCACTGATGAGCTCTGTACAGACAGCAGTGATAGCCCTGCCATCAGAGCTTTCGTCAACTTGACACCAAACCTAGACATACCTGGGAAGAAGGGCTCTCAACTGAGGAATTGTTTCCAACAGGTTGGCCTATGGGCAAGGCTGTAGCATATTTTCTTGATGGCTGATAGATGTGGGAAGGCCCAACCCACTATGAGTTGATGTCACTCTTGGGCAGGTAGGCCTGGGTAGTATAAGAAATGTAGGTGAGTGAGCCAGAGCAAGCAAGCCACTAAGCAGTATTCCTCCATGGCTTCTTCCTCAAGGTCTTGCCTTGGGCTCCCTCTGATGATGGACCTGTGTCTTAGTTAGTTTTTTTTTTTTTTTTTTTTTTGAGAAAGGACACCGTGACCACACCAACTCTTACAAGGAAAACATTTAATCGAGGTGGTGGCTTAGTTTCAGAGGCTCAGTCCGTTATCATCATGATGGGGAGCGTGGTGGAGTGCAGGCAGATGTGGGGCTGGCTGCATCTTGACCAGAGGCAGCAGGAAGTTGACTGACTTGCCACACTGAGTGAAGCTTGAGAAAAAGGCCTCAAAGCCCACCCCTAGAGTGACGCACTACCTTTGACAAGACCACACCTACTCCAACAAGGCCACACCACCTAATAGTGCCGCTCCCTTTGGTGGCCATTTTCTTCCAAACCACCACAACCTGTAAGGTAAAATAAAACTCTTTCTTTCCCAAGTTGCTTCTGGTCATGGTGTTTTTCATAGCCACAGAGAAGAGATCAGGACATCTGCCCATACCCATAGCTTCTTTCAGGGAAGCTGATCAGGGAAAGGATACTTTCCTGTGCAAGGTGGTTAATGACATGCTCAAAGAATGATGGAAAGGTGGATGACACCCAAGCCAGCATGGGAGGACCCCACGGCCACATCAGGATAATCCAACCATCAAACAAAAGGCAGCAGAGAACTGAGTGGGACAGAAGCCATGCGATCAGAGATATGTCTCAGTTTGAAGTCTGACGAGGAAGAGGATATTTATATACTGCCAAAGAACCCTGTCTCTGAACACTGAATGCAGAGGAGGCAGTGGGGAGAATGATAGACATCGCCATGGTGATGGCCAGCAGAGCGCAGCAGCAGCAGCAGAACCGCTGATTGCATGGTCCCTGATGGAGCACAGGGAGGATACAGGGCTTCTTCTGCAAAGACATCACGAGGAGTCATCAGGTCCATAATGAAGGAGATTCTGTCAAGCAACGGACCAGATCACAAGAAACCAGACAAGGCCATGAACCATGCCTCGCCAGGGAGAGAGGGAGGAAGAAAGGGAGGGAGGGATGAATAACAGGGCAAGATCGACATGAAAGCCATTCAGTTTTCTGCCTTGATCACAATAGGTGAATTTTCTCTGCAAGATTTCCTACAAGGGCCTGGGGTTATAGTTCAGTGAGTCG
Source organism: Alexandromys fortis (assembly GCF_014885135.2). Lineage (NCBI taxonomy): Eukaryota > Metazoa > Chordata > Mammalia > Rodentia > Cricetidae > Alexandromys > Alexandromys fortis. The sequence continues at coordinate 4,284,704 of NW_026068021.1, forward strand.
AGGGCTCGCCTAGCATTCGCCAAGCCTGGGTTTGAGCCCTCGTTCTGCATTCACAGGTGTGGTGATCACATGGTCAACATGAGACCTTTGCCCCCAAAATCAAAACAAAGCAAAAATCAATTTCATAGCCTGGGTCACCTAAGTTAGCTTCAACTGTCAACACAGACCAGAGATATCTGAGGGACTCTCAGTTTGGGGGTTGCCTAAATCATGCTGGACTGTAAGCGTGTCTCTAGGGCATTATTATTGATTGATAAATGGTGTAAGAGAGCCCAGCATGCAGCCAGCAGTGCCATCTCTGTAAGAAAAGTCTGAACCACGGCCTGGGAGGAAGCTGGTAGGCAGGGTTCCTCCATAGTTTCTGCATCAGTTCCTGCTTGAGGTCTTTTTTAATTTTAATAAATTTATTAATTATTTCTTTTACACCCCAGTGACAGTTTCTCTTCCCTCTTCTCCTCCCACTCCCTCCCCTACTTCCCCTCTCTGTTTCCACCACCCTCTAATCTACTCCTCCATTTCTGTTCTGTTCTGTTCTGTTCTGTTCTGTTCTGTTCTGTTCAAGGGTAGGTACCCTATGAATATCAACAAAACATGGCGTAACAAGTTGTGGTAAGACTAAGCACCTCCCCATGTAGTAAGGATGGGCAACGTGATGACCCAGTATGAGGAGAAGGATCCCAAAAGTCAGTAAAAGAGTCATGGACAGCTCCTGTTCCCACTGTTAGGAGTCCCACAAGAGGAGCGACCTACACAACTGTAACATATATGCAGTGTCTAGGTCCGTCCCATGCAGGCTCCCTGGCTGTTGGTTGTCTCTGTGACCCCCTAGGAACCCAGGTTAGTTGATTCTGTGAGTTTTCTGGTGGTGTCTTTGACCCCTCTGGCTCCTATAATCCTTTTCTCCCCACTTTCTGCAGGATTCTCCAAGCTCAGCCCAATGTTGGCTGTGGGTCTGCATCTGTTTCTAAATGAAGTTGCTGAATGAAGCTTCTCTGCTAACAACTGGGCTAGGCACCAGTCTATGTGTCTACCTACTTGATGCTTGCTTGCCCCAACTTCGCTCAATGGTGGACTGTGACCTGGAAGTCTAGGCTGAAATAATACCTTTCTCCTCCATGTTGCTTTTGCTCAGGTGTTTTATCAAAGTAACAGAAAGCAGAGCAATGGGTTCTAGTTCATGAAAAATATGCATTGATCCAAGTGTCCACCAGTCATGGACCTGGTATTCATAGCGGTACAAGCTTGTCAGCACAGAATTTGGGAATTTGAGGCAGGAGGATTTAGAGTTCAAGGTCATTCTTGACTATAGAATGAGTCTGAGGCCAGCCTGAACTATAATGAGAATTTTGCCTCAAAAATAAAAGTCAAAGCCGGGCGGTGGTGGCGCACGCCTTTAATCCCAGCACTCGGGAGGCAGAGGCAGGCGGATCTCTGTGAGTTCGAGGCCAGCCTGGTCTACAAGAGCTAGTTCCGGGACAGGCACCAAAGCTACAGAGAAACCCTGTCTCGAAAAACCAAAAAAAAAAGTCAATATACATATAAACTAACATCAAATTAATTAACATTGTCAGAAGGAAAAAAATCCCTGCTTGGTTCTTGCAATTTTTTGTGGTTCGAAGAGTCTCTCTCTCTCTGTGTATCATGCACACACACACACACACACACACACACACACACACACACACGATACTCTCACTCACACACATACACACTTATCACACACATATACACATATCACACATGTATGTATGCACTCAGACACACACACATGTACAGATGCACACGCATATGCATACACACACATGTACATGCACACACCTGTAGCCATTGGCAAAGTGATTCTATTTTAGGACTCTGTTGCAGGGAGGCCCATCAGAGTCCCTGTCCAGGAAGCACACAGAAAGAGGCTTCACTCCTCCCAGGCAGGCTTCTTGGTGGCAGCAGTTCCCTAAGGCAAATGCTGGCATACCACTTGGCTACTGAGAACTGTGCTGGCAAAGCAGACTCAGGCTCTATGGTGATGGACCTTGCCCCTTGCTGTGAGCCTAGAGAGCTGTTTACAGCTATGTATATGCAAAAAAGTTGCAGCTTTTGAAAAATGCCCAGAAATTTCTGAAAGACAGAGTTTAGGAAAACAGGCTGACTGAAAAGGTGGGGTGTGAGCTGCTTTCCCTCGTGCTATGACAAAGTGACCCAAGGGAGGAAGACTTGCTGTCTGTTCAGCGTGCGGTCCATCCTGGCAGGGAAGGCATGGGGGCAGGAGTGTGGGGCAGCTGGCCACACGGCACCCACAGGAAGCAGAGAGAGGTCCTCTGTTCACGTTCTTCCTTTGATGCAGTCCAGGACCCTTGTTCTGGTTTGTTTTCTGTCGCTGTCATAAAACACTCCGACCAAAAGCAAGTTCAGGGAGGAAAGGGCTTATTTCATCTTAAATCTCCAGGTTCCAGTCCTTCAGCTGAAGGAAGTCAGGTCAGGAACTCAGTGCAGGAACCTGAAGATGGGCCTGATCACTTTTTCCCTCACGGCCAAGGACGTACAGCAGGAATCATGGAGTTCGCTGCCTGAGAGCTAGGTCTCTGGCTCACGTTTGGTTAGCTCTTTTGTACAGCCCAGGCCTATCTGCCTAGGGACAGTGCCTCCCGCAGTGGGCTGGGCCCTTCACCATCAATTAATAATCAGAGTAATGCCCCACAGACACGTCTGCAGGCCGGTGTGATCTAGGCAGTTCCTTAATGGAGGCTTTCCTCTCTGAAGACTCTAGGCTGTGTCAAAATTAGCAATAAAAGCTAACTAGGACAGGATGGTGCTGCCTATATTCAGGTTTGGGTCTCGGTTACCCAATCTAGAAACTCTCTTACAGACAAAGGTTTGTCTCCTAGGTGATGCTGGATGCTGTCAAGTTGACACTCCTTATTAACCAACACAGAGAAGGATGTGGGGGGGAGGTAGAGGGAGCAGAGACACACCCAGGGAAGACCTGGGAGGATGATCAGGAGCCCTCTTAGGCCATCCCAGTACTTTTCTGCCACTCTTGATGGATCAGCCTGGCCTGAGCCCAGATTCTGCAGTGTTTTGAACACCAAACTACATAGTCTCTGGGGGCCTGGGCGTGAGATAAAGGCAGCACTGTGGTGTGGCTCCCTCAGGGCCCACAGGACCATTGCCATGGTAGGTCCCAGCCTTCCATATCTTCACATTCCCAGAGGGCTGAGGGACATAGTCACCTTACCTCACAGGACTGTTTTGTGCATAGAGTGGTCCAGTCATCCCTGTGGGGGGAGAGATTCCTCAGGCCTCAGCATGTCTGGCTGTAGTCGCTGTCTGGAAAGGAAACTAGAACCCACACATGGGCAACAGAGGATACGTGTGGGGGGGGGGTTGTCACAGGGCTACTCCATGTCTGCAGTGCTCAGAAGCTGAGAATGGGAGCCTAGTGACCCAGCACGAGGCTCTGAGTTGAGAAATCGGCTGGCGACTCATTGCGGTGCCTCGGAAAATCTTTGCCAGTGTCTGCTTCCTCCTCCTGCTAATGTGTGAATATCCAGGGTTAAAACTCATCTCCCTCCTTGGAGGGGCAGCAGGGCCTGAAGAGGAAGCAGTTGTGGCGTGGGTGAGGAATCTGCCAGCCCTTTGTAGATGCTTCCCTGGCCTTGCTCAGCTCAGAGATGGCCACTTCCCTCAGGCACTCCTGGCTGGTCCTCCCTTGTCCCCTGCACCCCCTGCCTTAACCTTTGTTAATCTTCCGCTGAACTTACTGCAAGGATGGGACATGGGAAACCTTAGTAATATCTTAATGGTCTTACAAGAGGAATAATGGCCAGCGACTTTCTCTGTGCCAGGTTGAGTGGAATCGGGGTGGGCGTCACATGGGACAAACGATGCTTGCACTTCGTTGCTGAGTCAGCTGAGGTTCCAGGTGTTTAGGTGACACATTTGCCCTTCATTGTCTTCCTTTTGGCCCATTGGCATGGCATGTATCTATTATTTTCTTTTTATGTATCCATTGGTTGGTTTTGTGTATAGAGGCCAGAGGACAACCTCAGCTATAATTCCTCGGAAGCTGTCGGCCCTGGCTTTTGAGATAGGGTCTCTCATTAAGAGCTACAACTTATCCAGCAGGCTAAGCTGCCTGGTCCAGGACCCCCAGGGATCTCCTTCTCCCCTACAAGCCCACACTACCACTCTCAGCTTTGGACATCAGTGGCAGGCCTTGAACTCATGCCCTCTTACTGGCTGAGCCATCTCCTTAGCTTTCACATTTATCTATGTCAAACATCTTTCTTGCCCTGGCTCACAACCCTCTGAGGGACCCTACCTCAGGGGAGTGTGAACCGTTGTAGCTTCCACCTAGAGGAACCCAGAACCCTTAGCTGCCTCTGCTTTGCTGTACACACTGACTCCTAACAGCTGAAACAGCAGGTGGCTAACAGTTGCCCTGCTGGTGGATGGATGCTGGCTCTCCTGGCAGTTCCTCCTCCTCTTCCAATGAATAAATCTGTTTCAGCCAGTGGCTTAGCAGAACAGGGCAAGGTGGGAATTCCAAGCAGATAGAGGAGGAGAGAGTACGTGGAGTCAGGGAGAAGCCATGTAGCCACCGGGGACAGCCGCCTGCACTGGAGCAGACCAAAACTTTGCCAGGAGGCCACGAACTTGTGGTGATGCACAGATTAATGGAGATGGGTTAGTTTAAGACAAGAGTAAGCCAGAAATATGCTTTAGCTTTTGGCCAAACAGTATTGCAAACAATATAGTTTCTATGTGATTATTTCATGGTCTGGGCAGCTGGGGATGAACAAGAAGCCTCCAGCTACACTTCTTGGTTGACAATCTTCCTCTCAAGGCAACAGAGCACCAAGTTGGCTGTGACAGCTGTCAATTAGAGGATTCTATTGCCAACCCCTCCCCCATCTTGGTTTATTTAAAGGAAAAATAAGCATAAAATTGAGGGCTTACAACAAAGGCCCACGGCTAACCTTAACTAACAGTGCTTGACTCGTCTCTTCCCTAGGAAGCCGTGGGCCTGTCTGTTCATCCTCAGTCTTCAAGAATAGTCAGTTCTGTGGTTAGTTTGATACAAAAGCGCCTTTAGCCGAGAACAGGGAGGACAGTGGAAGACTGCTTCGCCCCAGGGATGAGGAGGAAAAAACGCTCCCTGGAGAGGTGAGAGGACTGTGTTCAGCCTGTTGGGCGTTTCAGTTACAGGGATCTTCAGTGAAACAGTTGGGTTTGTGATGTGGGAGTCCCCTCTGTATGCTGTGAATGCCATTGGTTCATAAAGAAACTGTTTTGGGTCTGTGCAGGGCAGGATAGAGGTCGGTGGGGAACTAAACTGCATGCTGGGAGAAAGAAGGCGGAGTCAGGAGACTCCATGTAGTCCCACCAGAGACAGACACCGGGCAAAACTTTATCCAGTAAGCCACAGTCTCGTGGCAATTAATAAAAATGGGTTAAATTAAGATGTAAGAGTTAGCCAATAAAAAACTAGAGCTAATAGGCCAAGCAGTTTCTGTGTGTTTATTTCAGGGATGAGCAGCCCAAAACAAGCAAGTGGCCTTCCTACTACAAATTTGTTTAGGATTTTCCTCAGCAACTGAGTCACCAAGAAGTGAGCTCATGGGACAGGAGTCTGGATGGATCATTTTCAGGAATGTAGTGGATTTTTTTTTTGTTTTAACTCTTTGCTGTTTTGGGGGCTGACCACCCAGCTCCCGAATAAATACACAGAGACTTATTCTTACTTATGAGTGCCCAGCCTTAGCTCGGCTTGTTTCTAGCCAGCTTTTCTCAACTTAAATCATCCCAGCTACCTTTTTCCTGTGGGCTTTTATCCTTCTCTCTTCTATATGTCTTTCTTAATTTCTTAAATCCACTGCTGACTGTGTGGCTGGGTGACTGGCCCCTGGTATCCTCCTCCTTTTCCTTTTCTCGTTCCTTCTTCTCATTCTTCTTGTCTTACTCTCTCTGCCTGCCAGCCCCGCCTGTTTCTCTCTCCTGTCCAGCTAAGGGCCGTTCAGCTCTGTTAGACCCATCAGGTGTTTTAGACAGGCAAAGTAACACGGCTTCACAGAGTTAAACAAATGCAACATAAAAGAACGCAGCACATCTCTGCATCCTTAACAAAAGAAGCAGAAACAAGTGTAACACACCTTTACACAGTTAAAATAATATTCCACAGCCCAGGAGCGTTGAGGAGACAGAGCAGACCCTGCCAGGTGAGGGACACTACCTCTGGAGCTCATGGTTTCAGTCTGCATTCGCAAAGGTGCTAAGGTGGCGTGAATGTAGGAGTTCTCCGTAGGTGCATCAGTGCTGTGGCCCGGCAGTCCCTGCAGAGCCAGTGAAGTCTGCGCATGCAGTGACTTCATACCTCCTCTGCAGACAGCTGTCCACAGCTGCATACATGCTGAAAGGTGTGTGCGAGGTCATCATCCAGGGTTTTATAAGCCATTCCCTGGCTCAGCCCCAGGGCTGCTTACGGCTTTAGAGAAAGACGACATCACACTTCACGAGCGACAGATGGCTTTTATCAATCCTTGCATGATTGTTTATGGAGACGAGGCTGAGAGCCCCTGCAGCTGGAACCTGAACGGCCGATTCTCCCTTCTTTTTCTGGTAGACAGTCCCATCCCTCATAGGATAGCCCCATGGCTTTCTAGGCTCTTCTTTGTTGTACTACTCTCTGTCCCGTGGAAGACAGACATTTGTTTCTCGAGTTCCCTCCCGAAGTCATTGACCCTCAGAACCACACGCTTTCCCCATATGTGACTCAGAGGATGTGGGGGGTCATACCCAGGGCAGTTCTAAAACGAGACAGGCAATTGTTGGTTTTACTCCCCGGGAAGGTTTTGAAAGATCCTGCCACACTCCCTGACAGAAAACAACCGAGAAACCTGTGCACAATACAAAACAGAGCTGCTGGGGTGGTGGGGAACAGAGCTGTGGGACTGGGCCTGGGGCGGGGCAGCAGCACAGGGTAAATGTGTGGCTTTGTGGCATTTCTTTTAATGCAGGAACTGACAGGGTCCGGCCTGAGCCTTGTGGCAAGAGGCAGACACCTCTGGGGAAAAGCACAGACCTCTGGCCTGAAGGACAGGAACCAGAAAAAGGAAGTTGTGGTTACCAGAGTGGGAGCTTCCAAAGGGGGAGGGAGAAAAGAGAACTTCCAGACTATCCACCCTCCCTCCTTGCACCTTCACCCACAGGGGTGGGCACACACACACACACACACACACACACACACACACACAAAATGAATGTTGCCTTTTGCTATCTAGTTTTAGATTACCAGGTATAGTCCTATCCAATCTGCCAGCCCCCACTTCAGCTGTGCCTATGCGACAGGTCTGAGGAAGGCTAGGGGAGCCTCATCTGTCTCTCAGTTTCACAGAAGGCCAGCATTCTGGGCTGTGACGGAGCCTCTCCTCCAGGCAGATCCCAGGGTAACTGCTCTTATCAGTTAGTCTGGGGCTTCCCAGGCATTTCCTATTCCAGTGGTTTGGATCTGAGTTCACATATTGTTTTGTGCCAACTCTATGTTCTGTTAGAGTTGGCCACGGGAGCCAGACTGTGTTACTGAGGCCAAGGCAGGGGCAGCACTATGTTCTGTCATCCAAGATTTAGAACAGTGGCTCTCAATCTGTGGGTCATGACCCCAGAGGGTCACATATCAGATAATTTACATTAGCAAAATTACAGTTATGAAGTAGCATCAAAATGATTTTATGATTGGGGGTCAGCGCATGAGGAACCGTACTAACGGGCTGCAGCATTAGGAAGGTGGGGAAAGTTTAGAAGGTCCAGCCTGTGATGCTGTCTATATGCATGGGAAACCCAATGTGGACTTTGCTCAGGGCTCTGGGATTCATCTGAGGGTCTGGGACATGGGAAATGTATAATTAGAGCTTCTGTTGCTGTGGTGAAACACTATGACCAAAAGCAAGTTGGGGAGGAAAGAGTTTATTTGGCTTACATTCCAAATGTAATGTAAATGGAGTCCATTTAAAGAAGTCAGGGCAGGAACCCAAGCAGGGCAGGAACCTGATTCTTGGATGAGATAGAGGCCATGGAGGGTGCTGCTTACTGGCTTGCTCATCATGGCTTGTTCATTCTGATTTCTTAAAGAACCCAGGACCATCAGCCCAGGATGGCACCACCCACAATAGGCTAGGCGCTCCCATCAATCACTAATTAAGAAAATGCCTTACAGGTTTGCCTGCAGCCCGATCTTATGGAGGCATTTCTCAAGTGAGATTCCCTCCTCTCTGATGACTCTAGCTTGTGTCAAGTTGGCATGATTAGGCAGCAAGGCAGCTTCTAGAGCCCACTTGCCTCCTAGAGGTCTTGAAGACAGGACTAGAGAGCAACCTCAGCAACCCACACTGCCTTTCTTCTGAAAGAGACCCTCTGCTTCCCAGGAGGGGTCTTCCTGCCCAGGAAGGGGGACCAGGAGGACGGTGAAGAGGACCTGGCCTCCAAAGAGCCAGAGGAACAGCAGTTTATTGATCACAGCTTAGAGATGCTGACAGCAAGCCTGGGCTCACAGGCAGGGTCAGCCTGAAGAGACCCAAAGGAGAAGCAGGCTGCCTTGAGAACTTTGTCCAAACCTCTGTCCATCTCTCTCTCTCTCTGCCCCTGCCTTTCCCCTTCCTTTTCCCCCCTCCCTTCCTGTTCCTCTCCCCTCCTACTTTTTCCTCTAACAAGTCTGCCATCCATGTCCCCAAGTCCATTTGAAGGGACACGGCCAGGAGCTGCATCTCTCTACCCACAGCTCCCTCCATGGGGAGTGTCCTCACCTGGATGAAGGGCCCAGAGCCCTCTCCTGCTTCCTGAGCACCTGTGACCCCTCCTGGGTTTCCAGCAAACTCTACACCTGCGCCCAGGGCCACACACCCTCCGTACTGACTCCTGCTCCAATCAGGCAAACAGAGCTAATTAGAGCAGGAGGCCCGAGTACATTTAGAGTCCCAAGATCCCGGCTGCTTTCCTTGCTGTCCTGCTGGGATGACCAAGCCACAGGATTCCCAGCTCTGAGAGCGACTGACCAGAGACCTTCCTTGACCTGGGTCTGCTTGCAACAGGACCTTCAACGCAATCGATTTTTCTTTTTCACAAATGAGTCTCCTTATTCAAGAAAATTCTGTCAACATTTTTTTTTGAAACCTCAGCCTGAGATGCTCATTTTGAATGTCATGCCTTCTGTCTCCACTCTGGCATCTCCGCTCTGTTTGCCAGCAGTATGCCCACTCGGGCCTCTGTGCTCTGGAGATAAAGAGGAGAAAGCTGTGCATCTCCCCTCCCTCCACCGGCAGCAAGCAGCGGGCGAGAGAATTAAAAGGCACAACTTAATTGGCTCTCCAGCTTCCTGCTGGCTAAGAGAGCTCACCTCTCCGTACCACATTCGAGCACAGGGTTTAATTCCACGAGTGGCTTGGCAGGTAGAGGGTATCGATAGCAAACCGTTCGTTAGGGGCACAGCCAGCCTCGTGCCTCTTCTAGTGTGGAGCAGACACGGCAGGGGTGGCCTAGCTCGCTCTGTCAACCTGACACAGCCTGGAGTGGCTAGAGAGGAAAGCCCCTATTGAGGAATCGCCTGGACTGACTTGGCCTGTGGCTATGCCTGCAGGGGAATATCTTGATTATGGATGGAGGGAGGAGGGCCCAGCCCACCGTGGGAGGCACTGTCCCTAGGCAGGTGGACCTGGGCTGTACGAGAAAGCTAGTTAAACACGAGTGAGGGAGTGAGCCAGAGATGCAGCTCTCAAATAGCATCCTCCATGATTCCTGCTGTACTTCCTTGGCTGTGAGGGAGTTCCCTGGTCAGAGGTAACGCATTATCGAATAGCGAGAAGGCCCATCTCCAGGTGCCTGCCCGGACTTCCTTCAGCTAAGGGACTGGAACCTGGAAGTTTAAGATGAAATAAACCCTGCCTTCCCCAAAGTTGTTTTTTGGTTGGGATGTTTTATCTCAGTCACAGAAAGGAAGCTAGGACAGAGGGTGACTCAATTAAGAACTGAGTAACTGACCTGAATTGGGCTGTGAGCCAAGACCAGCCTCAGAGAGTTTCTTCTCTCAGGCCTTTAGGAGTTCTGAGTGGAGAATGGCATGATGCCCAGCCCAGGGGTTTCTGCCCAGCTTAGGAAGTCATGCCTAGCCCAGGGGCTCATGCCCAATCCACGGGCTTCATGCCCAGCATGGGTGCTCATGGCTGAACAGCAATGGAGAGTGGCAGATTTCCATTGCTTCCTTATCTGGGAAAAGGGACATGAGGGCTGGGAAGATTCCGATCTCCTGCTTGGCATTAGGTCTAGCAGCTGGGCTTCAGTCTGAGTCTGGCTAGCCACCAGGGAACCTCTCCACCGCCACGAATAATGGATGGATGAATGGGCTAGTGCCTGTGAATGGGAGCTTTTACCTAGCATGACAGCCAGACTCTGAGGGAGTGGTCTGGATATCCTGGGAGGGCAGAAGGGCCCCTTGAGGCTGAGGAGCAGGGATGGTCACTGAGGTCCTGTAGTGGTTACTGGTGGCTACTTGAGCCCTCTGGAGCTTGGGATGAGACAGAACAAGGTGCCTTCATGCCCATGTCAGAAGCCTCACTAGAACTGGTGCCACAATAGAATCTGACTCCATAGGGAGAGTGTTCAGAAAAGCACCCATGCCCCATCTGAGGGACATCTCAGCTGAGGCTGCTCCTATCCGCACCAGCTCACACCCTCAGTCTATGAATGAATATGGATGGTCTCTGCACACTCATGGGGAGAAGCCTACCAGGACCTGGATGGTGCATTCTTACCTGACACATCTTTAGACTCAACATCATCAGCTCAGTCACCATACACAGAAGCATAGGCACGTGCATGCTCATAACGCACGGGCACATAAAACTCTGACACACACACACACACACACACACACCCCGTCTCCTCCCCCACGTCTAAGTTATACACAGAGGAACATGCCTGCTGTAAAGAGGTACACACCCCTCTTCATTCTGCTGCCCCAGATGCCTGCTTTAATTTTTTTTTTTTTTTGAGACAGGATCTGATGTAGCCCAAGCTGGCCTCAAACTTGCTATGCAGCTGAGGGTGACTTTGAACTCTCAATCCTCCTGATCCTCCTTTTTCTACCTCTTTAGAGTTGGTATAACAGGAATGGACCACAATGCCTGGTGCTGGGGATGGAACCCAGGGCTTCATGCATGTCAGGCCAGCACTCTGTCAGCTGAGTCACATTCCTGCCTTGCTCTTCCCTTTTGATACAGGGATAACAAGAAAACCCGTATCTGGCTTTGAGGACATTTAGGCAATTAGTGGTGCAAAATTCAAGCCTAGGACTAGATATTTATTCTACATATTAAAGCTCACAAGACCCACATCAAAGAGAAAGCCATTTTAGGAGCCTGTGCACTATATGCATAGAGATTGCCTGGGGGCCTGAGGCAGCAGCTTACCACCTTCCCCTGGGTCTGCTGGCTTGTTTTCTTGTATATCCCAGAGAAGAACATTCTGATCTTTGTGGAAACCTTTGCCCACACTGATGACTGCCCTGCTTTAGTGAGAAGGGAAGCCATGGGAAGGTGTGTATGTGTGTGTCACTGAGACCCTCATTCCAGCTAGTTTAAGGCAATTCTGCCCCAATGACATGTAGTCTTGGGGTGGGGTGGGGGGTCTCTGGGAAAGGCTAGAGAACAGCGGTGGAGAAGACCAGGGGGACAGGGCTGTGATGGCTACACTTGGTTGTCAAGTTGACAACCAAAAATAGCCATCACAAGTCCACCCCTTGGCAACTTGACACACAATCATAGCTTCTATGTCATGATTAATTTCCAAATGAAAACAATTATAGTAATGCCTAAATATAATATAGCTATCCCACATATAATAGTAAATGCATCTAACCAGGTCATGATTATGCCTAACATGATATAACTGTACTCTATATAACCGCACTTACAGTATAAATTTAGAATACGTGATAATGTCCCTTGGGGTACATCCTCTTAGTGTCTCAAATTTACATATGATAACCATTGATACTTTCTTAATTGATGTTACAACATATGATAAAGAAATGGAAGGAAAACACAAATATCTGTGCAAATGCGTTCTTAACAAAATACAACAGAAGCACTTATACCTACTATAATCCTAGTTTCTGCAATTGGTCACATGGCTTAGGTGGTGTTTATAATTACCTCCCCACAGTGAGGGCTGCTACACAGAGAAGCCCTGTCTCAGAAACACAACTACATTCCTCTACTACCCATTCTGTATTTCCTCCATCTTCTGCAAACACCTCGGTGGGTCTTGTCTCTTCATGGAGGAGTGACCCATGCCTTCAACCCTGATGGGTCTGTGCCCTTTGTCACCCTGCCTGGCTTAGGCTGTTATAATTTCCCACTGACTTTAATCACAGGGCATGACAGCACCAAGAGATGCCCTAAAGGGTCTTCTGAACGCCAGACATAATCTTTCTTCCCTCCATTGTGGAGAAACAATCCAGTTTCCCCATGGTAATCTGGATCAGTCACCCCCCCCCCCACACACTCTGTTATTCCATCCTGAGCCTGTGGGTTTAAGGGCATCAGAAGCCCAAAATAACCATGGAGAATCTGAGCTTCCAGTGCAATGGAATCTATGGAGCAAAAACATTCCTAGTGGGTTACTAGGGGTGATAGTGAGTGAAACTGTTCCTTTTCCCACCCCTTGATTCTTGGACCTGTGGATCCTGGCTATGGGGGAAACAGTACCATGTATTGGACACTGACTCAAAGCATCTACCACCTACCATGAACTCTGACCCAGCCCTCTACACTGCTGCCAACTAATTGGTGCTGTAAATGTGTCTTCAAAAGACCATGCCCTCTGCTTCCTGATGGTGGAGAACATGGTAATGTGCAGAGGATTCCATGATCGTGGGCCACGATCACACTTCTCTGGCTGTGAACTAAGTTTCTTGGTCAGAAGCAATACTGTGTGGAATGCCATGTTGGTGGACCAGGCATTCTGTAAGTCTACAGATGGTGGTTTTGGCAAAAGCATTACAGGCAGGAAAGGCAAGTCCATAGGTAGAGTAAGTACTTACTCCAGTAAGAACAAAGTGATGTCCTTTCCAATGCAGTGGACTGGCTGCGAGGTCACTGACTGGTCACCCAGGGAAATGGTACCGTATCTGGAACACAGTGTCAGTCTCTGCTGTTGGCAGATCTGGCACTCAGCAGCTGTAGCCAGGTCAGCTCTGCTGAGTGGAAGTCCATGTGGTTGAGCCCATGCATAACCTCCATGCCTGTCACCACGACCACTTTGTTCATGGGCCTTTTGGGCAATGACAGGAATGGCTGGGGACAGAGGCTGACTGTCCGCAGAACGGCTCATCCTATCTCCTTGATTACTGAACTCAGCTGAAGTCACCTTTTGATGAGCATTTACACGGGACACAGTATCTTCCCATCCTTTGCCCATTTGGAGAGCTCTATCCACAATCTTCTTCCCCAGATGTCTTTCTCACCGACTTTCCAACCATTCTCTTTCCAAGTCCCTGACCATCCAGCCAGTCCGTCGGCTACAGCCCATGAATCAGTGAACAATTGCACATGTGACCATTTCTCCTTCCATGTGAACTGTAATACCATGTGTACTGCCCAGAGTTCTGCCCACTATGGAGATTTTCTTTGCTAGAGTCTTCAGGGTTGTCCCAGAACGGGGTTGCAGCCGTCCACTTCTGGTTGGTGCCTATATAATATGCAGAACCATCAGTGACCAGGCCCTGATCTCCTCTTCATCAGTCAGCTGATCATAGGGAACAACACCTCATGCGTGGCAGCAGACAGCACTGGATCAAGAGTAGAAATCATAGGCATTTGGACAAATTCTTCATGTAACTGGCTTGTGCCTTCAGAGCCTACTGGGGCCTGGTTGCATATATACCACTTCCATTTGATAAGAGATTGCTACTGTGAAGGTCCGACTTTATAATCTGGTCCATCCGACGACACCCAGCTCAAGAAGCCATCATCCACACTGGGTGCAGAATTTCCAGGGAGGTTGCTTCAAGGTCCTTCATGTTCCTGCTCATATCTCTTCACCCATGATCTGTAAAGAAGCCTAATAAACTCACTGGTTCCCCAGAGTGAGCTTTGGTTTGTCACTGGGACCTTATTAGGTATAGATATTAGTATATATTGCTGGATCCTCCTGCCTCCAAAGGTAGAAAATTCTCACAAGGTCAGCCTGGGATGCACGATAGCCATCTCAAAACAAACCAAAATGACACAACGCACTACCTTAAAGAGAGCATTAAAACAACACGAACGCCCGCAAAATCTGAAAGGAAGAAGCCACTCACTGGGAAGACAGTTGACAAAGGGCAGCTGCCAAAATGTTTCAAGAGGGGCCTGTAAGAAATAATACAAACTCAGGGAAGATGGAGTGGGTGGAGTGGGCAGGGGCATTCAATTTTAGAGAGAGTCCCTGAGAAGTCAGCAGACTCCGGCCAAGGCCTTGGTGACGTGCCATTTAACAGGGCAATGCTGGGTCCCTGGCTGGGACTCACTGGCCTCATGGTGTCCCAGTCTCTCTTTCTCGTCCTACTAGCTAGCCTGGCTTCAGGGAAAAAGGGTTTGGAGTTTCCCATCCTGTGTAGTCCTAGATAAGGGGCTCCATTCTTCAGGGCTTTTCCTGCATCTTCGACTACCAGGTGAGTGAGTCACACTATGGCTGTGCCTTGTGGGCATCTGTGCTGACCACTGTGGGGGCAGGTAGGCATGAAGAAGTGGCTCTGTGATTCAGAGACCCTTGTGGGCCTTATTTTCCAGGACACTGACTGCCCTGTGTCCCTCAAAGGATAGCTATGGGTGGACTGTGTATGGGCCCTGGGTTCTGACTGTCCTCTGGAAAGAATGGATCCACAGAGATATACAAATAGAGACCCATACAGACTCTAGAAACAAACACACAGAAACACAGATACTGAAACACATATAGACACACATACATATACTGAGACATACAGACACATAAACACATACTAAGACATATACACAGAGACACAGAGAAATAGAAACATGGAGACACATAGAGACAAATGAATAGAGATAGATACATAAAGACATACATAAACACACATGCACGGACACACACAGAGACAGGATCATAGACATATGCAGACACTTGACATAGAGACATAGGTACATACACACAAAGGCAAGTAGACACCAACCTAGAGACACACACCAAGACACAGACAGGTGACACAAATGTGTCATGCAGAAACATAAATACTAGACACACATAGATACAGAGAGAAACGCATACATACACAGGCAGACATACAGATATAGAGACAGACACATAAAAAGAGAAACACACATATAGACACAGAGACACATCTAACTACAGGAAGATACTTAGTTTAAGGAACTGCCTCATGCACCCTAGCTCCCCGCAGCACCCTACTCTGGGACATGAGGTAAAGCGCTCTACTCCCTAACCCTTGAAATGGGTCCAGAGAAGAAACTTCTGAGCAGTCAGACATAAAGAGCCTCACCGGACTGGCCGACTGGCCGGTGGGAGAAGGCTATCCTGAAAGATCCTTACAAAGGGAGGACCCTGTACCAGTAGATGTCAGGGGCCGTTCTGGATGCTAAAATGTCCTCTTGGCTTTACCAACCGATCAGCTGGCCAGGATCTTTCTGCTCTACCCAAGCCCAGCAGGCCCAGGAGCTCACAGTGCCAGGCCCTGACTGACTAGGACCGATTACTCCAGAATTTAGAAGTCTTTGTCGTGTGACTTTAGTATTCAGGCTGGACGCTGATTACCTTGGACTTCAAGCACAAAGATCCTGGCGCTGGGCTGTTTCTAATTCCCAGCTCCCAGCAGTGGGACCAGCGTCAGCAGGCAGCGCCTTCTAGTGTTACCTCAAAAGCCAATTAAAGACTTGACTGTGACAAGCAGAGAATGGAGATTTATTCAATGCGGTCATGCTGAGATGAGGAACAAAGAGGTCCAGAGACACACCCTCCGCAAACAAAAAACAAAAGAAAACTGAAAAACCAAAAGCCAAAACCACTCTCCAGGGCACTGACCTGTGGTTTAGGTGGAAATAGAGAGAAAAGGCTGGGGATGTGGTTAGTGGAGGAGTGTGCCACGCCAGTACGAGGACACGAGTTCAAGTCCCGGAACCCGTGTGAGTGTGTGTGTGTGTGTGTGTGACTTAGGGTTATTGTTGCTGGAATGAAACACTATGACCAAAAGCAACTTGGGGAGGAAAGGATTTACAAGGCAAGGACTCAAACTGGGCTAGAACCTGGAGGCAGGAGCTGGTGCAGAGGCCATGGAGGAGTGCTGTGTACTGCTTGCTCTTCACGGCTTGCTCAGCCTGATTTCTTGTCGAAGCCAGGACCATCAGCCCAGGGATGGCACCACCCAGAGTGGGCTGGGCCCTCCCCCAGCAATCATGAGCTAAGAAAGTACCCGACTGCCAATCTTCTGGACACATCTTCTCAATTTAGGTTCCTTCCTTTCAGATAACTGGAGCTTATATTAAGCTGACATGAAATCAGCCAGCGTGGGTGGTGGATGCCTTAGTCTCGGTGTTGTGGAGGTGGAGATAGGTGGGCCCTTGTGGCTCACTGGTTAGCCAGCCTGCTCTACAGCCTCTAGGACACTGAGTGACTGTCATATAAAACAGGGTGTATGGCATCTGAATAATGACAGCTGATGTTGGCTCTGACCACACACACACACACACACACACACACACACACACACACGTGAGTGAACACACAGTAACCATGGTGAGGTCCAGCATGGCTTGCAGCATCCCATCTAACCACTGGACATTGCCACATGAGCATCACAGCTGAATCTTATTTCCTCCACACGGGCCTTTTCGTGAGTGTTAAACCACCTAACTCACCGAAAGTGAACAGCTTGTCCTGGGGGAAGTGCATCACAGAAGTCAAAATCGGAAGAGGTGTCTTGTGTAGAGGGTCCCGTCGTCTGGCCTTCAGCCCCGTGATTCTTGCTGGCCAGGAAGCGTCCATCAGCCAGGAATAGGCTTTGGACACAGGAGGGAGGCCAAGCGAGTCATACCTGGAGATTCACAGAGAAGTCCTTCCTGGAAGGTCAGGAAGATGGGCTGGGGATCATTCCTGGAAGACACATAGCTGGCTCTCTCTACCACATAGGATGGACACTGTCCAACCAATCGCCAGTAACTAGGGCACAGAATCCCTGGGGCAAGCTAGTTATTGGGATCTTGCCGAGAATAGGGGTGACTTTATGGAGAGCCTCTTCTTCCTGGCACTGTCTAAGTGGTACCAGGACATACTAGGTGGCCCATGCTACTGGCTGCAGCCCTCTCCCTAGAGAGGCCCATGTGATCCAGGCTTGTCCCAGGCTGTTCTGGGCACACAGGGGCCAGAGTGTGAGAGTGTGTGTTAGCGGAGGGATGTTTCTAGGGTGACTCACTGAAGTTTGTACGGAGGGGACCCTTCGAGGTCAGCTGTGTGCCTCTAGTTTCAGGACAGCCTTGTGATACTAAACTCGGGGTCACAGCCTGTGCCCCTAGCCGGGTTTGTTTATCCATTTCCAATAAGCTACCAGGTTCACCCACCCATTTTCAATAAGCCAATTAAAATAGTCAAATTAATAGTGGGAAAAGGAGATTTATTTAATGTGGGCACATTGGGAAGAGTCAAAGGGCCGCAGAGACTACCCAGTCATCCGAAGTGAGCTGCAGGTTTCCATAGAGGGCCAAGGGTATGCACATTTAAGCAGTCCTGCTCAGGCTGTGGCTTTGGTCTTTCCTATGAGGTGGCCTGAGGAGTTGTGAGAATTCTGTGGACTCTTCCAGGAAACAAGTTCCCTCTCCGGCTGGTGCCTTTTCCTTTCTCTGGCACGAGATCCTGGGGAAATTTCCTTTTCTTTGGGATCTATTGTTTTCAGATGGAAAAACTCAAGATCCTCTTCAGAATATTTTCGTTTCTGTCAGGGTCTCTGCGTTTGCTCTGCTAACCTCACCTGTGATGCTCAGCAAGCTCTAGAGAACAGGGCCAGGATGATGGGTGTATGCACAGCCTCGCCGAGGCCACAAGGGGGCGCGCAAGGCACATATCAACCACTAAGAAAGTTTAAAAGCGGCTGGAAGAGCTGTAATTTCAGTACTGTGCATCCTCTCATGCCTGCAGGCTCTTGGGTCATCTGTCCATGGCAGCATCCCTCTGGATACTGGAAATCACAGGATGAGGGTAGCTATCCCACTAGCCCACGGTCAGTTTCTAACCCCCAGGACTCCATAGCATCCCTCTGTGGGGACAATTGGCAGTATCCTGCGGGGCTAGACTTGATCTGTAAGACTTCACACTTCAGCCTGATGTTACCAGTTCACAGATGGCAGCAGCTTCTTGGTGGCAAGTCACAAGCTTGACAGAGGTCATAGAATCTGAGTTCTTTTTGGGTAATTCAGCCCTATCCTACGCATGGATTTTGGTGGCCTCTCATGACTCAGGGGGAGTTCAGGAGAAGTAGCGATCCATCATAGAGACTATAGGGAGGGTCTTTGAGGTCCCCATGTTGTCCTGAGCCATTCTAGGATGGGTCATTTGATGTCTGGAATACTATTATAGCCTCTAGACGGTCAGAGGCAATCAAACAGTCCTGAAACTTGGACATGATATCTCACTACAGGAGGAAAATGAGGCAACTAGCTAGGAACATAAAGAAAGGTGTGAAAATATATCTGTCTATATTAGATCTATAATAACTATACACATCATGCATATAATATATGTGCACATAATATAACAATTGCACATACCACATATAATAATTAAACATATAATTATGCATAATACATATTATGCAAGTCAAAGGGGCATAAAACCAGACTGGTTGAGGCTTGCCATTAATGTCAGTGTGGCCATAGAGCCTTCATCCAGCAACTGATGGAGGCAGAGGCAGAGACCCACATCGGAGCACTGGACTGAGCTCCCAGAGTCCAGTTGAAGAGTGGGAGGAATGAGAATATGAGCAAGGAGTTCAAGACCATGATAGGTTCGCCCACTGAAACAGTTTGCCTGAGCTAATGGGAGCTCACCAACTCCAGCTGGACTGGGAAGGAACAAGCATAGGACCAAACTAGGACTTTCTGAGATAGGCAGGGATAGGCAGATTGTCACCAGCAAGGGTAAGCAGGACGGGGGACAAAGGAAAGCATTAGGATATATCGGTGAGCAGGCAAGAAAGTGGGGTGGTAGGAGAGAAAGGGGGTGATGGGTTACCAGGATGGTGCACAGTTGATCATTATGGGATTTATTTAAATAGAGAGGGTCAAAGTTTGACAGGAGGGGACAGAGGTATACAGGAGGTGACATGGGCCACTCGAGGACAGAATGATGAGGTGGAAACATGGAGGAACACAAGAAGGCCTGATTGTATCACATGAGCAAGAGCTGACAGTGTGAGCACTGGCTGACCTGTCCTCAGGGGAGGGGAGGGGAAGGAGGAGTGGACACTGGTGAGCTGGAGGTCCAAGGGTCAGCAGGAAGGGCAGAGTTGTGTTTAAGGGAACACACTGAGCAGGAGTGACATGGGTGAGCTGAAGGACCTATGAGTGTGCCATGGTGTGTGTGTATATGTGTGTCATGTGCAGTAGTGTGTGTGTGTGTGTGCTTGCACGCATGTATGCATGTATGGGTCCGGTGAACAGGAGAGAACCTGTGTGACCAGAGACAGCACAGCTGATCAGGAAGAGGAACAGAGGAATGTGTGAACAGGAGGTGACACACACGAGCAGGACGAGACACGGGTTAGCAAGAGGGATGGAGGAGATTAATACGGGAATCAGTGATTAGAGGAAGCACAGGCGGATAGAATGGAATCCAGGTGGGCACTGGGGACATGGGCAAGTAGCTGGGCACTAGGCAGACGTGGGGACACAGCTCGGCAGAAAGTTACAGCAGAGAAGTTAGAACACATATGAACAGGAAATGACAGCTGTGTACAGGAGGGGGACCAGCATGAAGGGATGGGGAGGGGCAGTGTGTGAGCAAGCCTGGGGTGACGGTGAGCAGGTGGGGGCAGGATGAAGTGGGGGGGTGAGCAAGCCTGGGATGACGGTGAGCAGGTGGGGACAGAATGAGGCAGGGAGGAATGAGCAAGCCTGGGGTGATGATAGTGAACAGGTGGGGGCAGGATGTAGCGGGAAGGGGTGAGCAAGACTGAGGGGACAAGGCTGTGTAGGGAAGGGACACGGGTAATCAATAGAGGCTACAGAATCAGTGATTCTCAGCCTTCCTAATGCTGTACCCTTTGATACAGGCAGTTCCTCATGTTGTGCTGACCTCCAACCATAAAGGTATTTCGTTACTACTTCATAGCTGCAATTTTGCTATTGTTACAAATCATAATGTAAATATCTGACATGCAGAATATCCGACACAGGATCCCTGTGGGATCGTGACCCCCAGGTTGAGAACTGCTGATACAGATGAAGGGGACAGGCACAGGAGAGCTCATTTGTAGACTTAGGTGAACAGCAGGGGGCAGGGCTGAGCTGGGAGGGACAGGTAGTAGCAATGGAGAGGGCAGGAGAAGGTGCAGGTGAGGGGTCAGGAACCCAGGCCAAGAGAGGGTTACACGTGTAAGCTGAAGGGGATGTAGGTGGATAGGAGGGGGGCACCAGAAAGCAGGAGAGAGAGACTAGTCCTCAAGAGGCAGCCCAGGCCGGCAGGAATGCACAAGGGAGCATGGATGGGCAGGGTTGATTCCAATGGGGGACAACTGGGTAGGTTGGGCACATGGGTGAGCAGCAGAGGTGTCAGGTGAAGCCGGAGGGGACACCAGCGAGTGGGAAAGGACCTGGGTGAGCAGGAGAGGTGCTGGTGGGCAGGAGGTGGCATGCGTGAGCATGAGCGACCTGTGTTGGCAAGCATGGATGCAGGTGTGTGCAGGGAGTGAGGCTGGAGAGAATAAAGCAGGGGGGGATGGGTGTCAGAAGATCGTGGAGTGCACACGGTGCTTGGGTGAGCAGGAGGGACCCAGGTCATCAGGCGGGAATGCGGCGATGGCGGCTGGGGACACAAGTGAGCAGGAAGAGATACGTGACTAGAAGAGGACACAAGTGGTCAGGAGGGCAGAGGCCACAGGTGACAACAAAGGGACACAGAGAAGCAAAAGAGAGGTAATGGGGGACCAGGAGTGTGCCTAGGTTTAGTGATAGTTTGTTTGTGTTTTAATAAATAAATAAAGCTTACCTGAAGATCAGAGTGCAGACCTAAGCCACTACAGGCCAGGCAGTGGTGGCACACACCTTTAATCCCAGGACTTGGGGGACCGATGGATTTCTGTTAGTTCAAGGCCACCCTGGACTATATAAAATTGATCCCGTCTAAAAGAGAAACAGGGCTCACACAAAGGTGAGCCCAGCACTTGGGATCCCACGCCTTTAACCCAGCACTAGGGAGGTGGAGACAGGAATGGAATGCTTGGACAGAGAGAGGAATAGAAGGCAGGAGGAGACAGCTCAGTGCAGTCTGAGGATGCAGCCTGAGAATGGGATCACATATTGGTCTGAGCATTGGTAGAGGTAAGAACTCTAGTGGCTGACCATTCTGCTTCTCTGATCTTCAGCATTAACCCTTATGTCTGACTCTGAATTTTTATTATTAATGCCAATTAGAATTCATGATACAGTGACATCAAATATTGTCAGAAAAATATGTTGAGCATATCCCCTCCCCTGCATCCTTCTATCCCCATAAGTCCCTTCAAACTCCATTGGTCACTTTAACTACCTAGAGAGTTTTACACCATATATACCAATATTGGATCTATATAAATAAATCTCAGAATTGCAAACTTACTCTTTTCTTTTTCCTTCCTTTTTTTTGTCTGTTTCTGCATAGACTTTTTTTTTGTTTAATTTTCTTTCAAGACAGAGCTTCTCTATGTGCAGTCATGACTGTCTTGGAAATCTCTGTAGACCAAGTTGGCCTTGAACTCAGGGATCCACCTGTCTCTGCCTCCTAAGTGCTGGGGTTAAAAGCGTGCACCAGTGCTCAGATTGCATTAAATTTTTAAAAACATAGGACTTTTTCATGACTCTTTAGGAATTTTACATCATGCACCCCAATTGCATCCACATTCCCCATTCACCTTGCAAGTGTCCCCTTCCCCAAAAGATAATTTTAAAAAATAAAAGTTATAATAAAAACCAATACTTCATGTCTCAGGTTTTCCGCCTCTCCATCACCTCTTCATTTGTCTCAGTGGTGCTGGGAGCTGTGGTGTGTCACGGAGTAGACACTTTTGTTCAAACAGCTTTACTTGCAAATGTTCATTGTAATGAGTGGTTGGTCTGGTTCAAGGTACAGCATTAGTGCTGGACCGTCACCAGCAGTCCTCTGGGGTATCCTGTGGTTGCCCTGAGTCATAAAGACCCTGTAGCTATAGTTCACAGGACCAGTCCCTTCATATCCTCCAGCAGGTCATAGATGGGGTAGATGTTGGGTTGGGTCAACTCAAAGCAGTGGATGATGGCCTGGGTGATAGCTCAGTTGGTCAAGCAAGGTCTTCACTTGGACCTCTCCCATCAAGTGAGGGTCAGAGCCAGCTCACCTGCACCCAAACCGTCAAGATCAGCTGTCCCATGTCTGTGTTGATGTGTGGAGTTAGCTCTCCTGAATGTGGAGTCAGTAATGCCAGGGATGTGTCTTCAGGGCCCATGAGGGGTGAGGCCAACTCTCTCATGAGGAGCAGGGCCAGCATTCCTGCTGCAGCAGCCAGGGTAGGACAGGGCCAGATCTTCCAGGGCCAGTGAAGCACAGGGCCCTCTCAGCATGGCACTTGAATTTCAATACACATGATTCACATGACCCACGGTGGTAATAAACAGGCCATAGATATCAACACAGACCCCAGGTATAGCATGACCCCAGACCCAGATGTGACCCTTGGCAGCAGCGTGGGACCAGATGTTGCTATGGACCTGGGTGGGAACACAGGTCACTCAGATCAGTATGTCCCCAGTGGAGGCATGGTCCTCAGACACCAATATGGCTTCAGGTGACAGTGCAGACCCTGGGCATCCTCACATCCACGCAGTCACAGACATGGCCCTTGGCAGCTCAGGCCCTGATGCCACCATGGCCCTGGGTATCAGTGTAGGCCACCCACACCTCTTCATTGAATTTTAAAGCTTCTTGTTTGCCCTTCAACAAGCCTCAGACTTAAATATGATCCTACTGCACATACTGGCTTTGTGGGAACCTAGGCAGTTTGGATGCTCACCTTACTAGACCTGGATGGAGGTGGGAGGTCCTTAGACTTCCCACAGGGCAGGGAACCCTGACTGCTCCTTGGGCTGACGAGGGATGGGGACTTGATTGGGGGAGGGGGAGGGAAAGGGGAGGTGGGGAAGAGACAGAAATCTTAAATAAATAAATAAAAGAAGGTAATAAACAAAAAATAAAATAAAAATAATAAATAAATAAAAACGAATGAATTTTAAACAGTCGTCAAAGAATGAAGATACAGAAACTTCTACCAGAGTCTTCAGGTTAGTGTGTACTTTTTCCTCAGGGAAGGAAGATTGTGTGCAGTGTGGAACACTGGAAACCAGAACGGAGACTGCAATGCCTTGGGGATGCAGAAGAGGCACACTGCAGCTGTGGAAGCCCCAAGGGAATAAAACACTGGACTTCATAGAAAGGGAGGAGGTGCTCAGCCTGGTCCTCTGTAAAAGATACGATTAAACACGAGTGCATAGAGTTTGCTTCTGTCTGTTACGGTAACACTAACCTCAACTTTACTATCCCTAAAGCTACCTGAGCGGGGCCCTTTGTACACTGACATGTTCCTGGATACCTGTGATTGGGTCCTCTGTGTGCCCTTGTGAGAATGTGGGAGTGAGGACGTGGGCGTGTGTCCTATTTGTCCCTTCCCCTCTGGTGACACTGGTATAGGGTTTCCCAGCTATAGGGTATGTGTGGTCATAGCCCCATGGTGACATACGAGGAAACTGATAACAGAATGATGTACAGGGACCAAATCAGGACAGTGGGAAGACTTTAAGAGGAAATTACTATTTCCTGAGACCCATGTGGTACGGAGGGAATAGTTTGGAAACCTCTTCTGCCTTCACAAAGCTGAGGGTCTGTCTGCAGCCAGGCTTCCCAAGTCAGAGTGTGGGATGAGCATATGAACAACACTAAGACCCATTGTGCACACGCAAAGGCAGAAGGAGAGCGGTTGTCAGCCCTGGCCAGTGCTAGGGAAAGCCTACTTTAAAAAAAAAGACCATACGTGTAAAATTGTTCACAAGGGACTCAATCAGCACATCCATGCGATTACTATGGGCAGCAGTGGGAAAGCTCATGTCACTGTCCCTGTGCAGGTCTGGTGGACCCTGAAAACAACACAGATGGAAGACAGGAGATGGCCGTCCGTGTGCTGCCTGCTGAGAAAGCACAGGGACCTAAAGTGGAAACCCAGCACTCGAATTTGTAAAAAATAGCACGGTTGAGTGCTTCTCTTACCCTATGTGCTAGAAATTTCTTCCTTCCTTCCTTCCTTCCTTCCTTCCTTCCTTCCTTCCTTCCTTCCTTCCTTCCTCCCTCCCTCCCTCCCTCCCTCTGTCCCCCTCTTTCTTTCTTTCTTTCTTTCTTTCTTTCTTTCTTTCTTTCTTTCTTTCTTTCCTTCCTTCCTTCCTTCCTTCCTTCCTTCCTTCCTTCCTTCCTTCCTTCTTTCTTTCATTGTCTTCAATTTGATACAAAGAAAGGTCATTGGGAAGAGGGAACCTTAGTTCAGAAAATGCCTCCATCAGAGTGGCCTGAAGGCAAATACGTGGCGTGTTTTTTGACCAGTGCTTGATCTGGGAAGGACAGCCCTCTGCGGGAGGTGCCACCCTGCACTGGTCACTTTGGATGGTATAAAAAAGCAAGCTGGGCAAGCCATGAGGAGCAATCCAGTATGCAGTGTTCCTCTTTGACCTCTGCTTCCATTCCTGCCTCCAGGTTCCTCTCTGAGTTTCTGCCTTGGCTTCCCTTCATGGTTGATGTTAAATCTGCAAGATGAAAGTAATGTCTGCTTTTCTGAAGGTATTTTTGGTCAGTCTTCTATCACAGCAAGAAGAGAGCAGACAAAGACACCTGAGGAGACAGCATGGCAACAGAGTTCCCTGGTCAGACAGTTTTCCCAGTTGGTGAGCTGTGCAGTGACAGAACGTGGTCCAGTGTAAGAGTAGAGGGACGACAGAAGGCACAGAATGTCAAATTCATGTTTCCACCCACATACAGCCCTACCTGTACACAAACACACATGCACACACACATACCTACGTAGTTGTACACATATACACACACAGAGACACAGACACACACACAGGGGGAGAGAGAGATACCCTAGGTAATTTCAAAATCAAAACATACCTCAAGCATCTATGACCAGTGAAATGTGTTTAACTGTCAGGCAGACAGAAAGCACAGCGGAGCTGAAGCAAGAGCATGGAAATCCACACAGAAAAGGAATCCGAGGTGCACTGACCACACAGGGTCTCACTATGCGGTGCTGGCTGCCTTGGAGTTCACCTTCCTTGACCTCCAGATCCTCCCGTCTCAGTCCCCTAAATGGTGGGATTACAGATGTGCACCACCACAGTCAGCAAAAGAACAGTTGATCCTTGGAGAACAAAAGGTCTGAGTGCAAGAAAGGGTTAATGACGAGAGGGTGCAACCACGGAACAGGCCCCAAAGAACAGTTAGATGTGAAAATCGAATGTTAAGTGGGTTGCTGAGATGTCTATGAGGTTTTTCTCCTCTGTCTCCTGACCTATTATTAGGTAAGCTTTACACAGCAGAAGCATATATATTAAGAGAGGACTGACAGGCTGAGGCCCAGCTCGTCCTACACAGGCGGTCTCCTGATGGAAGAATAAGCACATGGTAGCTCTTCAGTCCAGGAACCCGGATGCCTCAGCCTCAGCAGTCCCGGAGTCGGCTGCTGGAGTCCAGGGGAGTCCCGGAGAGCTGCTGGTCATCAGTCTGCATTGAAATCCCAAAGCAGGGTCTAACACCAGTGAAGGACCACCTCACAAACAGGAGAGAGGAATTTGCCGGAGAGAGCAAGGACAACAGACAACAACAACAAAAGCTTTCCTCTTCCATGTCCTATCATGTGGGNACGAGGTGCGCTTACCAGGAAAGATCTTAACCTGTGTCTGTCTGGAGTGGGAGAACCATGGTGACTCTCTGATTCAGCTTCTTTCTCCCAACATTCTGTTCTGTTTTCTGCGCCAACCTAAGGGTTGGCCTATCAAATGGGCCTAGGCAGTTTCTTTATTAATAAGAAATCATTCCCACATCACTTGAGTTCTCAGTAGTCCTCATTGTCCGCTATGTTCAGCGAGTCCGGTTTTATCCCAGGCTTTTTCAGACCCAGGCCAGCTGGCCTTGGTGAGTTCCCGATAGAACATTAAGCATGGACTCTCCCTTTAGGTGGAGACTGGCCCTATCTCAGCCCTTAAGGATTGCTCCAGGGTGGGAGGTCAGGGAGTCAGCTAGGAGATCCCCTGTAGGAACGCAGGTTCACCTGAAGATAATGCACTTTTCTCTTTCAGGAGGCCACTAGCCCCCTCCCTCCTCTCCCCATACCCAGTACGGTCCCTACAAGCCCCTGCCACCATGAGGTTCTTCTGGGTCTGCTGCCTTTCTGGGTGTTGACTTTGAATGACACAACTGTATTGTCCTCTTATCTTCTTTAGGGTGTTGGCCATAGCTCAGTGTGCTTTTAAACTCCCCAACTGTTTGGGCTTCCTCTTCTTCTACAGTTCTGTTCACCACCAAATAAACCCATCCCTAGACAGCATGACAAGGACATTGAATGTAGCCAAGCTGTCCTTTCCCTGCCTTTCAACCATGAGATGTCCCCCAGTGGAGCTGGAGCTCCCAATGGGAAATACCCTCTTGACTGAGGACAATCCATTACTAAGCCAGCTGCAATCCAGCCACGGCCAGTGAGGAGAGTGGGGCCCAGAGGTTGGGGAACTTGCCGGAGTCCCTCATGGATAGCAGAAGAGGCAGAATGTGAAGACAACTCTTCCTGTGGGAATCTTTCCTTTATAGGCCTCTCGGGATCCATCAGCTGTTACTGATGGAGGAGACTCATCCTCACTTGGAGACTCTCACACTCCAATGCTCTGATAGGATTTACACACATTTTATAGTTTCACATGAGTTGGGGAGGAAGGTAGGCTTCATTGTTGACAAAAGGGCTAATGTGAGCTCCTACCCCTGGCCCACCATAGAGCTGAAAGATATTGCAACAGACCAACTGTGACCCAGAGTAACAGGACCTCAGACCTTACCCAGCCCCAAGACGGACTCCGTGATACAGGTACTGCTCAGGCTGTAAAACGCAGCATGTAGACAGGACCACCCGCCAAAACTAAAACAAAGGCCTAATCCCCAATCCATCAAAGTCCATAGCTCACCTTGCTTTTTGGCTCCTGTACTTTTGCTTCTGGCTGACTGTTCTTGTTAACTGAAGTTTGTCAACCCAGGACAAGGAGGCAGGAGGCTGAGGAAATAAAGTGCTCAGAGAAAAGTGTCCCCACCACCGATTGTCCTGACCAGGCCTCCTATATTGAGAACAGCCATAAAGTGTGACAGTCCCGAGCCCACACTCAGCAGCTGGGCCCCTCTCTGCTCTGGAGCCCCATAAAAAAAGCCCTAGTTAAAAAATAAAAATCAAAAAAAAAAAAAAAAAGCCCTAGTGCTGTCCTTGGCACACCCACAGCTGCGTCCCTCCAGCAGGCGACCAGCACTTAGGAGGTGTGGAAAGCACAAAGGCAGGCACTCCTCTTGTGCACGTCTAGCTGCATTCCCATTCAGCTGAAGCTGAGACATTAGCCACCCCAGAGGGTTTGACCTAGAGACTCCCTGAGAGAACCTGTCCAGCACACGGACTGTAATGCAAGATATGGCCAGCAGAGGGCACTGACACTCCAGGAAATTATGAAAGTGATGTTCGGCTTCAGGCAGCAAGTCCTCTGCCACACTGTGAAAACCACAGGAAAGAAAGGAATCCCTAGTTGACTCAGACACCCACACACATAAATGCTGTGTTATTTCACTGGACAGCAGAGCCATTGAGAGGAGTGTCAGGCCAGCCTGCACAGACCCGGGAAGGCCAGCCTACCACCATAGATAACGGGACAGCACCAGAAACATCAGCAGAAATTAACTGTCCAGATACCAGATAACTGTCCAGACAAGTGTCACACAGGGTTTCTGGGTGTCTCTTACTTAGTATTATTGTAATAATAAATAAAGATATATCAGAGCCAGTGCTGTATCAAAGACTGTGTATTTCTATGGGTTGCATTCATCTCCTATGTCCCTCCCCTGTTTCTCTTAGACTCTTGTTGGGTAGAAGAACCATTGCATGGCCCTCTGTAAAAACTCCCATTGAATTCTCAGTAGTCATGTTCTTACTAATCCTTACCTATGCACTCCTTCTCCGGGTACCATCCCCTCGCCTTAATGGGCAGAGCTGTCAATCTCATCCTGAAGTTTCTTCTGCACATCAGGGTGTGTGGCCAGGGCGTACATCATGAAGGGAGTGGATTGCTTGTGGGTTCACAGCCAGCAAAAATGAAAACAACCGATTGGGCTGTGATCTCCATATCAGACAGGGCTAAAAGGAAAAGAACATGGTGGATAAGGAAGATGAAAGGAGAACATCACAGTTGAGAAGAAATTCAGATGGTGCTCCCAGCTGTCTAGGGGAGAACAGAGAAAGGAGGTCCAGAGTCGCGGGGACTGAATTCCACTCTGGTGCCCACCTGTGGCCCGTCTGTCCTGTTAGAGCAGACTCGCCACCACACATGTGTAGCTCTGCCCACCACAGCCTGTCCTCACACACACTTATAAAGAAAGGCAGTGGTTAATACTGACTGACAACGTGGCAGGATCTAGGATCACCTAGGAGACGAGACTGAACATTACCATGTGGGATTATCTTCACTGATGTGGGAAGACCCATCTTAAATGTGGGTGGGTCATTCCCTGGCCTGGGGTCCCCAACTGAATAAAGAGAAGAGTGTGAGGTAAGCACCAGTGTTCAGCTCTCCTCGTCCTGACTACTAAGGCAATGTGACCAGCGGCCTCCTGCTGTTGTCACCAGCTCTTCCCCGCCATGGTGGACTGAACCACTAAGTGTGGGTCAGAACAATGCTGTCCTGAGGGGTTTGTCAGGCATTTGTCACAGTGACAGCATGAGTGACCAGGACAAATATCACTAATGTAGGAAGTTCTTCTGTATATGTGTTGATTTTATTGGCCAATGAATAAAGCTGTTTCAGCCAATGGCTTAGCAGAATAAAGCTAGGCGGGAAATACAGAGATATATGGAGAGAGAGAGTAGGCGGAGTCAATGAGACACCATGTAGCTGCCAAAGGAGACAGACGCCCCAGAACCTTACCGGTATGCAACAGCCTTGTGGTGATACACAGATGAATAGAACTGGGTTAATTTAAGATGTAGGAGTTAGTTTAAAAGAGCCTGAGTTAATAGGCAAGATAGTGTTGTAGTTAATATAGTTTCTATGTGATTATTTGGGTCTGCACGGCTGGGAAATGAACAAGCAGCCTCCTTCTCCACATTACTATTAGTACCTGTGAAATAATCTTTCCTTGAATGAAAAAACAAAAACAGGCAGGAAACAGCAGAGTGTTTGTCCTGCAGCAGCTCCACTGTGGTGGAGGAGGGTACACAGTGGTATACAGGGAATCTTCCTGCATCTGTCTCCCAAGCTCTGCTTCAGCCAGAGAACTAAAATTAGAGTCTCTTCTAGCAATTGAAATTAAAGAACAGGGGATGCCAGGTCTCACAAGGCCACGTAAAGGGGCCCCCAGGGGACACGCATGACAGCCTGAAATGCAAAGTAACAGGGGATGCGAGAGATCACATTGCTAGAAATGAATGATATATTTTGAATGATATTTTTTATAAAGCAAACAAGTAAGGCATAAAAACTCTTCTCATGGTGGGTAATAACTAGATATAAGTCATTCTTTTGAAGCCATTCTTTAGCTGTAACAGTAATAACTGTTTTATCACAAAGCTAGCAGGAACGATGTTATAAACCCGGGGCCTGAAGGACGAAGAAGAGCAGGGTGCATGGTTTCTCAGACGCTATTTATACAGAGCAGACGAAGCTGTTGAACACAATTCCACCGCTCACTCCCAGGGACATCCCCACTGCTAGACAGCATGCTTCCTGATTGGAGCCCAGATGCGAATTCCCAGGCAGAGACCCAGAATCAGTGGGGTTGGAAGGGACTGAGAATCGGACTCTGCTCTGACAGATGCCCTAGCACCACTGAGGGCTTCTGGGCACAAAATGCTTCTCTGTGGCTGCCCTGCAGGCTCTGGACCATTTTCACCAGTGAACTTGCAGAAAGCTCCCATGGACACCATGGACATCATCCATGCTCGCATCTTTCTGAAATTTGGCAGAAATGCTTCCATCCTGGACCCCTCTCCCAATCATATGTCCTGACACCTTCTTCTCTCTTGGAATTTTCTCTATTTTTAGGGTTGAACATCAATTTTTAATAATGAAATCTTTTATCCAGTTCTCAAAATCAACATAAAATGAATGATAAATTGTAATTTTATCATTACCACCACTGTGTAATAAGCCTGTGTTACAACATCCATCTACTGCCTCCAAAAACCCAATAGAAAGCCACACATTCTAATACCTAATGATCTACCAACAGATGGAATTTTAACCAAATTTATACCAGAAAACTGTTACCAGGGATATGCCAGTCACATAGCTGAAAATACGGAGGAAAGTCAGATAACAAAATAATCTGAAATTGCAGTAGTCTTTTAACTCTTTTAAAATTTCCATAACATACACTAATTTCCAGAAATAAAGAACATAATGACATGTTAGTGTTAACTCACACAGAGGAAAGCTGAGGTCGGTTTTTTTTTCTAAGTTAATTTCCCCAAACCTTTATATATTACATGAATATCCAAGTAAAGTATTTTTTTTAAAAAAAATTCAACACAGAGGAACGTAATATACAGTGTTTTTATATAAAAAAATGGTTAACAGGAATGATTCCACTTCCAACCACATTACATAACTTTTGAAGACAATGGAATCTCTTGGAATTACTTGATTCTTCAGTTCATGTGGATATTGCCTAGCTACTTTCTTCTCACAGTTAAAAGAGGAAAAGGAAAAGGCTGGTGGTATGTTGCCTTCCTTCCTTACCTTACCCAGAAGAGAACTGTAAAACAATCTCGTTCACTACCTGGCTGTCTTTCCTCCAGCTGCTTCCAGGACTAACCCAGACCCACGGCTGGGATGAAACTAGAAGAAGACACCACCGGACATCAAAGGATGGATAGATATAAAAAGATGGGCTCGGCTGGACCCTGCAGCAATTGTAAGGTGTGGGCACAGCCACTCCCAGCAAGCCTTGCGAAGCTTCTACACAGTCACAGGAGCGAGTGGTCTCCTGGATACACTCGCCCTTCACGTCAGTCCGCTGGGAGGGCTCACACGAAAGAGCATCTAACGAACCACTGGTGTGCTGGCTAAGGTACGCCTTCCGAGAGCGAGCAGGCACGCTCAAGACATCTCGGTCAGTAGTGGCGGTGGGGTAGACAAGAGAATGCTGTTTATTGTTTAAACCTCCAGTATCGGTCAGTTCTGAGTGGAAACTGCAGCGACATATACACACCATGCACAGTCCACATCACTGTGG
Source organism: Alexandromys fortis (assembly GCF_014885135.2). Taxonomy (NCBI): domain Eukaryota; kingdom Metazoa; phylum Chordata; class Mammalia; order Rodentia; family Cricetidae; genus Alexandromys; species Alexandromys fortis. The sequence goes on from NW_026068021.1 coordinate 4,316,492, forward strand.
GGATCCAGGAACACATGCAAGATGGCGGAGGACTCACAATGGATGAACGGGAACTTTCCCAGTGTTTCTGACAGCTCTCGACTTCAACACGGGTGCATCTCTTACCGCCACCGACTCACAAAGTTTTACTGTGTCTTGGGCATGCAGATTCACTTGAGGGGGAAAAACGGGAGTTACATTTCAAAGTCATTCACACACATAGCGACTACAACTTCAATTTCTCCTACTTCCCAACCAACGCACGGAGCTGCTTGTGTTAGCAAACAAATACGTATTTTTAGGCAATGGTTGTGCTTTATTTTCCTTCCTACTTCACCCACTTCATTCTAGGAAAATGAAAAACCCACAAAATGAAATCGAGGATCAGATCTTCGGGGTTGGTTTCTGAACAAAGCAGAGAGCTGGCCCCACTGGCTCTTCCAGCCTAGCTACTGTCTCCCCACCCCGGGTCCTTGATGATCAGTATTCAGTTGTCTGGAAAACTGGCATTTTTGTCTAAAAGAAGCCAAGTATAACTGGGGGAGGAGGACGGCGAGCAGGGGAGGGCGGTGCGTTCTGTATCAGAAAGAACCTCTTGCTCTCAACAGGAGAGAATCCAGCTTCTCCTTAGCCATCATTTCATAAATTAATAATTAAAAAATATAATCCAAATAATTTGCTATTACAAGAGAGTTCAAGTTTTAAAAAAGCAAATAAATTAGTTGAGCCTTGTAAACAATTGTCCATTTTGGTCATACATCTTAAAAATAGGCATTTCTCTGTATAGTCCATTAGGCAGTACAAGGCACACTTCACACATCAGAACCCAGAGGGACAGAAACCACACAAGGGGCCTCCTTCACTCTGCCCTCTGGGGTAACCAGGTCTGGGCTCTGGAGTCAGGGGCCCACCCTCTGCTCCGTTCTTAGAGACCTGGAAATCCACAGATGGGCTCTGCCTATGACACTGTTGTGTGCTCTCTGCTCACGTGATGTGATGTTACCCTTTCTCAGTGTGGAGTCTGAGCAGATGTTTTCCACAAAGGTCCCCAGAAAAAGACCGGCCTTTCCAATTCTTTGTGCCTTTGAACCACCATACTCTCGTTTTTAATTAAAAACAAAACAAAACAAAACACACTATCTTCTTCTTTGAGTTCAAGCTCTGCCTCACTCTGAGGAGGATAGGAAAACACCACCCTGTTCCTTCCACCGACTATAGGCCTGGCCTCATTCATGACAGGACCCAGGGAGGAGCAGTCCCACTGAGATGCTGGAGCAGCGGGCACTGAGGAGTCCAGGGACCTTGCCTTGCTATGGAAAGCATCTGGGGCTGAGGCTGCTGTCCAGAGAGCACTGGGCCTTCTCCATCTGTGGGATAGGAGCCTGCCCAGCCATGGTTGCTCGCTAGCAGCAACTCAGGACCCAGTGCTCCCTGCAAGACACCTCCCCTGCACCAGCCCCAAGTCCTGAACAGGTGAGGCTGGGGGAGGGGCTCACATCTGGTGGAGGTGCCAGAGACATGTAGCTTATATGAGGTTGAGGGTGTGACCGCCGTCCACGTCCAGAAGATGATGTTCCTCCTCACCTTCCAGACTTTACATTCTCTGCCCCTCCTCTTAAGATAGGAATAAGTTTGATAACAGTGCATACAATTTAGCTAAAAGGGGTCAAAGATCTAGGTCTAAAATGGCATGGGGAGCACATGCCTTCAATCCCAACATTCCGGCGGTAGAGGCAGGTGGATCTCAGTGAACAATTTCCAGAACAGACAGGGCAATGTAGACCCTGTATCCCAAAAAATAAATAAAAGTTTTCAGGAATATACTGCCCAATTAAGATGAAACTGGGGGGACGTTAAATGTTCATAACCTCAGCTCTCACCATGTGATTTAGAGATTAAATCACAGTACTTCATAAAATTGTACATCATAAACTTTAAAACATTTATAAATGCTAAATTTATTTTAAAAATAAAAAACTTTAAAAGTGTACTTCAAAGGATTCCATCGAGAACAGTAAAGTAAATTCCATACCATCTGATGGCAATTCAAGATATTTTCAGATCGGGTGTTGTAAATAAGCTGTCTAAAAATAAGACATTAAAAAAAAGAGAAAGTATCCCAATTATATGCCTGGAAACTGACTGCTATTGGTGATGCACATGCCAATCTTACAGCTCAATGACAAGCGCATAACAATTCAGCTTTACAGGAGCAAAGGTGGCAGAGATGTTTATCTAAGAAAGTCAGGAATGTCTCAGAGTGGGGGGGGGTGGGATTACCCCTTGGAGAAAGCTCAGCCCAGCACTCATGGTGCTGTACTACTTAATGTCCACTAGGGGGCGGGAATGAACATCATGAAACTACAATAACCCAAAGTGTCCGAGGGGAGTCCTCATGAACTCCTAACCAGGACATAAAATGCTGCCTCTATCAAAGAAAAAAGTTCTCAGTTGCTCGATAAGTCATACACAGAATTCCTATGAAATTTGCTAATTGCACTCCAAGTGCCTACCCAGAAAACATGAGAACAAATGTTCAACCATGATCTCAGATGCCAATGTCCATGACAGCTTATTTACAGCATCCCGATCTGAAAATACCGTGAATGGCCATCAGATGGTACGGAATCTGATTTGTCTGCCGAACATGGGAGTGGCAACAAATGGTTCTGATGAATATATTAAATGAAAGAAGCTAGTCACTGAATTCTATGCGTTCTATGATATATTTATATTGTACTTTTCTACATTATTTTTATATACGCATTGTGTCTCAGTAATGACGGATGACGTTATGTTGATGGAAGCATTGAGGGAGGAAGAAAAATAGAGGAAGTAGCTACTGACATACAGAGAGAAGAAATAGGCCAAGAAAATGCAAACTTGTTAAGATCTATTTGACTTTCTGCACAAAGGGGTCCTCTGGGTTGTTGAGGGAATCGATGTTCACTCCAGATGATGCACCAGTGATCACATCCATGCTACAAGCTCCAGGATGCTGAGGAGAGAGAGACATGGGAATCAACATCTGCATCCGAGGCCGCTCTTATTTCCGAGCTACCCGGGCAGGGAGCATCACAGTCAGAACCACCTGCTGGACCATCGGTGGGGTCAAGGCTCCTGTCACACTCACACATGGGGTGTTTACCTGTGGTCACTATACAGATGTCCTTTTCCTAGAGTGGAGGGGGCACTAAGGTACTTCCAGTCCCATCAACTGCACACCACCTACTCTTTCACAGTGACAGGCTTTCCTTTCTCTTCTCTCATTTTTTTCACCAACGTATCTCCATACTGTGCAACGATGGGGAACGTCTAAGCACAAAGCACAGCATCTGTAGCTAAACGTGGAAACTCGGGTCCCAGCAGGACAAGTCATCCCCAGTCACGAAGCCATGAGCGGGTGTTACAGTGGATTTTATGATGGGTTCTATGGGCATGAAGACAAAAGACCAGCTCAGGGGAATTGTGACTCAGAGGACCGACCCTTGGAAAGAGACTAAGGGCTTCTTTTCTACCTGTCCCTGGATTTGTCCCATAAGAATATACCCTCTCCAACATCACCTCCTGGAGTTTTCCACTGACGAAAGTGAGAGACAGCAGTGTTCAAGTCTCTTCCACTCTCCATCCTCATAAGTCCCGCTGGACCAAAAGTCTAGAGTTCAAATTGACAACAATTTACCCTGCAGAAGTTATGTGTATGCCCATAGCCACAGAAAATATATCAAACAAACATGACTTGTAAGTGTCTGCTGATGTTCAGTGGCAGGTCCTTGCTTATACTCAACACATCTTCACTGAAAACACCTCACAACCTTAATAAACCGGGGTGTCACCTATCCACAGGGCATGGCTTCAAGTCTCCATTACAAAGTCTCTTCTTCAATGGAAACCCCTCTTGCACAGGGAAAAACTGTTCCTTGGTGTAGCTGTGGCTCATGGGGCTGCTCAAGTCCCAAGGCAGAGAGCACTGTGCTCGCTGGTGTGCTGGCTTCTGCTTCCATTTTAGAAGCAGCTGTTTAGATAATGGGAAGTTTTCTGCTTCTGCAGCCCCTGGGGAAATACACAGATGTTGCAAGAGAAAATATTGAAGGCAGGGGCTTGGCCTGAGAGTCAGAGAAGAAAGAGTCTTCCCTGTTCCCCAAGGACCATGGTACCATTAGGGTGGAGTCTGGGAAATTGCTTGCTCAGCTCTGCACACAAGATGTCATAAGTAGACCCATTGTCTGCACTGGAGCTTACATAGAGGAAATAAGGAAAAACGAGATACCAGGATCTTCCTTCCTGGGAATATATTGAAAACAACATCTGCTTCTATAAGACTAAAGAACAATAAAACGTGCTGTAATCAGCCAGTTAGGGGCTTAAGAAGAGACATTCTGTAAAGCTTCCTGTTGCCTGCACAATATGTAGAACTCTCAGCTACCTCTCCAGCACCATGTCTGCCTGTATGCCGCAATATACTTCCATGATGACTAGGGACTGAGCCTCTGAAACGGTAAAGCCAGCCCACGAAATATTTTCCTTTGTTAGAGTTGCTGTAGTCATGGTGTCTCTTCACAGCAAAAGAAGCCCTAAGACAAAATGTAATAATATGCACACACAACTTGCAGAATACGTTTTGGTTGTTGGTGTGTATGTGGTTTCAGGGCTGATCCCTCTGCGTTAGACAGTGAATAAAGGGGTGAATAAAGAGGAGGGCTAACTCTCCTCCTCTCAGCAGGCATTAGTTGCCTTGTAGCTCTTGGTCTAGGGTGTGCCTTCCACCTTCCTGTCCATCGATAATGCCACTGGACCCATTTTGTTTATATAGCTATTTCTTGATTTGTGTTTCAGCTATATCTCATTTCTCAGGGCCTTACTGTAACAGGGTTACGGGGTTCTGTTTGAAGCATAGTCTTGTCTGCTTTACTTTTGTGTGTTTGCACTGCAGAGTTGGCATCTGGAGTTATGATGTTTGAGACATTTCTTAGTGTTGATATCTGGTCTTGTCTTTGATGGGTCGGTGTTCTATTCTTTGGTTGCTGTTGCCCTCTCTGCATCCTAGGCAAGGGTCGTGACTATGGGGTCTCTGGCAGAGAGTACAAATAAGTCTGGAGAGACAGAGATAAAGGGTTAGTGGGACGCTGGGTCCCCACCAAGGGGGGCATCCCTAATGAATGGAATTGGGGTCATAGGCAGGGCTTCTGTAGGCAGTCTGCTATAGTACTCAGTACTCAGTCTAGACGGGGTAACAGGAGATGGGAGGAATAAGGAGAAGCTCCTGCCTGAGTCCCAGTCTAGCGTGGCCACTGGGGTCCCTGACAGTTTGTCTGGGGATTGGCAGCTGACACCAAGCAATGGGGATGGGTTAGAAGGAAAGGCCGAGAGGATCAGCGGGAAAGAGGTAAGCTGGATCTGCTGAATTATGTTTTTAATTTCTTGCTGCTAATATCTAAAATAGAACTCCTTTACATATTAATCTTATATGTAGCTATTTCTGTGACATTCTCAGTAGTTCCTAATTACCTAAAGGTCCTGTTCGTTTGTCCCATAAATGCTCACAAAATCTGTAAACACATTTTCCTTTTTAAAATATTTGTTTCTTATGTCTTTTATGAGCTTTGGTTCACTTTGTCTAGAAATAACTTTGCCTTTTATTTTTCCATTACACTATTGACATATCTGTTTGGCAATCACAATCTTTTCTTCTATAATAGGAGGGGTTGTGCTCGGGATGGGAGCTCACCTTGTTGCCTCGGCAAGCCTTGAACTCCTGCCTCAAGAGATATCCCATCACAGTTTCCAGAGTAGATGCGCTCTTGATTAGAAGCATATAGATTTGTAGTGAAATGGATCTTTGGTTTGTGCTTTCTGTGAGCTAATTCAGCTGGTTTTGCGTTATGCTGATTTTGTAGACTACCTTGGGAGTGATTTCTTGCTTTTTTGTCTGGAGAAGTTCCTGTGGAGCTGAGATAATTCTCTGTCCTAGAAACCTTACCTCAGGTTCATTCCTTCCATTTCCTTTATCCCGGTTTTCATTAATGAACATTATTTTGCTTCCTAATATTCTTAAGTAAAACTGTTTTTTAAGGCCTTTTTCTCCATTTCACTTGAGGTTTCAATTTTTATTGATAACATAACACCTCTAACTTCTTAGGCTCTGATTTATATTTAGAGGTCGTATCTAGCTATTCCCTTTTAAGTTGTGACTTCTGTGTTCTCTTCATCTGCCTCGTTAGACTCCTCCTAACTCTCTTTCTTTCTTTCTTTTCTTTTTTCTTTTTTTTGGTTTTTCGAGACAGGGTTTCTCTGGTTTTGGAGCCTGTCCTGGAACTAGCTCTTGTAGACCAGGCTGGCCTCAAACTCACAGAGATCCACCTGCCTCTGTCTGCCAAGTGCTGGGATTAAAGGCGTGTGCCACTAGCTCTTTTTATTTAAAGAGGAACTGACATGGCGTGGCTTATTGATCCTGTTCCATCTCATTGACTTGCCGTCCCACACATTTTCCTAAGAGGATAAATCTGTCTGGAGAGGTTTTCAAGGCAGGGTTTCTCTGTGTAGCCTCGGCTGTCCTGGAACCCACTCTGTATATCAGGCTGGTCGCAAACTCAGAAAGCCACCTGCCTGTGCATACCAAGGACGGGATTAGAGACGTCCACCACCACACCTGTGCTGCCAGGGTGTCTTTTCTGAGAATAAACAAGATTGTTCCCTGCCTGTCCTTTTAACTGCGCACCACTCGATGCCAGCCAGTCTCCTACTTGTTTGTCTGAGCAAACACCTGTCCACAGGACAGTCCACTCTTCCCACCCGCATCGTCCCCTCCTGTGGTTAAGTCTCCAGTAGTGAGGTCCGCACCACTCACCAGCTTGCAGGCATGCTGTTGAGAGCAGCAGAAGCAGGACCCAGGCCATGTCCAGAATCTCGGCAGGAAACTAGACCAGCAGAACCATCAGGCAGGAGAGGAGGCCCTGTGAGGGACCCTGGGGGGTGCTCAGGAGTCAGGACAGAATCATGGTAAAATGACCCATATTCTCGGGGACTTCTCATGTGGAGGACTGATTCAGGGAAGGACCTCCCCATTTTTACCTCTTTGTGGCCAGAAACTTCCCATATCACTCTGGCTTCTTCTTTCTCCTGTTGTGGTCGATGCACCCTTGTGGTCACTGATCCCAGCCCTCGTTGTTGACTGCTGGTAGATACAGCCTTGACCTTTACTTGGCAGGCTCTCCTCTCTTCCAGCTTGACCTCCTGTCTGCCCAGTCCTTTTATACACCATGCTGTCCCCTCTGCCTCCCTCCTTCATTCTGCTTCCCCTCCCCACTCTCTCTTATCTTCTCCTATCTTGCTGGACCTCTGTGTGTCTCAGCCTCTCTCTCATCCCAAGGAAGAGGCTGCCTGGGCCAGCATGTGTTGTTTCAGGGAGAGAAAAGCTGACCCATGTCTCTGACCAGCTGAATCCCATGCTCTGATAAGAGATGCTGATGGTGGAGGTGCTGGTGTGGATGCTCCCTCAGCCCCCAACTCTAGAACTGGGCCCCTTTTCTGTTCTCTGGTCTCTTCCCATTCTTCATTCATTCCTCATATTTCCCAGGCTGCACCAAGGCCTGCTGGACCTTCATTGCCCTGGCCTGCTCCCCGCTGCCCAGTTCACCAGGTCCCTAGATTTCCCAGGTGACAGCCCACTCCCTAGCCATTGGTTCTAAAACTTATCCTGTGTCTGCAAGAGCCTTTCTGCCCTCCGACCCACAGAGGAAGCCCTGGCTCAGGCCATGCCATCATCAAATGGCAGGTCTTTTGGGACTCCAGTCTCAGTAAGTTCTTCTAGGCTTCTGTTCAGCACACAGGCGTTAGCATAGCCTCAAGGTATCACTCAGCCTTACCTCAAAGGGCAGGACAGGTGACACCTTCTGGAAAGCTCAGGAGATGACTGCACACAGTTATAATCATTCCAGAATGAGGGTTAAGCAGGTCCAGAAAACCAATGTCTCAGTTATGACATGTTGTCTGGAACATCTCTAAAAGGGGACACACTTAGACTGTGACTAGAGGTAAAACATGAGAGGTGGGGGCAGAGGCTGTGTTGACCTCAGGGGTGGTTCGGCAGGAGGGTCATCACACCTCTTCCCATGACAAGGTGCCATAAGCTCCTTGAAGGCCAGTAAGACTTGATTGTACAAGAGGAAGTATCATCATTCTCCCTGAGTGACAGACAGATGCAAAGGTGACTCCACATTTCCTTAGATCCCTGGCACTGACTGCCTTCTCCATGCTCCCCTGCAGATGACTATGCAGCTGTCCTCTGTTATATCTGCTTCCTCTGCCTTCCTCACAGTCCCCATGGTCCTCTGATCCCTTGACCTGAGCTCTCATGGTCATGGACCTCATTCTCATGGCCTCACTGCCAGCTGCACATGGACGCACTTCGGTGTCCATCCATCCAGTCCTTGGACATGCAGAGCACAGGACCTTTCAGATGAGTTGGCCCCAGATGGTCGGTCAGTTAGGAGAGGGAACGGGGCCTATCGAATCTGTCAGAAAGTCCCCTCCCATTGGATGGGGTCTCATGTAGCCCAGGCTGAGCCTTGAACTTGTTATAGCTAAGGATGACCTTAAACCACTACAGATCTCCCTCTCTTCCCTCCCATGTGCTGGGGTAACAGATGTGTCCCATCATTCTCCTTTGTCCCCTACTGGAGATAGAACCCAGGATTCTGGGCATGCCGGGCAGGTAAGCACTCCACCGGATGCACCTCATCCTTACTCTCAGTGAGGTCTGAGAGGAAGCCCTCCTGATCCTGAGCATTCACTCCAGGCTGCATCTGCCCTTGTCCCACTGTCTGAGGACTGCAGATGAAAACTTCCCGGATTGCTAAGTCACCCAAGGAGGGGCTGGACCTGAAGAGGGCCATTTGTCAGCTGCTGGTCCCATAAGGCTGTCACAGGGAGAAACACTTTCTACAGAAAAGCAGCCTTGGGTTTTGGTGTGTGCATACATGGGAAATGTCTAAGCTAAGGTTTCAATCACTGTGAAGAGACACCATGATCACAGCAACTCTTATAAAGGAAAAAGACATTTAATTGGGTGACTAACATTTTCAGAGATTTAGTCCATTATCATCATGGTAGGACATAGAGTCAGTAAGGCTGGAGAAGTATCTGAGAGTCCCTTATCTGGGTCCATGGAAGTAGGGCCCACTACTCTAGAGGCTTGACCCTCTCCTTGACCTGAACCCAGGGAAGTGGCTCCCTCTCCTTTAGAGGCTGACAGCTCTCTGCCCTCCCCCCCCCCCCCCCCCCCCCCCCCCCCCCCCCCCCCCCCCCCCCCCCCCCCCCCCCCCCCCCCGCACACCAAGGACTCCTCCCCTAATGGAAGGGGCCAATCAGAAGCAGGCAACATCTCACCTTATGGAGAGCAGTTAATCCCTTCTCTGTGACTTTGCATGTTTGGAATTCCCTAAGTCTTTTTCTCTTAGCCTGGCCACTATCAAAACATCAAAACCCCCTCCAGCACTGCTCAGGGTCCTACTATACTACCTCTGCCTCCTTTTCCTTCTCCTCCCCCTTTTTCTTCTTTCTCCTCCTCCTTCTTCCTCTTCTTTGTCCTCTTTTTTTCTTCTTCTCCTTCTTCTGTTACTGCTGCTTCAGACGGACTGAGAGGCCAGAGTTAACTCACAATAAAGTCTCTTTGTTTTTGCATTACATTCAGTCTCATGGTGGTATTTTGGGGATCCAAACTTTGGGCATAACACATGTAGACTGGCTGCCAGCATTTGGGGCATCCCCTTCCCAAGGCAGCTTGATAAGTGATAGAGGAGAGGGTCTTAGGGGGCAAGAAGTTAAGGGTCATACTAATGATCCTTTGTTGTGTGACATTTTACTCTTTTGACTTTTTGAAGGGCCTACCACCCAGCTCCCAAATAAATTACACACAGATTTATTTATTCTTAGTTATAAATGTCCGGCCTTAGCTTGGCTTGGTTCTTGCCAGGTTTCCTTAACTTAAATTATCCTGACTACTTTTTGCCTCTGGGATTTTATCTTTCTCTATTTCTGTATACCTTTTTTTACTTCTTTCTCTGTGACTTTCTGTGTGTAGCTGGGTGGCTGACCCCTATGTCCTCCTCTCCTTGTTCTCTTGCTCTTCTTTTTTTTCCTCCCAGATTTCTCCTTCTCTCTGTATTCTCTGCCTCAGCCCTGCCTATCCTTCACTATTGACGGTTCATCTCTTAGGACCATCAGGTGTTTTAGACAGGCACAGTAACACAGCTTCAAAGAGCTAAACAAATGCAGGGTAGATGAAAGTCACACACCTGAAAATAATATTCCCCAACAATCCTTAGTTCAATGAATTTAGATAAATTCTGTGGATCTTTTTATTTTTTGTGAGAAAGACCTCGGAAGTTAGAAAGGGGAAATGTGAGTTTTTCAGTTTCTCTGAGTTCAAACTCCCTGACGTGTGAATTTCTGTCCTGGCCATGGGTATCTGTGACCTGTGAGCATCTGACTGTGGGTATTAGAGGAAGCTGGGAGTCTTTCTACTAGAAGCAAAGGTGACTCTGAGATGGTCACCCAGACCCGCTCATTTGGTCTTTACGATGGAGTATACAGTCTCTTCCTGGGGGTTCTCATGGACAGGCGGGCAGGCTGGTGTTCTTGGGGAGGTCAGGCTTGAGAGGGCAATGGAGGCATACACGATGTTGTTGTCCTGCGGGGGTGGAGACAGGGCATTAGATAGCAGCAGTGCAGCTGAGGCTCCATAAAGCAGCAGCTGCAGCCTGAGTGTCCCCCCGCACCTCTGCCTCCATCAACACCCCTTAACTCCTTCAGACCTGAGTCAGAATTGCTTACCTTGGGGTTCTCATTGGGGTCCATATGTTGTCCTAGAGAAAAGGAACACAGAGTTCTGAAGTCAAGGTGTGTGACAGGAAGGGAGACAGATGGCTGGGAGTTCCAAGCATGAGGTGAGGACCTTGGTTATATGGGAGGGACAGTGTGAGGGAGGGACAGGGTGAGGGCGGGACAGGCAAAAACAGGGAGCGATTGCTTGTGTAAGTGCGGGGTCTTGGGAGAAGAAGGCAGAGCCAAGTGTGGAACAGGAAGCTGGCAGAATTTACCTTTGGGCTCTACTTGCTCATATTTCTCAGTGTTTTCAATGAGTTCCCTGCATGAGAACAAGATGGGCAACAGATTAGAGGGTGGACAAGAACGAATTAAAACATTAGGTGCTGGGCTGGAGAGATGGTCCAGTCAGTAACGTGCTTGTCCCATAAACATGACGTCCTGACTTCAGACCCCAACACCCACATAAAGCTGGGTGCTGGAGAAGCAGAGACAGACAGAGAAGTCCTCGGAGTTCACAGGCCATCCTGGACGAACAGATGAGATCTAGATTCAGCGAAAGACCCTGTCTCAGAAGATGAAGTGGAGGCTGGAGAGATGGTTCAGTTGGCAAAGGGCCTGCTTCCCAATCATGAAGACCCAAATTTAGATCCCCAAGCACCCATGTAAACTATGCTGGGCACAGCCACACAGTGATGTCACAAGCCTTTAAACCCAGCACTCAGGAAGCAGAGGCACGTGGATCTCTGTGAGTTTGAGGCCAGCCTGGTCTACTCTGTGAGTTCCAGAACAGCCAGGTATGTTTACACAGAGAAACCCTGTCTCAAAAAACCAAACCAACAACAAAATGCTCTGGGTACAATGTGCCTGGAGGGAGGGGTGGAGATGGGTGGATCCCTGAAGCTGTTGTCTGGGCTGCCCAGCCAAACTGATGATCTTCAGTTAGTGAGAGACCTTACTATAAAGGTCTCAAAATAAATATTAAATAAAGGTTAGAGAAACTGAGGAGAGTCACAACACAGACCTCTGGCCTCCACATACATGCACAAGTACACACACAAACACAACATACATGCAGGAATCCAACATGGAATGGACAGCAGCTGAGAAAAACACACCATTGTATCTGCCTTCTAAACACACGGACACATGCATGTGTCTGTGTATATATATGTATGTATGTGTGTATATATGTATGTATGTATGTAAGTATGTATATAGTGCATGCTTGTATTCTCAGTGCTCAGAAAGTGGAGATAGGAGGAGTTCAAGGGCAGCCAGGCCAATCTGAGACCCTTTCTCAGAAAAAATGTAGAAGGCTCAGAGCAGGTCATGTGCAGTAAGAAATAGAAAAGACAGGAGAGAAGGGCAGAGAGGTTGGGAGGTGAAGAGAACAGGGCAAGAGATGTGGAAGACCTAGAACAAAGGATTGCTGGGGAGCGGGGCTCACTGACCACAGAGAAAGACAGAGGGAAGAAAGGGAAAGATGGGAGAGCTGGTGGAATCCAGGCAGATGTTCAAGGCTGAGAGGAGCCAGAGCCACAGAGAGGGAAGCCTAGGAAATGGAAGGAGAGAAGGAGAAAGACCCCATGAGGCCTGGGGTGGGGGCTGTTCTGGAAGCCACAGAGAGGGAAGCCTAGGAAATGGAAGGGGCTGGAGAGATGGCTCAGTGGGCAAGAGCACTGGCTGCTCCTGCAGAGGACAGGATGGCGCTCACCTGGCTGGGGTTTCGGCTTTAGTCCTCTGGCCTGTCGGGGAAGAGACAGTGTCAGTGTGACATCCGTGCTGATTGTCCATCTGCCCCTCAGCTGTCCTCTATGTTCAGCTCCTTCAGAGGACAGGGGAGCAAAGAGACCGCCCCAGACAGCCAGAGAAGAGCCTGGACTACCTCTGCTGGGCTGCTGTCCCACACAGCAACCCCTCCTGCAAATCCCTGCCAGGTCCAGGCCCCACCCCCATCTCCTTTGTTCCTTCACCAACCTTGAGATCCCCCTGACCCAGCACATGTTTGTCTACTCTGTGTTCTCCCTGTCTGTCTTCCTTTTTGTGTCTTTAGGAAGCACCTTCTTCTGGATTGTATTTTACTCTGCTGGTCTGTTTGCCTTGGTGCATACTGTGCTGTTTTAATTACTATAGGTTTTTAAAATTGCAACTTATATGATAGTTACAGGTTTGTATGGAGGTCAGAGGGCAACTTTCGAGAATCAGTTCTCTCCATCATGTGGCTCCCCCTTTGGACATCTTTTACCCTCTGAGAACTATTATTGCTTTCTTTTGTTTGAATTTGAAAATTACATGCACCTCTTTTGAGGTAATGCCCATGAGAGCAGATGCCTGTGGATTCAGGAGAGAGCTTCCAGAAGGCCTGGAGCTGGAGGTGCAGATGGTTGTAAACTGCCTGATGTGGGTGCTGGGAGCAGAACTCAGGTTCTCTGCAAGGGCATTCAGTGCTCTTAACTGCTGAGCCATTCCTCCAGCCTCATATTGCAACTTTTACCAAATTCTGGGATGAGGCAGTGAAACCACCCCCATCCTCAAAGGATAAAGAAAGAGCCCCCTTTCCTATTTAGAGCCACTGCCATGTTGGTGGGGCCTCACATCTCTTAGAGCACCTGCCATGCTGCGGTCTACCTTTCTGACCGTCAGTGGCATTGATAACTCTTAGTAAACACCTTCCTTCCCAGTAACCTGTCGCAGTGACCCTCTTGAACCCCATCTGAGACCTTCCACACAAGCTGATGTCATCAGAGCAGGGCGCTCAGGTGGCCTCTTGGTTTTGCCTCTGGTACCAGAGGCTTGGGGACCTGACTTACAAGGTTCCCCCTGTCATCTCCTGTGTCCTCCGCCAGCACCACACTACTCAAGAGTTGCTAGCATGGCTTCCTTTCCTGGAAGGCCAGAGAGTGTCCTGCGTGACTCCCAGCATGTTCCTGGCTATTTTGTGGAAGGGAGAGGGGTTGAGATAAATTCTCATAGAGTCAAGATCCTCCTGTTCCCACCCCCCTCCCCCACCGCCCCCGGTGCACAGACTGAGGTCTGGATCACAGTGGCTGTCATGGTTTTTATTTTTAATTGTGTTATATTTATTTATTCACCATGTGTGTGAGTGTGCACAGGCCGTGGCATCTGTGTGTCAGAGGACACCTTACAGGTCTCAGTTCTTTCCTTTGGCCCTATGTGTTCTAGAATTTCCAGTGTCTTGACCTCCTGAGCCATCTCTGCCTCTGGCTGTCATTATTTATTCTTTGTATTCATTGTATGTAATTTTTCTTCCTCTGTGAGCTCCTCTATCCCCCTGTCTCTCCTCTGACCATGTCTGTCAACACCACAGCTCTTTCTAAAATGAACACTCAGTCCTTGGGACTCCTTCCCCATCACCCACAGTTACTGGGTAACTAGATGTTCATCTACTTAGGATCCTCCAGTTTCAAGCCAGACTTTGGGAAGTGGAGCAATCAATACAGCTGAGCTGAGGCGACTTCCAGTCCCTTCTGCTTTCCCCTCCCCTGACTTCCTCCTGGGCAGGCCTTTCTCCTCTGATGAGGAAATGACTGAGTTGACAGAGAAGAACTGATTTTGTGACTGGACTGTGAGGTTCACAAACTGAACCCTCAGAGGCCTCACTTGGGGAACCGGCTTAAAGCAGATTCCCAGTGGGGTTAGCAGTGCAGGCCTGCAGTCAACCAAACTGAAACAACAGCAACAAAAAGACCCCAGCTACTCTAAGCAGAGGCCTCAGAGCCTGACTCTGGACTCAAGAGGAGGCCATCAGGGATCTGCCCTGGGGAGGCCAGAAGCCATTCTTAGCTATTGCTCCTCAAAAGCTGTCCACCTTGCTGTTTTTAAAGACAGGGTCTCTCACTGGGACCCGAGGCCCAACAATTAGGCTAGTGTGACTAGTCATCAGCCTCGGGGATGATCTTGTCCCCCCTGCTCAGCACTGGGACTACAAGGATTGTGGTGACAGATCCTCAAGCTTGCGCGGCAAGGACTTTACTGACTGAGCCATCACATGAGCCCCAGGATTTGAGCTGGCAACAATCCCTTTTGATGACTCTGGTGCAGATTGTCCTGTGGAAACACTCGGGAAGTGTGATGGAGATGCAGTCTGGACCACTTACCTTTCCTCCTCTTCCACCTGAGGAACGCTATCAATCCCAAAACCCCAGCGAGGAGAACAGCAGCAGCCACGGCCACCCCAACTCTGGTTCCCGGATTCAGGGTCTGATTTTCTTTGCTCATCTGAATTTCTGTGGTCGTGAGGGTGTTTTTGGTGCTTGCAGAAGTTGCAGTGGTGCGGCTTGGAGCGATGGTCCTGGGGGCTGGGAAGAGATAAAGGAAGTCAGCATGAACTTCCCCATTAGGAGTGAAGATTCTAGAGAAGCCTCTGCAGCACTCTTTGCCGTCAGATACTGAAGCAATGGACTCCAAGGAACTGGAGACACCCAAGGAGTCTCAAGCTGGGAGAAGGAAAAGGCAAAGCTTGGAGCCAGGCAGTAAAGAAATGATCTCCCAGAAAGAGAGTTCACACAGTTCTGACAACTCCTCAGATCAACTTGCAGAGAGACTGGAGACAAAGGATGGTGGCTCACTGTGGGCGGGGCCACACCGGAACTGGGACTGCTTAGCTGTACTTATGTCTTGTCTTCTATTTAGGCCTAAACCTCAGGTCAGGATGTGTCAAATCTGAAATATGGTGTTGGGGGTTGTCACTGCACCTCCTTGTTTCTCCTCCAATCTGGTCAAGCTGAGCGCTGGAAGCTGTGACATCATAGAGTAATTGCCCAGTCATCTTCTCAGGAGAGACTTATCAGAACCAAGGGGTCCGCTAAGGGCTAAACCAAAGGCAAGGCTTTTGCGTTCTTGCTTTGTGAATAAAGTGACTGTCCTTTGCTGTAGATTTTTCACTGTTGCTGGCTTCCCTTTTGTTACATATTTGGGAGTTAATTCCCTAGTTCAGAACAGTTTCCCACTGACAGGCCTTGTTCCTTTCTCCTAGGTAAGCGCAGAGATCTGCCTTCCTGCAAACATCTTTATCAGCAGGCATTTGGTCAGGGCTTAGGGTCCAGGCATAGAGCATCACCTGCCCAAGCTGCTGCTCTGGTTTAACTCCTACGCTCACCTTCACCTCGGTTCACTGATGACTTTAGTTCAGGACTCTCAAGGGCAGCAGGAGAAATAATTTACTGAAACTCAGAGAAAGACCCACAACACCAGGATCACAAAGACTGATAACAGCACAGCCCAGAAGCATAATCTAGAGGCCTGGCTGTTTTCTTTGCTTAGAGCAGTGAGTCTAACTCCAGACCTAGATCATAGAACTGCATTGTCTGGTATCCCGTCTCCTTTGGGGGATGCAGGATGGGGAACAGCTCTTAGAAGCTCACACTGAAGGAAGGGAACAGATGCCGAGGCTGAGATCGGGTGAGCGATGACAACTCTACTTCCTGGTAGGAACGTCCTCAGACGCTCATGTCATCCCTTACAAAGAGCAATCTCTAAGTCACCCAGATCTAAACAGTCATTTTCTAGTAACAGTCCTTGGTAGAACAGAAGTAGCCTGCCAGGGTGGACAAGGCTGCTCCTTAGACGTGAGCTATTGAACAAATTCTCAGTGCCAGGTATGGCTTGCCCCACAATGCATTATCGGTTAGCGAGGTTCAGAGCCCCCAATCCGACACAGACTATTGGCATTGTTCTTGGTTGCCCATCCCAGCTACATGGTAAGAACCTATTGCTGACAATGCTGCTTGCTTTTTGATGTAGATACGGTGAAAATATATTGCAAAATGTATGAAATATTTAATCAAATACTACTAAAAATCTTTTTGCCATTTGTTTAATGTGTGTGTGTAGTATGTGTCTGCTGAGTGTACATACATGCATCTACACACACAAGCACATGAGCACACACACACGGAGGATAGAGATGTACACCTGAATATACATGTGTGGACAGAAGAGGCTTCTGTGTCCTCTTACAACATTCTCCATCTATTCCTCAGGGGCAGCTTCTCTCTGTGAAATGGGGGCTCAAGCATCAGGTAGACTGAAAGCCAACAAACTCTGCAATCCTCCTATCTCTACCTCCTTGGTGTTACAGCACATGCAGGGACACCCAGCTTCCTCCGTGGGTGATGGGATTTGAACTTTGCTCCTCACAATCACAAAGCCACTGATCTTAACATTTATTTATACATGGAGTCCATGTAGCCCAGACTGGCCTTGAATTTGCTGTGTAGCTAATGACCTTAGACTCCTGATCTCTTCGCTTCTGCCTTCCATTGGGATCACAGGTTTGCACCATCTGACTTAAAAAATCGGTTCTTATCTCACTGGTGGAACACACTTCTAATTCTACCATTCGAGAGGCAGAGACAGGCAGATCTCTGTGAGTTAAAGGACCATCTAGTCTACATAGCAAGTTCTGGGCCAGCTAGGGCTACATAGTGAGACCCTGCCTCAGGTATAAGTGTATGTAATGTACGATATATCATTTGAACTCAGCAATATGTGGTCCAGTGGTTTACAGCGCATCCATTTTGCAGAGCAGCCACCACCACTATTCATTCCCAGACTTTTTTATATAACAAATTTCCTTTGCTGTCCTAATTTTGGCAGGGAGTATAGGCAAACATGTGTGTATACATATATGCGTGTGTATTTATGCACATATATCTATACATATATATTACCTTCTTTCCCAGAATGTCCCTAAACAACAAAACAAAAAACAAAGTTGTTGGAGGTCGGGGTTGAGTAATGACTGAGAGGGAAAAAGTCTCATCGGCCACTGTCATGGATAAGGTTAGAGTCACTAAGAAAGTATTCTCCCGAGAGGAGAAAAGGCAGGTCAGCAACTGCGGAGATGGCTCAGTCCAGAAAGCACTTGCCCTGTGCTCTGGTTAGTTATTGTGTCAATTTGACAAAGCTGTAGTTATCTGGGAAGGGGACCTCAGCTGAGAAAATGCCTCCATCAGATTGCCCATAGGCAAGTCTGTAGGACATTTTCTTGATTTGATTGATGTGGGAGGGTCTATCTCACTGTGAGTGGCTCCATGTCTGGGATGGTGGTCCTGGATGCTATAATCAAAGCAGGCTGAGCAAGCCAGAAAGCAAGCCAGTAAGCAGCCCTCCTCCATGGCTTCTGTTTCAGTTTCTGCTTCCAGGTTCCTACCTTAGGTGTTCCTTCCTGAGATATCACACTCTTTTCTTGTACAACAAGCCATGTGAGCCTCTGTAACCTCAACACCATAGGAGATGGGGACAAGAGGATCAATGCAGCTCCGTAGCCCTTTAGCCTAGCCCAGAACAGTGAGCTCCAGGTTCAGTGAGAGACCCTGCCTCAAGGGAATAAAGTTGGTCTTACTAGAGGAGGATTCCCAGTGCCTCACTCTGGCCTTCCCAAGCACAAAAATGTGGTATATGTGTACACACACACACAAACATATAGACACACATGCAAATACAAACATATATGTTTACACCATATATACATGCATGGCCCATGAAATCAAGATAGAAGGGAGGTAAACAATAGAGTGAGCTCCAGCAGAGGTCATTTGTCTATTGGTTGAGAGATGCTTGGAGGTAAAGGGTCCTTGTGGGGTCTGTTGGTCACCAGCATGACCTTGGGCAGGGGTTGAATTCTGCTGGTCTCTGTTTCCGTCTTTGTATAATGACCATGAGAGTGCCCAGCAGTGGTGACAGGTGGCAGGGGTAACACACTCGGTGACTAGGCTGGGACTGCTGCACTCATGTGGAAGCTGAAGTCACAGCTGCCACAGAGGAGGTGAAGCCACCAGAAGCCCTGATCATGGTGAGAACGTGAGGGAGAAGAGGGAACTGAGGGAAGGGAGAAAGAAACTGGGGCAGGGACCCAGAGGAGGAGGGGTATACATGGGGGCCAGAAGGTACCTTCTGTGGAGGGTACAATGAGGGCTCAGCTTTGAGAGAGATGCTAAGGCTTGCGGGTGATTATGGGGAAAAAGAAAGGCAGAGCTCTGGAGAGTGGATAGAACACACCAGAGGAATCTGGGAAGGATCAGACTTGTAAGATCTCCAATGACACCTATGGTATAAAAAAGCCAGGAACACTGGGCTGACCTGGGATGTCCTCTCTACGGGTGATGTTGAGTCGGGTCCCACCAGTTGACTGCCACTTCTCTATGCCATGTTTCGTGTTCAGACGAACTCGGCCGAAATACACTGTCTGGTCCTTCTCCTTCAAGTCCAGGATTCTGAGGACTCCGGATGTCTGAGGCTGTGTCCAGTTCAGGATGAGTCGGTTCTTGAAATGCTCATGGATGAAACCCGAGGAGGAGTTGTAGATCAATCCCCCATGGAAGTTCTTCCATCTCCAGAGAATCCTCATCTGTGGATCATTCGCCAACTCCCAGGAGAAGTAGAAGGAGAAGGGAATCTCAATGGAGCCGCCCTGGACACCAGAGAGGCGAGCTGGTTGGTTGACACCAAAGTATCTTTTTCTGTTGGTGCCTGCTGAGTTCCCTGGAAGGTTGGGGGAAGAATCTGAAACCACTGCAGGGGGTGGAAAGGACAACCCAGAGCTTCCTGAGTCTTCACCACAGGCAGGAGTGGGACTCAGGGAAGGACTTTCCCCATGTCCCACTGTCCAGTAGGGGGCAGGATAGACAGGAAAAGTTGAGGGGACCCACTCTGAAGATTGGCTCTTTCTTGTGGCTCAGAGGACAGGCTGGTTCCTCTAGCAGTCACCTGTCCACACACAGCCCACTCTTCCCAGCCCCACTCACTCCTCCTGTGGTTAGGTCCCCACTAGTGAGGTTCCCACCACTCACCAGCTTGCAGGAAGGCTGCTGGGAGCAGCAGAAGCAGGAACCAAGTCATGGCCTGCATCTCTCCAGGAAGTGAGACCAGCAGAGCCATCAGGAAGGAGAGGAGGCCCCGTGAAGGAACCCTGGGTGCTCAGGAGTCAGGAGAGAATCAGGGTAAAGTGACCCACATTTCCTGTGTCTTCTCATATGGAGGACTGAGTGGGGACAGGACCTCCCCATCTCCACCTCCTTGTGGCCAGCAACTTCCTTTATCATTCTGGCTTCTTCTTTCCTGTGTTGCAGAAGATCCACCCTTGGGCCCTTGAGCCCAGCCCCCACTTTTTTTTTTTCTGGAAGATACAGCCTTAACCTCTGCATGCCAGGCTCTCCTCTTTTCCACCGTGACCTCCTGTCTTATCCAGTCTTTTTCGTTTTCCTGTGCAGCCTGTAATCACTGTTTTCTCAGCTCCTGATTTCCTCCACTCCTGCCCTCCCCTCAGTCTGTTTCTCACTATGTCTCCCCTCATGCTGGTTGTCTTTGTGTTTATCTCTCTCTTTCTAATAACCTCAGGTAAGAGAGTGTTTTTTTTTTTTTCTGCTCACCAGACACAGCGAGGCAAGGTGGTGATGAGGAAACACATTCAGTCCCAGCCCTAGCTTGGTGCCCCCACCATCGTCTGCTTTTTGCACTCTTGCTGCCTGTCAGGGACTCCTCACAGCGCCCCAGGAAAATTAAGGCCCAGTGGACACTCTCGCCCTGGCTGCTCGCTATGGCTGTGTCTGTAACTTCACTGTGCTTCCAGGTAAGTTATAAACTCGTCTCCCTCACCCCGACACTGACTCCAGAGCTACTCCAGCTTCTGAAGGAGTCTTCCTGCCTCCTACCACCTTTAACACACACTCAGAAGAGGAAACCAAGAGTCAGAGAAGCCTGGCACATGTCACATGACTGCCACACAGCAGGCGACTGGACGTCAGACCCATCACATTCTCCTAGTCTCACTATCCACACTGACTTCCAGCTGCCTGCTCGGTGCAGCCTCTGAACTCCCCTCAAGGCTACGGATCTGCTGCTGGGCTCCAGGGAGGATGTTCCCACAGAACACGTCAGTGATTCCTTCTAGCTGTGGCTGTTCTAGAACCTTCTTTGAATGCAGTGGGCAAAAAGGGCTCAGAGCAGCAATGTGTCAGTCATGACATATCGCCTGGAACATCTCTGAGAGTGGACACAGCTGGTCCGTGAATAGTTAAGTCGTGAGATGTGGGGGCAGTGGCTGTGGTGGCCAAAGGGCTAGTTCTGTGGAGGTCATCCCACCCTTCCCCATGACAAGGTGCCACCAGCTCCCTGAAGGGCAGGAAGATGTGATTATATCAGAGGAAGTGGCATCCTTCTTTCTTAATGAGATGGGCAGAGGAGACTTCCCATTTCCTTAGATTTCCTGGCACTGACTGCCTTCTCCATGCTCCCCTGCAGGTGGCTATGCAGCCGCCTCTGTCATGTCTGCTTTCTCTGCCTTCCTCACCCCTTGCTAAGTCTCTAAAGGAAGGACTGGGCCTAATGAGCTTGCCATGCTCCAGCTGCTGGTCTCCAGCATTTTTACACAACAGGCCCTTGTTGGTCCCTCAGAATCCCAGCTGTCTCTTGTGCTCAGCCTCACTGCTGCCACCTGCTGGCCACTCGATCCCAAATCATGGACTCTTCTAATTTCAAGTCCTGGATTCAGTTGAATCCCCTTAGGGACCCTGCTGTGGGATGATTTCTGTCCAGCAGGCTGTAATCATTTTTTGTAGTGAGAACCCAGTTAGCCCCAATAGCAGTGACAGGACCCTGCAGCCATGTTGCTTTCACAGGGGAGGGGCACCTTCTGTGGAAGAGCAGCCTGGGGCTGTGGTGTGCACACATGGGGCTTTTGCATACATGTGACCATGAGACTGTCAGGTTACAGTGTTAGAACCTGGCTGCTGTTCAGGATACAACATGAGTGTGCCCTGACCCGCAGAAGAATTATGTAAATATAATTTAAAAAATTAAGGTGTGCATGGTGGCACACACCTTCTTACTAGTTTATGGGAGGCAGAGGCCAGAGGACATCTGTTAGCTTGAATCTAGCCTGGTCTGTACATTGAGTTCAAGGCCAACCAGGAGTACATAGTTAGACCAAACAAACAAAACAGATCCACAAAAACAAGAATAATATAAAGCAAACAAAGAAACACAGAAAACAAACAAACAAAAAACACAACTAACAACACAAAATGTCCAGGTACACGGTGTCTAGAGTAGTAAAGCCGGACGTTGCTCTCTAGTCTCCACATGCATGAGCACACACTTGCATGCGTGTGCATGCATGCATGTACGTGTGCGCACATACACACACTCTCTCTCACACACACTATCATGCAAGGCACCTCTCACAGCTGATCATCCAGCACCTGCCTACCGAGTCCTCATCCTGAGTAAACACGGCCAGAGCAAGGTTGTAACAGCGAAGCACAGAGTCCCCAGCTCCTGCAGGACCTTGTGAAAGACGCACGGGTAACAGCAACACAGTGCCCAGGCCGGGGCTCAGTGCTCCCAGTGCATGGGACTGCAGTCACTTCTGCTACCGAGGAGAGGCAAGGATCAGAAGACACAGTAGCCAGTCATGAAAATTGGAACATTTTTCGGAAGAACCTTCAGGCCTGTGTGGAGAGGTGACAACGGGGAAGGGGAGAGGGGAGATGGGAGCCTGAGGTGACATCAAGGGAACAGGGAAATCAGAGGCATCAAAGTTAGAACCAGCGTGGCTCACCATGGGTGATGGGCAGTTGGGTCCCATGAATTGACCACCAAGTCTAAAAGCCTCCTGTGTGTTTATAGAAATACGTGGTTCAGTTCTTCTTCTGTTGGTCAAGGATTCTAGGTCTCCAGATGTCTGTGCAGATACAGTATCCAAACCTCACTTCCAGGCTTCATCTGGTCTTGCCCTACTGTCTGGGGTCTGTGGGTAAAACTCAACCAATTGCAGAGTCTCTAGGAGGGGCTGACCTTATTACACCTGACATATGTCAGCTGCTAGACCCTAGAATTACTAATATTTATTTATTTATTTATTTATTTATTTATTTATTATTTATTTATTTATTTATTTATTTATTTATTTATGTTTTGGAGACAGGGTTTCTCTGTAGCTTTGGTGCCTGTCTTGGAATTTTCTCTGTAGACCAGGCTGTCTTCAAATTTACAGAGATCCACCTGCCTGCCTAGTCCTGGGACTAAATGTATGTGCCACCACTGCCTGGTTAACCCCAGCATTTTTATACAGCAGGTTCTGGTGGAGTCTATAGGTGCTCAACCTCACTGCTGCCACCTGAATCCCAAGTTATGGGCTCTGTTATTACAAGTCCTGGACTCAGCTGAATCCACACAGGGACCCTGCTGAGGGATGGTTTCTGTACAGGATGATGTGATCAGTCTCCTGCAGTGATAATCATGTTTCCCCTGACAGCAGTTACAGGACCCTGAAGCCATGACACTTTTACAAAGGAGGGGCACTTTCTGTGGAAGAGCAGCCTGAGGCTATGGTGTGCATGGGCTTTTACATACACGTGACTATGGGGAGTGTCAGACTGCAGTGTTAGAACCTGGCTGCTGCTCAGGCTATAGTACAGTGTGCCCTGCACCCACAGAATAAATAAGTGTAATTTTAAAAGTTAAATCCAAAGTGGGCTAGGCATGGTGGTGCATGCCTTTAATTGCAGCTTTGGGGAGGCAGAGTCAGAGGCAAACGTGAGTGGATCTCAGTGAGTTTGAGGCTATCCTGTGTTGTAGTAGAAGCAATGGGCTGCTGCTTCCCACCACCCGGCTAGCTTTATACCTGATATAATTACATGGAAACTATATTCTTTTAAACACTGCCTGGCCCATTAGTTCCAGCCTCTTATTGACTAACCCATTTCTAATAATCTGTGTAGCCCACGAGGTGGCTTGCCAGGGAAGATCTTAACCTGCGTCTGTCTGGAGTGGGAGAATCATGGTGACTCCCTGACTCAGCTTCTTTCTCCCAGCTTTCTGTTCTGTTTACTCCTCCCACCTATGTTTTAACCAATGGGGTCAAGCAGTTTCTTTATTACTTAACCAATGACCTTCCTCCATCATTTCCTCTTTTTCTGTTTAAACAAAAAGGAAGGCTTTAACTTTAACATAGCAAAATTACATATAACAAAACAGTTATCAAGTAAAAATTATAATATTTACATCTATTTTATCTTTATCATAACAAATGAAAACAACTATCTATCTATTCTTCAACTGCACCAAAGACTCCAGAAGGATATAATATTACCTAAGTTAACAAGAAGTCCAAAACTCTAGAAATGACAGAGATATTTCGCTGCCTTGACAGTCACCCAAAGTTCCTCTGTACCGTTGGGGCATCTATCTTCGGCCTACAGGCCCATAGTTTCCAGCAGACATTTCCATGAAGCAGGAAATTTCAAAGGCAGTCACTATCTGCTTGTCCTGAAGAATGTCTTGCAGACTCTTTCATGAATCAGGAACCCCGAAAGACCATCTCACCTTTAGGCAAGTTCAGCAGTCCTCTCTCTGCAGGTTCTGTGTCCAGTTTATGCAACAGTCCAGGCAAGAACAGTTTCTTGCTGAAATGGCTATCAAACTCCATAAGGATCCTCTTCAATGCCCATTCCTCTTGAAGTAGATTGGTGTTTCCAGGAGCAGACATGTCTCATTGTCATGAAAAACCCTAAGTTATTAAAACATTAAATGTCATGTTCTGTAGTCTTTGAAAGATATGAAGAATACCTATCTAATTGAAATATATCTCTATATATCTAGAAAATCGAATTAACATGACTACAAGCTTGACTATTATCTATGATTATCCATTAATAACCTATATTTTCTAATTATACATTATATTTTAAAATGAACTACATAATCATAATACCTTAATCAAGATCAAAAATACATATACATATAACAAAATTGACCTTAAAATCCATACCAATGCAAATTATTTATATCTACATCATATCCCCCTTTAAATGTAAAAGAAGATTTATAAACAATATTTGAGAATATGGGCGCAGTTATTTCTCTCCAAACTGCTTCCGGCTGAATGGGGGCGCTGTTATTCAGGTCTTTTATAGGAACCTGTCAGCTAGGTTCATCTCAGTCGGCAGTTGAGCAAAGTGATTTTTTGAGGGTGTTCACAGCAACCTTTCAGGAGGGTGAGGTCTATCATACCATATTGGAACAGAAGAAATCCATAGAGTCTCATCCTCTGTGAAAACAAAAGAAGGACTTTTCCAAAGCATCATAACCTTAGATCCAAATTCTGAAGTCAAGATACCTTTAGAACATATGTGCAGGTTCAGCTTAGCAGCCCACATAATGAAATGTCTCTCTATACTTAGCTCCTTCATAGTCAAAAACTTTAAAGAAAACATAATAAAAGAATCCAGACTTTTGTGAATTTTCCATTTTTATGTGGCTTATTTTTTTATTTCTCTTAATCTATGACTATCTGTATTCTGTCTCTTTAAAGACTATCTTTTTTTAAACCATTAACTTTATTTTCTATATTTTTTTCTTCTCTTTCTCAAGCCTATGTACATTTATCCAACAGTGTGGTCTTTTATGTCTGAATCTGTTTTATTGTGAATCTGTAATATTTTTTTTACTATCCAGGAGCATTTTTTAAAATGTTAAGCAGTTCTTTAAAACTTAAGTTGTACCATGTACAGGTAATACGGTACCATCTGTGTCCTGCCCAGTTGAAACCTTAACTGCGCTGTTATTACAGTAATTATGGTAGTTCTGACCAGCACAGTTTAGCATGGAGCAGTCGCTCCTGCCTCAGATCCATCTGGTGCCCCTGAGCTGCACACAGTTCCAGGCACACAGCAAGTCCACATTGGAGCCATACTCAGCAGTTTAATTCTGAGACTGAGTGTGCAGCCCAGAAACTCTTTTTATCCAAGTTACAACCAAATCTGACACGCAGAGCATTGCGCAGTCTGAAAACACGTCTCCGTATGGTTGCAGGAATCCGTCATGCTCTTCTGCCTGTCTAAGCCTGATTCTGCCGTCTGCCCAGGTGCAGGCGGGGAGTGCTGAGCCATTGGCATGGTCTCAGAGCATTCTCCTTCCGATCCCAAGCTGGAACAGAAACATCCAGTCCCATAAAAGCCCTTGAAATGCTTTAAAGCCAGAGTTCACGCTGGCAGCACAGCCCCAAGTAGCCGCGCTTTAAAGCGACACAGCATTTTTTCTGCTGCTGAGGCCAAATCAGGAAATCTCTCTACGGCACGCCACCAACAAAGAGCAAAACTCTGCGTTAAACTCTGTTTTTTCTCTGTTTAAAATTAAGCTCTCTCAGGTTTTTAAGTGGATTTATCCCCACGTTGGGCGCCACTCTGTTGTAGTAGAAGCAACAGGCTGCTGCTTCCCACCACCCGGCTAGCTTTATACCTGATATAATTACATGGAAACTGTATTCTTTTAAACACTGCCTGGCCCATTAGTTCCAGCCTCTTATTGACTAACCCATTTCTAATAATCTGTGTAGCCCACGAGGTGGCTTACCAGGGAAGATCTTAACCTGTGTCTGTCTGGAGTGGGAGAATCATGGTGACTCCCTGACTCAGCTTCTTTCTCCCAGCATTCTGCTCTGTTTACTCTTCCCACCTATGTTTTAACCTATGGGGTCAAGCAGTTTCTATATTACTTAACCAATGACCTTCCTACATCAATCCTGGTCTATTTATAAAGTTCCAGGCCAGCAATGGCTATGTAGATTTTATCTCATAAAACCAAAACAAACAAAAGAACAAACAAAGAAATAAATCCAAGGTGAATGTGTCCCAAGTAGTAATTCCTGAGGCTGTCTGCAGGCCTCCACATAGGTGAGCACACACGTGCACACATGTGCAGTTGAATACAGACACAGACATGTCATGCAGGGAGACACCCATAGCTGATGTGCCCCACATGTTTACCCAGTCCTCATCTTGAGTAAACACGGCCTCCTGAGACCAGCCTCTGTGACTCTTCAGACTCCAGTTCCTGATTGTGTCCCCAGCATTCAGACCCTCATTTTATACCCAGCTGTGTTTTCCCATGACAGTGATGTCAGAGAATAGACTCAAACCTCCCTATTTCTGTCTGAACTATCCAGTTCCAGAAACTTCCTTCAAATAACACAGTAAAGGGGAGATTGGCCCCACCCCAGCAGACAACTCATAGATGACAACTGTCCATCTGTCCATCTATGTGTCACACCATCCACTCTCCCACTCCTTGAATTTTTTACCCCAGTGACAACTAATGCAGCCCAGAGGGAACCCAGAGTAGCTGCCCAGACTGGGTCCAGAGAGAGTTGAGGGGATGCTAGAGAGAGGGTAGAGGATGATGACCTGTGGTGTAGACAGGACACTCAGGCTGCACTAAGACATCACAGTAGAACATTTGCCCTGCCCCCATCTGAACCCTCTTTTCTCCCCTTGATGACATCATCATCTGTCGTGTGCTCTCCAACCTCATTGTGAGCAGCTCCCTGCACCCCTGTAGTAGGAAGCCCCAAGAAGAGACTCTATACCATGTCCAGTGAGTGACTGGGTGACCACATCAGCCACCTACTCCTCTGGATGAAGTCTTCCAGGTTCTGCAGATAGCCAAGGCAGAGGGAGGAACTCACATGTCATTGAGTTTGAGGTCACAGAAACTGAAAAACTCTCAATTTCCTCTTCAACTTTCTATATTGCTTAAATGAAACTACTAATAATCACATATTTATTTCAGTGAATCTAAAGAAAAACTGGTCACATCTTCAAGTTCTTTGTCTCCAACCAAAGTGAACTAATGGATGACCTGCCTCGATGACCTCTCTACTGTCTGGAGTTTCAGTTAGCTTTGGTTTGTTGGTTTCAAAACAGGGTCTCATGTAGCCTAGACTGGATTCAGACTCTATAGGAAGTAATGATAGCTTTCAATTCATAATCTTGCTATCTCTACTGTCAGTCATTGGGATTACAGGCTTATGCCACCATGCCCGGATTCCTCTAGTACTTTTTGTTACTGATGGCTCTGGCTGGGAAACACAAACCCTAAAGAGTGGTAGCCCGGCTAGACCCCATGTCTGCTCCCATTCGAACATCATGTTCCCTTCTCCCTGAGGGAATTTTATGTAAATGATGTTGAGAATGCTGGATCTGTGTAAGCCTTTGCGGTGGGCCCCTTTGTTGTTCCTCCCTTTTGAACGATGTAAACTGACATGGCAAGTCACATGACTATTGGAGTAACATCCATGAGGCCCCTTCTCTGTGCTCAGCTGCCTGGAGGGAGGTGATAGTGAATTAACCATACTGTAGATGACTGGGCAGACGGTCATCATGGCAGCCTGCCTGTGTGAACACCTCAGGGATGCTCAGGGGAGACACCACCCCAGCTGCCAAAATCACTGTGACCACGGCTGCTGCTGAGTTCAGCCTCAGAGGCTTGGATCCAGTTACACCACAGCAGACATCTCACAGCTGCCCCAGGAGACTACTTTTGTCATGAGAAGCCTTGGTGACTTCTCCATCACCCTCCTAGCTTCAGCTACTCCCATGGGGATGGGACAGTTTTCCAATGACTTAGCAAAATCCCCTGATAGATTCACATTTGAAGCTTGTCCCCGATGGAATAAGAGCTGCATCTATGCAGGACTGTGATTGGTGGATCAGCACCCCTGTCTTAGCGTTTCTATTGCTGAGAAGAGACACCATGAGCATGACATCTCCTATGAAGGAAATAATTTGGGGTGGCTTCCAGTTTTCGATGTTTAGTCCATTATCTTCATGGTGGGACATAGCAGCATGCTGGTATATACGGTGCTGGAATAGAAGCTGAGAGCTATTAATTCAAATGCACAAGAAACAGGAAGTGAACTCCATCTACTCTGAGCATAGACTGAACATAGGTGACCTGAGAGCCCACCACCACAATGACACACTTCCTCCAACAAGGCCACACCTACTCCAACAAAGCTGTGCCTCTTAATAGTGCCACTCCCTATGGGCATATGGGGGCCAACCACAGCCACACTGCCAAATGCCCATGTATCTCTTCTGGCTGTGAAAGCAGCCTGGGTTTCATCCTTATCGGTCAGTATGGATGCTGTCCTTATGTCCCAGCATGCTCTTTGGTAGAAGCTGACCCATTGACTATCAAATGTTAAGACAGACTGGACTTGGGAAGGAAGTCTTGTCCTAAGGGAGACCCCAGAGGTCAGAATATCAACATGGCAGGAAATAAGGAAAGCAAGAGCCTGTGAGGATAGGAAGCCCAGCATGGGACCCAATCAAGCCATGGTCTGTCACCTGAGGAGGAGCATGGAGTGGTCAGGGGTTGTGGCCGAGATGACAGTGTCCAGGGAGAACAGGAGAGAGGAACAGGGTTCTCACGCAGTGGTTCTCAGTGTGGACCTTGTTACCTGCTTCTCTCTGTGTCCCAGCTCATGGACACAATCTGCTACTCTCTAAGGTCTCGTGTGTGTTTGTGGGGGGCAGCGCTAAGAGAGACATGAGATCATGTCTGGGAGTAGGATATTTATTTAAAAATTTCATGAACAGATAGGAAACAGCACAGTTGGGATCTCAGGACCAGAGACAGACAGATTGACTGGATTCCTAGGAAAGGAAGTCAGGGCGCAACTGGCAGAAGTGGGGTTCTCTTCTGTACCTGTCCATGGACGGATGATTCACAGCACAGGCCTGCAGCCCTGCTTCTCTGATTCCCAGGTCATGGTCAAGAAGGGGTTGAGATGCAGTTTGTGTGGCCACCAATCCCTACTTTGATGGAAACTCACCACGCTGGTGAGGGATGCTGGCCCCTGGAGTTCTGTCAGCTGAGGACTAACAGCCAGTGCTGTTCCTAAGGAGGAGAGGACAGATTTCCATAGTAGTTTTCTACTTGCACAATTTGTGTCCCCCAAATGAAGTCAGGCCATTGGGCTTGGCTGCAGACACTATTCCCACTGAGCTCTCTCTCTGCTCCCCACTTTCCTTTTCTCCTCTAATACGTAATTATGAAATACTTCACTTAAAATAAATTTGGAAAATGTTATGACCAAGATTTATCCCCTGGAGTCACACACATTATTTTTTATGACATGGTCTCTCATTGGTCTGGAACTCAGCAATCAGGCTGGACTAGCTGGACGGACAGCTCCATGACTCTGGCTGTCTCCTTTGTCCAGGGCTGGGTTTACAAATTCCTGTCACCTCCCTGTCTTATAATGCAGGTGCTCCCAGTCAGACTCAGGTCCTCCTGCCTTGTGCAAGGCTTTTCTAACTCAACCATCTCTCTAACTCCCTTGCATGCTTTCATAACAAACTTCCTCAAGCAGCCCCTCACCTGCTCCCTGGGATGGCAGCTGCTCACCTGGCTGGGGTTGGCTTCAGTCTGCTGGCCTGCAGGAGAAGAACCAGTGTCAGTGTGGCAGCCATGCTGATCCTCTGTCTGCCTCTCAGCTGTTCTCTGTGTTCAGTCAACATTAGGAGCCCAGGGAAGAAAACAGCTCTGTAGCAGCCAATCAGGGACAGGACTGAGAGTCACCAGGACTTGAGGCCAGTCCTCAGCTGTCCTTCTGCACAGCACAGCCAATCAGAGAACAGCTCTCCTGTCCACTGCCCCTTGTCCATGTCCTTTTCCCTTTGCTTCCTCCCCCTGTCTTGAACTCATGTCCCTTCCCTGCTCTCCCTGCTCTGCACTCACCAGGCCTCCTTTTGTCTTCCTGGAACCTGGTACTGCCCCCTGCATATTCAGTCTCAGGGTTCGAATCCCATTCAGACTTCTGCTGCCTCCCAGACTGCTGCTCTCCACCTCTCAGCTGCTCTTCTTATCCATTGCAGGGCTGAGCCCTTCTGAAAACCAGGGCCTGCATGTTCAAGTCTGTGTTTCTGGGCTTTCCAATACACTCCACTATCTGCTCATCTCTGTTCCTGTCCTGTAGTCTTCTTACCATGGATTTAAGTCTGATCTTAATCTGGTCCACACAGCCTTTGTTTTATGTGTGTCCAAGGTCTTGTGGAATCCAGGTTCACCTTCAACTTTCTATGTAGCTTCAGATGAGCTTGTACTCTTAATTCTGCCCCCATGTACTTCCCAATGCTGGAATTAGGGTGGCTCCTACTGTGTCCCCATGTTTGTTTCTTAGAATCCTTTTGATTTTAAAAGACAAATAATTTTTCTTTACAAAAAAGCAATTGGGATTTGCACAGAGACTGCATTGATTTTTTAGACTGCTTTGAATTATAAGGAGTTATTGTATAAATGTTTCCATTATGCAAATATCCATATATATTTCAGTATTTTTCTATATTTTATAATTTTATTTCTGTGCAGTACATATATGTATGTGTAGATTTGCATACGTGCACACACATGTGCATGGTAGAGGACAAGTTTGGGTATCATCCTGCAGGAGCTGTCCACTATAGTTTTCGGGACAGGTCTGTCCTTGGCTTGGGGTTCCCTGATTGGGCAAGCCTGGCAGCACAGTGACCCTTATGGATCCTGTCGTCTCTTCCTGTTCAGTATCTGCCAATGTCGTCAACTTTATCTGTGAATCCTGGGGATGGAACCCATGTCCTTGTGTTTGTGGGTTAAGCACTTTACCAACTGAGCCGTCTTCCGGCTGCTCTGTAATTTCTCTCAGCAGTGTGTCATTTTTAGGGTACAAATATTTCACCTCTTATGGTGTAAATTCTTCCTAGACATATTCTTATCACCTGTGGGGTTATTGCACACCATGTCCTCCTTTTGTATAGATACCATATTCCCAACTCAAACATATCTCGCTCTTCACGGTCTCACTTCCTGTGAGATGCTGTCCCTGCAGGCTGCTCAACCTCAGACCTTGCTTAGCAGCCACAGCCCTTTCCAAATGAGCAGTTAGCCCCTGGGGCTCCTGCATGCCCCTTGAATTCCTCAGGAGCAGGCTGTGTTCATCTGCATTTGATCCTCTAATTTAGCTGGGACTCTAAGGGATTAGGAGCAGATTCAGTCCTGGGTGGGTTCAGCCTCCTTTCTGTCCTTCTGTTTTCTGTTCTCTGCCCTGCACATGTTTCCTATGCTGGCTGTTCTTGGCTGTGAACTGGAGTGAGTGTATCTGGAAAAAAAACTATAATGCAGACACAGAGGGCACACTTGGGATCTGAATCTTGGGGGAGGAAGACAGCATGCCTTGGATCCAGACCATGAGGCTGGAAGTCACATCTTTCACCTGGGCCACTCCTTCTGTCTTATGCCGGTGTAAGGACAATGGAAGAAGGAAGGGTGTTCTTCTCCTGCTTGCCCTCACCTCTGTCACACATTCATTTCTGTCTTCGAGATCCCAGTAGAGCAGCTGAGACACCCAGCCTCGTGGACAGAGCAGCTACTGGGTTCTTGGTCTTTCCTTTCAAAACTAGTCATTGTTGGACGGCAGCCATAAGTCA
Organism: Alexandromys fortis; assembly: GCF_014885135.2. Lineage (NCBI taxonomy): Eukaryota > Metazoa > Chordata > Mammalia > Rodentia > Cricetidae > Alexandromys > Alexandromys fortis. The sequence continues at coordinate 4,348,567 of NW_026068021.1, forward strand.
TTCCAATAAATTCATATATATGTATGTATATATGCACATATATATGCACACACATATATAAATACATTCCATAAGTTCCGTTACTCTAGAGAACCCTGACTAATACATGTACCTATCTCCACGTCCCACAACTGAGAAAACTCAGAGGTAAGCTCAGGTGAGGCCCTCTCCTGGACCACTCACCTTTTCTTCCACCAGAGGAAAGTCAACATCACATAGATGGGGGTTATAAGCACAGCCGTGGCCACCACCACCCCGACTGTGGCTCCCAGGCTCACAAGAGAAGGACTACTCTGGCCCTCTATGTCTTCCAGTCCAGCCGTGGTGACTGCAGAGGTGACGATGGAGGGGCTCTTCGTAATGGTTCTGAATGCTGGGGAGAGATGAGGAGTGAGCAGGTCCTCCCTGGATGAGGAGGGATGGAGTGAGGGTCACATCTTGTCTTCTCTGTGGGAGGTGGGATGGGGAACAGCTGTTAGAAGTTCACAGAGGGGAACACATGCTGAAGGCTGAGACTCTAGGAGAGCAAGCCCAGTGCACACCCTCCACCTGTCCTGGCTGTGTTTCCTCAGATTTACATTTAGTCACAGATAATTAAGTCATAGAAATACAGTTGTTTTGGTCATAAATGCATGGACCAAGCAGATGTCTCAGTCTACATCATGATTGCTCTCAGGAAATTTAGACCCTGAGTTTGATCACTAGAATCCATTTGAAGAGCCTGGAGAACTGAGAATGGCCTTTAATCTTAGCCCTAGAGGCAGAGGCAGCCAGATCTATGTGAGTTAAAGCCAGCCTGTTGTGTGACAACATGCAATCAGATATTTAGTTCCACACCAAACAGAGTTGAGTGAGTTGTGTCCCAGTAAAAGGAGGTGGAGACAGGCATGTCCCTGGGGCTCACGGGTTAGCCAGCCTAGTCTATCTACTTGGTAAACTTGATGCTAGTGAGAGACTCTGTCTCAGAAAATAAGGGAATGGCTTCTGAATGTTTCCTCTTAGCTTCTGAATGCATATGAAGAATTGTCAGTGATTACACACATACATGAAGACAGACAGACAGACACACACACACGTGAATTAACAGACCCTCATGATCACACACCCAAAATACACAAAATGTAAAACAGAAAATATATAATTTTGATCATAGGTGTACAGCTCAGTACAGGGCAGTATACATTCATCTGCTCTGCAGTCCCCACTAAGGTCAGTTCCTATCCTTATCTATTTGGAAACACTAGACCTACAGTTCCCAGCCTGTGATTTGCTCCCCCCACAGTGGTAGAATAACGTGATAACATGCAATCAGATATTTACAGTATGATTCATAACGGTAGCAAAATTATAGTTATGAAGCAGCAATAAAAATATTGGGGGGAGGGTTCACCACAACATGAAGAAGTGTATTAAACGGTGTCTCCATTAAGAAGGTTGGGACTCACTGCTCTAGACCCAGGAAGCATCTCCTTTCTCTCCCTTCCCTGAGCCCTGGCAGCTGTGGTTAGACATTACATCAGGTCAACATGACAGCCGTAGAGACTGCACAAGAACTGTGCTGTGGGCGTCCTCTCACAGGTTGGCTTTAATCCAGTCAACAGCCACTGCTGGATGCGTGGCACAGGCCTTTATCTCAGCACTTGGGAGACAGAAGTAACAGGTTTCTGTGAGTTCCAGAACAACCAGCGCTACATGGTGAGACCCTGTCTAATAAAAACCAAAACACCAAAATATAAAAAAAAAGAGGAACAGAGCAAGTTTGTGGTCAATGAGGAAGCACACAGACTTCCCAGCTCCTGCAGGGCCATTTGAAGGGTGCAGGGGTAACAGCAACATAGAGTTCCACTCAGTGTTCCCAGTGCATGGGTTTGCAGTTACTTCTGCTTCAGAGGAGAGGCAGGGATCAGAAGACAGAGCAGCCACATCATGAAAATGGGGGCATTAGTTCCCAAGACCCTTGGGGCGTGTGTGGGCGAGGTAAGGGCAAGAGGGCAAGGAAGAGGAGAGGGGAGTTGGGAAATGGAGACCCTATAAGGGAGTTGTAGGGAGAATTCCCACAGATTTATACCTGGTTTGACTCCAGAGTGTTAGCACCTCACCTTAATCTGCTTTTTGTAACTGCTACATTTTGTCCCCTGTCCTCTCTTTGCCTGAGAATTTTCTGAAGGTGCAAAGCCTATGCAAATTTGGTTGAAGCAGTGCTCAGAACACCTCAGATATTTTTCATCTGAGGATTCGGGCAGCTTAGATGAGAGGTGTTGGGGTGCTGAAATCAACTTGCTAAAATATGTAAGCTGGCGAACAATAAAAGGGCCCTCCCTATGCTACAGGGGTTCAGTCTGAAGACAGGAAACCCCTGCTGCTAAAAGGGCTAGAATCATCCTTGAGGTGCCTTATCTCTTGATTTCATGAACCAGAGTGTGGCAGGAGAGGTGAGGGATGTGTCCTGGGAGCTAGGACAGGATATAGGGGACTGTGGTGACAGATGTCAGTTTACAGTGGCATTGTAGGACACCAGGAACATCCAGTGGGCACCTACTGCATGTTCTGGGCTTAGGTTGGAGCTGTGTGGAGATGCTCCATACAGGGACTAACTGGAGCCCTGACACAGGACAGACTAAGTCAGCTACATCCTGGAAAAGTCAATCCACCTCAAAGTCACGGGGAAAGGGAAAGTGACCTGAACTGCAGGCTTAGTTTGGCCAGAAAGGGGGTGAACTAGAGGGAAGGACTCATGTTGAGATCTAGAGTGAGTTTTGGGTTCCATCTGAGCAGAGGATGACAGACAGGGTCAGAGGAGACAGCAAAGGCTTGTCACAACCACAGTGGAAAGATCCTGTGTCAGAGCCAAGGAAAAGGAATTTGAAACCAAGGTCAGAATTGTGGAGCCTGAGGTGACAACTAGGGGACAAGGAAGCCAGAGGCATCAAAGCCTGAGCCAGGGTGGCTCACCAGGAGTGACGGTGAGTTGGGTCCCATTGATCGACTGAAAACTCTCCATGCCTTTTGTTGTTTTCAGATGAACTCGGCAGAAGTACACAGTCTGGTCCTTCTTCTTCAAGACCAGGATTCTGAGGACTCCGGATATCTGAGGCTGTGTCCAGTTCAGGATGAGCCGGTCCTTGAAATGCTCATGTATGAAACCCGAGGAAGAGTTGTAGATATATTCCCCATGGTAGTGCTTCCATCTCCAGAAAATCTTCATCTGTGGATCCTCTGCCAACTCCCAGGAGAAGTAGAAGAAGAAGGGGATCTCGATGGAGCCGCCCTGGACACCAGAGATGCGTGTTGGCTGACCAAATCCATAAAACTTTTTTCTGTTGGATTCTGCTGTGTTCCCTGAGAAGGATGGGGAGAATCTGAAGCCACTTCAGGGATGGAATGGACAACCTAGAGCTTCCTGAGCCCTCACCCATAGAAAGGTGTGGGAGACAGGAGAGGACTGTCCTTATGTCCCACTGTCCCATGTGAGACAGGACAGATGGAAAAAAGTTGGGTGGACCAACTCTGAGGATGAGCTTTCTCTTGGGTCACAGAGGACAGGTTGGCTCATAGAACAGTCACCTCCCCACATGCCAGCCGACTCTCCCCAACCCCACTCACCCCTCCTGTGGTTAAGTCTCCAGTAGTGAGGTCCCCACCACTCACCAGCTTGCAGGCATGCTGTTGGCAGCAGCAGAAGCAGGACCCAGGCCATGTCTGGAATCCCTTCAGGAAGAGAGACCAGCAGACCCATCAGGAGGGAGAACAGGTTCCGTGGAGGGTCCCTGGGGTGGTCTGGATTCAGGAGACAATCAGAACAAAAATGATCCTCATCCCCTGGGCTGTATGTGGAGGACTGACTAGGGGGAGGACCTCCTCATTTCCTCCTCCTGTGGCCAGCAACTTCCTTTATCATTCTGGCTTCTTCTTTCCCATGTTGCACAAGATCTGCCCTTGTGGTCTCTGAGAAGGTGACTGTGCCCTTGAGCCCAATCCCCATTTTTTGCTGGAAGATACAGCCTTGATCTCTGCATACCGGGCTCTCCTCTCTTCCACCCTGACCTCCTGTCTCATGCAGTCTTTCCCATTCCCTATGCAGCCTGCAATCACTGCTTCCTCAGCACCCGATTTCCTCCACTCCCGCCCTCCTCTCAGTCTGTTTCTTATTATGTCTTACCTCATGCTGGTTCTCTCTCCCTCTCTCATAATCACAGTTAAGCGAACAATCATTTTCTGCTCACCAGACACAGTGTGGAAGGAGGTGATGAGGAAACACATTCATTCCCTAGCTCTAGCTTGGTGCCCCACCATCGTCTGCTCTTTGCACTCTTGCTGCCTGTCAGGGACTCCTCACAGAGCCCCTGGAAAACCAATGCCCAGTTGACACTCTCGCCCTGGCTGCTTGCTGCTGCCAAGTCCCTGTGATTCTGGGTAAGTTATAGACTTGTCTCCCTCACCTCGACAGTGGCTCCAGTGTTACTCCAGTTTCTGAAGGAAACTTTTTGCTTCCTGCCACCCTTAACACACACTCAGAAGAGGAAACCAAGAGTCAGAGAAGCCTGGCATATGTCACATGACTGCCACACGGCAGGTGACTTGACTTCAGGCCAACTGAGTTCTCGTAGTCTCACTCTCCACACTGACTTCCGGCTGCCTGCTTGGTGCAGTCTCTGAACTCCCCTCAAAGGCTACGGATCTGCTGCTGGGCTCCAGGGAGGCTGTTCCCACAGAACACGTCAGTGATTCCTTCTAGCTGTGGCTGTTCTAGAACCTTCTTTGAATGCAGTGGGCAAAAAGGGATCAGAGCAGCAATGTGTCAGTCATGACATATCGCCTGGAACATCTCTGAGAGTGGACACAGCTGGTCCGTGAATAGTCGAGTCGTGAGATGTGGGGGCAGTGGTTGTGGTGGCCAAAGGGCTGGATCTGTAGGAGGTCATCCTACCCTTCCCCATGACAAGGTGCCATCAGTTCCCTGAAGGGCAGGAAGGTAGAGGAAGTGGCATAATTCCTTCAGAGTGACATGGACAGAGGCGACTCTCCATATCCTTAGTATTTCTGGCATTGACTGCCTTCTCCATGCTTCCCTGCGGGTGACTGTGCAGCTGCCCCTGTCATGTCTGCTTTCTCTGCCTTCCTCACAGTCCCCATGGTCCCACGACCTGAGCTTTCATGGTCATGGCCCTCATTCCCATGGTCTCACTGCCAGCTGCACGTGGACGCACTCTGTGTCCATCCTTCCTGCCCTTGGTGATGCAGAGTACAGACTTTTGTGATGATTTAGCCCCAAATGGACCATCAGTCAGGAGAGGGGACCGGGCCTATTGTACCTGTCAGAAAGGCCTCCCTTATTAGATGGTGTCTCATGTAGCCCAGGTTGAGCCTTGAACTTGTTGTGTAGCCAAGGATGACTTTGAAGTCCTACAGAACCTCTGCTCTGCCCTACCATGTGCAGGGTGACAGGTGTGACCCATTGTGCACATTTGTCTCCTGCTGGAGATGGAACCCAGGGTCCTTTGCATGCCAGGCAGGTAAACACTCCACCAGATGAGCACTGTCTTTAGTCTCAGTGAGGTCTGAGAGGGGGCCTCTTGGTCATGAGTGCTCACCTCCAGGTTTCATCTGGCCTTGCCCTACTATCCAGGGTCTGTGGGTGAGGGTCACCCAGTTCCTAAGTCTCTCAAGGAAGGCTTGGGCCCCATGAGGCTGCATTATGTCAGCTGCTGGTCTTTACCATTTTTACATAACAGGCTTTGGTTGGTCTTTCAGGATCCCAGCTGTCCCTTGTGCTCAGCCTCACTGCTGACACCTACTGGCCCCTCAATCCCAAGTCATGGACTCTGTTCTAGTTTCAAATACTGGACTCAGTTGAATCCCCTTAGGGACCCAGCTGTAGGATGATTTCTGTCCAGGAGACTGTAATCATTTTCCTGTAATGAGAACCCAGTTACCCCAATAGCAATGATGGGTCCTGTAGCCATGATGCTTTCATAGGGGAGGGGCACCTTCTGTTGAAGAGCAGCCTGGTGCTGTCCGATGCACACATGAGGCTTTTGTATACATGTGACCATGGGGAGGGAGTTCCAGACTGCAGTGTTAGAACCTGTTGCTGCTCAGGCCAGTCTCTGTGACTCTTCAGACTACAGTTCATGATCGTGTCCCCACCATTCAGACTCTGATTTTATGCCCAGCTGTGTTTTCCCATGACAGTGATGGCAATCAACCCTTCCTATTTCTGTCTGAATCATCCAGTTCCAGAAACTTCCCTCAAATAACACAGTGAGGGGCAGATTGGCCCCGCCCCAGCAGACAATTCATAGATGAAAACTGTCCATCTGTCCACCCATCTGTCACACCATCTACTCTCCTAATACTTGAATTCTTTGCTTTGTGTCTAAAAGTCACTTATGAGTGACTGCATGTGATGTTTGTCTTTCTGGGCCTGAGTTACACCGTTCTCAATATGATTTTTTTTTTAGATCTATTCATTTGCTTGCAAATTTTAAGATGCCATTTTTTTCTGCTGTGTAGTACTCCATTGTGTAAATGTACCACATTTTCTTTATCCATTCTTTGTTCAAGGGGCATTTAGGCTACTTCCAGATTCTGGCTATTGAAGAGGCTCCTTATGGAGTTTGATAGCCATTTGGGCAAGAAACTGCTCTTGCCTGGACTGTTACATGAACTGGACTCGAAGAACCCGCAGAGAGAGGACTGCTAAACTTGCCTAAAGGTGAGATGATCCTTTGAGGAGATGATCCTTTGGGGTTCCTGATTCATGAAAGAGTCTGTGAGACATTCTGCAGACACAGCAGAAAGTGACTGAACTGTCTTTAAAATTTCCTGCTTCATGGTAATGTCTTCTGTAGGCCGAAGATGGATGCTCCAAAGGTATACAGCAACTCTGGGTGACTCTCCAGGCAGCGAGATGTCTCCGTCGTTTCTACAGTTTAGAAGTTGCTTATTTCTTGTTTAATTAGGTAATACTATATCCTTCTGGAGTCTTTGATGGAATTAAAAAATAGATAGATGGTTATAGTTTTCCATTATTATAATAAAGATAAAATAGATATAAATATTGTAACTTTAATTCTTGCTTGATTACTGTTTTGTTATGTGTAATTTTACTATGTTAAAGTTAAAGCCTTTCTTTTTTGTTTAAACAGAAAAAGGGGGAAAAGGTGTAGGAGGGTCTTCTCTCTATGTGTTACTTTCATTGGCTAATAAAGTAACTGCCTTGGCATTTTGATAGGTCAGCCCTTAGGTGGGTGGAGTAGACAGAACAGAATTCTGGGAGGAAGAAAGCAGACTCAGGCAGATGCCATGAAGCTCCAGCCCGAGATGGACATAGGTTAGAATCTTCCCACTAAGCCATGACCCTGTCCTTGGGATGACAGGTGCTCACATAGCTGGGGTTGGCTTTAGTCTGCTGTCCTGTAAGAGAAGAACCAGTGTCAGTGTGGCAGCCATGCTGATCCTCGGTCTGTCTCTCAGCTGTTCTGTGTTCAGACAACATTAGGAGCTCAGGGCAGCAAACAGCTCTGTAGCAGCCAATCAGGGACAGGACTGAGAGTCACCAGGACTTGAGGCCAGTCCTCAGCTGTCCTTCTGCACAGCACAGCCAATCAGAGGACAGCTCTCCTGTCCACTGCCCCTTGTTCATTACCCTGACTGAACTCATGTCCCCTCCCTGCTTTCCCTGTTCTGCACTCTCCACGCCTCCTTTTGTCTCCCTGGAACCTGGGTCTCCCACCTCTCAGCTGCTCCTCTTACCTTTGGAGGGCTGAGCCCTTTGAAAACCCGGGCACTTCCCATATGTGATTATCCTTTTAGATGCTTTGAACATAAGATTCAGAAATCTGGGTGGTATGACATCAGGACAGGCTGACTTAAAGGGACTCTCAACTTTGTCCTTTGTTCTCTTTGGCCCTAAAGAAATTTAAGGCTCCTGAAGGCAAGGTCTCAGCTAGCAACTTCCCTGAGGAGAAGGAATTAAAATTGCATCAGAGTGCTCTACCCCACCAGCTTGGCATGGGGTTGCTTTGAGAAAGAAAGGTCCTGGACCGCAGGAGCCCCTGACACAGGGGGCAGCAAGTTTTCCCCCTGAAGATGATGGTTCCAGCGACCTGGACTTGGAGCAACTCATGGAAGACATTGGAGAGCCAGAGGAGAGGGGGTACTCGCAGCACAGGGATGGCTCTGAGGAGTTCCTGGCGGCCCTTTTTGAGGAGTAGTGTGTACTGGTTCTCTTTTAGTTGTCTGTCTCTCAGCATTCTTGAGAAGCTGATGAATGTCAGGGTTATTGACCTGCCAAGTGGTTCTAGTCAGAGCTGTGCAGCCCGTGTCAATAAAGCAGGTCTCTGACTACTGCTGAGGTGTGCTTCCTTTCCTGTCTCTATGACAGAATACCTGCTGTTGAGGGGACAGGAGGCTGGGGACAGCAGCGAGACCCAGACCTGGGGAACCTTCAGGATAGCATGTCTGTGAGTCTTGGATCTCCTTCCTGGGAGCGACTTGACCTTTGGAAAGCACCGTAACCATCTGGTGTTCAGTTCCCTGTCTCACACCATCTCTCTAGGGATACTGCTGATGTCCTGTGCAGTGGTGCATGGGGACCAGTCGCAGTGTGTGCTGGTCACTACACTCACAGATGTGCGTGCACATCGTGTGGACAGCTGCCAGCTTTTGGAGCATCCCCTGCCTTGGGCCACTAGAAAAAAGTGATGGGAGGGGCCTGAGAAGAACCACTACTAGTGACCCTTAATTAGATTCATTTAGGCAAATTTGGTGGATCTTTTTATTTGTATCAGAAAGGCCTATGAAGTTAGAACAGAAAAATAGGAGTTTCTCAGTCTCTCTTAGTTCAAATCTCTGATGTGTGAATTTCTGTCCTGGCCATGGGTACCTGTGAACTGTGAGTGTCTGACTGTGAGTATCAGTGGAAGCTGAGAGTCTTCCTACTAGAAGCAAAGGTGACTCTGAAATGGTCACCCAGAACCGCTCATTTGGTCTTTACGGTGGAGTATACAGTCTCTTCCTGGGGGTTCTCATGGACAGGCAGGCAGGCTGGTGTTCCTGGGGAGGTCGGGCTTGAGAGGGCAATGGAGGCATACACGATGTTGTTGTCCTGCGGGGGTGGGGACAGGGCATTAGATAGCAGCAGTGCAGCTGAGGCTCCATAAAGCAGCAGCTGCAGCCTGAGTGTCCCCCCGCACCTCTGCCTCCATCAACACCCCTTAACTCCTTCAGACCTGAGTCAGAATTGCTTACCTTGGGGTTCTCATTGGGGTCCATATGTTGTCCTAGAGAAAAGGAACACAGAGTTCTGAAGTCAAGGTGTGTGACAGGAAGGGAGACAGATGGCTGGGAGTTCCAAGCATGAGGTGAGGACCTTGGTTATATGGGAGGGACAGTGTGAGGGAGGGACAGGGTGAGGGCGGGACAGGCAAAAACAAGGAGCGATTGCTTGTGTAAGTGCGGGGTCTTGGGAGAAGAAGGCAGAGCCAAGTGTGGAACAGAAAGCTGGCAGAATTTACCTTTGGGCTCTACTTGCTCATATTTCTCAGTGTTTTCAATGAGTTCCCTGCATGAGAACAAGATGGGCAACAGATTAGAGGGTGGACAAGAACGAATTAAAACATTAGGTGCTGGGCTGGAGAGATGGTCCAGTCAGTAACGTGCTTGTCCCATAAACATGACGTCCTGACTTCAGACCCCAACACCCACATAAAGCTGGGTGCTGGAGAAGCAGAGACAGACAGAGAAGTCCTCGGAGTTCACAGGCCATCCTGGACGAACAGATGAGATCTAGATTCAGCGAAAGACCCTGTCTCAGAAGATGAAGTGGAGGCTGGAGAGATGGTTCAGTTGGCAAAGGGCCTGCTTCCCAATCATGAAGACCCAAATTTAGATCCCCAAGCACCCATGTAAACTATGCTGGGCACAGCCACACAGTGATGTCACAAGCCTTTAAACCCAGCACTCAGGAAGCAGAGGCACGTGGATCTCTGTGAGTTTGAGGCCAGCCTGGTCTACTCTGTGAGTTCCAGAACAGCCAGGTATGTTTACACAGAGAAACCCTGTCTCAAAAAACCAAACCAACAACAAAATGCTCTGGGTACAATGTGCCTGGAGGGAGGGGTGGAGATGGGTGGATCCCTGAAGCTGTTGTCTGGGCTGCCCAGCCAAACTGATGATCTTCAGTTAGTGAGAGACCTTACTATAAAGGTCTCAAAATAAATATTAAATAAAGGTTAGAGAAACTGAGGAGAGTCACAACACAGACCTCTNAGATGAGATCTAGATTCAGCGAAAGACCCTGTCTCAGAAGATGAAGTGGAGGCTGGAGAGATGGTTCAGTTGGCAAAGGGCCTGCTTCCCAATCATGAAGACCCAAATTTAGATCCCCAAGCACCCATGTAAACTATGCTGGGCACAGCCACACAGTGATGTCACAAGCCTTTAAACCCAGCACTCAGGAAGCAGAGGCACGTGGATCTCTGTGAGTTTGAGGCCAGCCTGGTCTACTCTGTGAGTTCCAGAACAGCCAGGTATGTTTACACAGAGAAACCCTGTCTCAAAAAACCAAACCAACAACAAAATGCTCTGGGTACAATGTGCCTGGAGGGAGGGGTGGAGATGGGTGGATCCCTGAAGCTGTTGTCTGGGCTGCCCAGCCAAACTGATGATCTTCAGTTAGTGAGAGACCTTACTATAAAGGTCTCAAAATAAATATTAAATAAAGGTTAGAGAAACTGAGGAGAGTCACAACACAGACCTCAGGCCTCCACATACATGCACAAGTACACACACAAACACAACATACATGCAGGAATCCAACATGGAATGGACAGCAGCTGAGAAAAACACACCATTGTATCTGCCTTCTAAACACACGGACACATGCATGTGTCTGTGTATATATATGTATGTATGTGTGTATATATGTATGTATGTATGTAAGTATGTATATAGTGCATGCTTGTATTCTCAGTGCTCAGAAAGTGGAGATAGGAGGAGTTCAAGGGCAGCCAGGCCAATCTGAGACCCTTTCTCAGAAAAAATGTAGAAGGCTCAGAGCAGGTCATGTGCAGTAAGAAATAGAAAAGACAGGAGAGAAGGGCAGAGAGGTTGGGAGGTGAAGAGAACAGGGCAAGAGATGTGGAAGACCTAGAACAAAGGATTGCTGGGGAGCGGGGCTCACTGACCACAGAGAAAGACAGAGGGAAGAAAGGGAAAGATGGGAGAGCTGGTGGAATCCAGGCAGATGTTCAAGGCTGAGAGGAGCCAGAGCCACAGAGAGGGAAGCCTAGGAAATGGAAGGAGAGAAGGAGAAAGACCCCATGAGGCCTGGGGTGGGGGCTGTTCTGGAAGCCACAGAGAGGGAAGCCTAGGAAATGGAAGGGGCTGGAGAGATGGCTCAGTGGGCAAGAGCACTGGCTGCTCCTGCAGAGGACAGGATGGCGCTCACCTGGCTGAGGTTTCGGCTTCAGTCCTCTGGCCTGTTGGGGAAGAGACAGTGTCATTGTTGACATCCGTGCTGATCGTCCATCTGCCCCTCAGCTGTCCTCTGTGTTTTGCTCCTTCAGAGGACAGGGGAGAAAAGAGACCAACCCAGACAGCCAGAGAGGAGCTTGGACTACCTCAGCTGGGCTGTTGTCCTACACAACAACCCCTCCCCCAAATCCCTGCCAAGTCCAGGCCCCACCCCTATCTCCTTTGTTCCTTCACCAACCTTGAGTTCCCCCTGACCCAGCACCTGCTTGTCTCCTCTGTGTTCTCCTCTCTCCCTTTTTGTGTCCTTAGGAACCGCCTCCTCCTGGATTGTATTTTACTCTACTGGTCTATGTGTCTTGGTGCACACTGTGCTGTTTTAATTACTATAGCTTTTTATTGTCACTTATTTATTATGTGGCAGGGGCTGTGTCACAGTTTGTGCGGAGGTGGAGGGCATCTTGCAGGAGTTGGTTCCTTCCATCATCTGGTTCCCAGGAGTGGACACTGAAACTTTTTACCCTTGGAGGGCTACTCTAGCCTTTTTTTCTTTGTAATTTATTTCATATTGATTTACCTACTGTATTTTTTCTAGACTTTTAAAGTTTGTGCCTCTGTTTTGGGGTAGATGCACATGAGAGCAGAGCCTGTGGATTTAGGAGAGAGCTCCTGATATGCCTAGAACTGGAGTTACAGGCGGTTGTACACTGCCTGATGTGGGTGCTGGGAGCAGAACTCATGTTCTCTGCAAGAGCATTCAGTGCTCTTAACTGCTGAGCCATCCTTCCAGCCTCCTATTCAACTTTGAATAAACTCTGGGATCAGGCAGTGGAGTGCTCCATTATCGGTCATTTCATCTCTGTTGTTGTTTATCTCATTTTGTCTTGTTCTGTCTTTGAAGGCTTCTGAATTGGAGAAGATAAACTGTTTTTGCAAAACTGTCATTGTCATTTAGATGGGAATTATATTGAATTCAATTTTTGTTGTGTATACATCTTTTTAAAAAAATCTTTAATTATTTTTATTGTATGAATATTTGCCTGCTTGTGTGTCCATTTCCACGAGTCTGCCTGGTCCCTGTGGCAGTCAAGGAGGGTGTCAGATCCCCCAGAACAGGAGTTACAAGAGCCTGTGAGCCCTCGTGTGGGTGCTGGAAATCAAACCTCAGCCCTCTGCAAGAGTATCCTGCTATAGAGATTTGCATTACTATGGATCTTAGTTTATTGATACATATTTAAGATCAATTGCGTTACATACACACATATATATTTCTTCTCTTGATTAAGGTATTGTGATTGTGTAGTTCATTTCAAAATGTAATGTATAATCAAAATAATGTATAATTATAAAATATAGGTTAATAGATAATCATCTATAATAGTCAAGCTTGTAGTCATGTTATTTAGATTTTGTAGATGTATAGAGATATATTTCAGTTAGATGGATATTCTTCAGATCTTTCAGAGACCTTCAGAATATGGCATTTAATATGTTTTAAGACTTTTCATGACAGTGAGACACATCTGCTCCTAGCAGCACCAAGCTACTTCAAGAGGATATTGGGCATTGAAGAGGCTCCTTATGGAGTTGATTGACCATTTGGCAAGAAACTTCTCTTGCCTGGACTGCTTTATAAACTGGAGATGCAGGACCCATAGAGAAATGACTGCTAACCTTGCCTAAAGGTGAGACAATCCTTCAGGGTTCCTGCATCATGAATGAGTCTGGTAGACATTCTGCAGGACACACACACACACACACACACACACACACACACACACACACACAAATGTGATAGGCAAACTGCCAGCATAGGAGGAACTCTCTTTGAAATTTCCTGCTTTGTAAAAGAGTCTGCTGGTTACTATGGGCCTGTAGACTAAAGATGGATGCTCCAATGGTAAAGAAGAACTTTGGGTGATGGTCCAAACAGTGAGATGTCTATGTCAATTCTAGAGTTTTGGAAGTTGCTTACAATGTACTTCCTGCTTACTTAGATAATATTGTAACCTTCTGGACTCTTTGATTGAGTTGAAGAATAAATGGTTATAGTTTTAGTCTTCCTTAATTATGATAAAAGATAAAATAGATATAAATATTGTAACTGCGATTCTTGCTTGATACCTGTTTTGTTATGTTATTTTATTATGTTAAAGTTAAAGCCTTACTTTTATTTAAACAGAAAAGGGGAGGTGATGTGGGATTTCCCTCTGTATGCTGTGATTACTGTGAATAAAGAAACTGCTTTGAGCCTATAGCAGAGCAGGGAGGGGCGGAGCAGAGCTAGGCAGGGAGGACTGGACTGACTGCTGGGAGAAAGAAGGGCAGAGTCAGGGAGAAGCCACAGATCCTCCACCTGAGGCAGATGCTGGGAACTTTAGCTAGTAAGCCACAACCACGCAGCGATATAAAGAATAATAGAGATGGGTTAGTTTAGGATATGAGTTTTGCCATAAATATGCTTAAGCTATAGGCCAAACATTATTGAAAATAATATGGTTTTCTGAGTGGTTATTTCATGACTGGGCAGTCGGGATGAAGAAGCAACTCTTCCCCCAACAGTATCCAGTGCTCTTAACCACTGAGCCATCTCTCTAACCACCTAATATAGACATCTTAATTAATTTTTCCATTTTCAGAATGAGATGTTTCCTACTCACCCACTTCCCCTGTCATTCAANTAAAAAGTGGGCCTTGCCCACCTCCCGTCTCTTCCTTTCTCTCTCTCTTTCTGCTCCTCTGCCCTGCTCTCTGTCTCCCTCTGTAACTCTCTCTCTGCCTCTCTCTTCTCTTCTGCTGCTCCTGTTCCAGAAGCTGGTCTCCCTTTGCCCATCCCTTTGCCTCTGTTATTAGACACTCGGTGACCTGACTTACAAGGTTCCCCCTGTCATCTCCTGCCTCCTCTGCCAGCACCACACTACTCAAGAGTTCCTGAAATGGTATTTCTTTCCTGGAAGGCCAGAGTGTGTCCTACATGATTCCTAGAAATTTCTGGACTATTCTATTGACAGGAGAGGGAGGGGTTGAGATAAATTTTCATAGAGTCAAGATCCTCCTGCCCCAACCCCAGGTTCACAGACTGAGGTGTGGACAACAGTGGCTGTCATTGTTTTTATTTTTAGTTGTGTTATATTTATTTATTCACCATGTGTGTGAGTGTGCACAGGCTGTGGTATGTGTGTGTCAGAGGACAACATACAAGACTCAGTTCTTTCCTTGTGTCCTGTGTGTTCTAGAATTTCCAGTGTCTTGACCTCCTGAGCCACCTCACTGGCTCTGGCTGAAATTATTTATTCTTTGACATTCTATGTAATTTTTCTTCCTCTGAGAGCTTCTCTCACCACCTGTCTCTCCTCTGACCATGTCTGTCAACACCACAGCTCTTTCTAAAATGAACATTCAGCGCTTGGAAAGCCTCCCCCATCACCCACAGTTACTGGGAACCTGGATGTTCATCTACTTAGGATCCTCCAGTTTCGAGACAGACTTTGGGAAGTGGAGCAATTAATACAGCTGAGCTGAGGCAACTTCCAGTCCCTTCTGCTTACCCCTCCCTTGGCTTCCTCCTGGGTAGGCACTTTCTCCTTTGATGACGAAATGGCTGAGTCAACAGAGAAGAACTTAGTTTGTGACTGGACTGTGTGGTTCAGAAATTGAACCCTCATAGGCCTCACTTGGAGAACCAGCTTAAAGCAGATTCCCAGAGGGGTTAGCATGCAGGCCTGCAGTCAACCAAACTGAAACAACAGCAACAAAAAGACCCCAGCTACTCTAAGCAGAGGCCTCAGAGCCTGACTCTGGACTCAAGAGGAGGCCATCAGGGTCTGCCCTGGGGAGACAGGAATCTACCCTTAGCTCCTCAAAAGCTGTCCACCTTGCTGTTTTTAAAGACAGGGCCTCTCACTGGGACCCGAGGCCCAACAATTAGGCTAGTGTGACTAGTCATCAGCCTCAGGGATGATCTTGTCCCTCTGCTCAGCACTGGGACTACAAGGATTGGGGTGACGGATCCTAAAGCTTGTGAGGCAAGCACTTTACAGACTGAGCCATCACCTGAGCCCTAGGATCTGAGCTGTCAACAATCCCCTTCGATGGCTCTGGGGCAGATTGTCCTGTGGAAACACTCGGGAAGTGTGATGGGGATGCAGTCTGGACACTTACCTTTCCTCCTCTTCCACCTGAGGAACACCATCAATCCCAAAACCCCAGCCAGGAGCACAGCAGCAGCCACAGCCACCCCAACTCTGGTTCCTAGATCCAGGGTCTGTTTTTTTCTACTCATCTGACCTTCTGTGGACGTGAGGGTATTTTTGGTGCGTGCAGAAGTTACAGTGCTGGGACTTGGAGAGGTGGTCCTGGGGGCTGGGAAGAGATAAAGGAAGTCAGCATGAACTTCCCCAGTAGGAGTGAAGATTCTAGAGATGTCTCTGCAGCACTCTTTGCCGTTAGATACTGAAGCAATGGACTCCAAGGAACTGGAGACACCCAAGGAGTCTCAAGTTGGGAGAAGGAAAAGGCAAAGCTTGGAGCCAGCCAGTAAAGAACTGATCTCCCAGAAAGAGAGTTCACACAGTTCTGACAACTCCTCAGATCACCTTGCCGGAGAGACTGGAGACAGAGGATGATGGCTCACTCTGGGCGGAGCCTCACCAGAACTGGGACTGCTTAGCTGTGCTTATGTCTTGTCTTCTATTTAGGCCTAAACCTCAGGTCAGGATGGGTCAAATCCCAAATGTGGAGTTGGGGGGTTGTCACTGGACCTCCTTGTTTCTCCTCCAATCTGGTCAAGCTGAGCGCTGGAAGCTGTGACATCATAGAGTAATTGCCCAGTCATCTTCTCAGGAGAGACTTATCAGAACCAAGGGGTCCGCTAAGGGCTAAATCCAAAGGCAAGACTTTTAACGTTCTTGCTTTGTGAATAAAGTGGCTGTCCTTTGCTGTAGATGTTTCACTGTAGGTGGCTTCCCTTCTGTTACATATTTGGGAGTTAATTCCCTAGTTCAGAACAGTTTCCTACTGCCAGGCCTTGTTGCTCTCTCCTAGTTAATCACAGAGATTTGCCTTCCTGTAATTATATTTATCAGCAGGCATTTGATCAGGGCATTTGGTCCAGGCATAGAGCATTACCTGCCCAAGCTGTTACTCTGGTTTTACCCCACATAAAAGATTCTTAACTCCTATGCTCACCTTCACCTGGGTTCACTGATGACTTTAGTTCAGGACTCTCAAGGGCAGCAGGAGAAATAATTAACTGTATCCTAGAGAAAGACCCACAACACCAGGATCAGAACCACTGATAACAACATAGTCCAGGAGTGCTGATTTAGAGGCCTGGTTTTCTTTTCGGTTTAGAGCAGTGAGTCTAACTCCAGACCGAGATCATAGAAACTGCAGCCTCTGGTGTGTTGCTATCTGATCAAGAGCCATCAGCTTCTTCCTGACTGTTTATGTAGGTTACCTGGAAGCCTCTATGTCCGCTGGGAGAAAAAAAGTGGCGTGCTGATTTAAACAATCTGTGCCCTGCTCATAAATTTACTGAAATAAACATTTTATCTCTTTTATCTACCTCCTAAAAATGTAGAGTAGCTCAGTAACCTTCCCCTCTAGTATCCTCTGATAACTTAGTTCCTTTCTTAACTACCTTTCTCCATTAAGGACTTCATAGATGTCTCTCTCTCTCTCTCTCTCTCTCTCTCTCTCTCTCTCTCTCTCTCTCTCTGTGTGTGTGAAAACCCTTGTCTGAATTTTTATGGGGCAAAAGACTTCTGTTCCTGGAACCTACTAAGGCTGGGGAATTGCTGGTTTTAAGGATATATGTGACTGAGAACATTTATAATGGGTAGAACTGAGAACAATGTAGAACAAGGACTGAGGGAGAACAAGAGGAACAATGAGAAATGATGGATTGAAGAGAGAATAAAGAATCGTGGATAAATGAAAGCTGTTGGGAATAAACTTTCCCCTCAGATCTTTCCCTCAGATGTTTAGCCCCCCTTTACCTCATTCTGACATTTTTAAATGAACCCTGAATGGGGAAGTCTTAAAGGCAAGAACTTTAAGGCTTCCTAAGCTGAGAATGCCTCTTTCCTCTGTTTTTCACTGTGACCTGCCTTTCTAATTGTCCTGTCGAGGACAGGGGGCCAAGCCTGGCTTGTTAGAGCTGCCAGGGCCCAGGCTCAGGCTCTACACTCAAGTAACAAGTGGGTTCTTCTTCAATGAAGGAATGGACAGACAGACATGGGTATCCTGTCTCCTTTAGAGATGTGGGATGGGGAGCAGCTCTTAGAAGTTCACACAGGAAGAAGGGAACAGATGCTGAGGCTGAGATCGGGTGAGCAATGACAACTCTACTTCCTGGTAGGAATGTTCTCATATGCTCATTGTCATCTGTTACAAAGAGCAATCTCTAAGTCACACAGATCTAAACAGTCATTTTCTAGTAACAGTCCTTGGTAGAACAGAAGTAGCCTGCCAGGGTGGACAAGACTGCTCCTTAGATGTGAGCTATTGAACAAATTCTCAGTGCCAGGCATGGCTTGCCTCCCTATGCGTTATCGGTGAGCGAGGTTCAGAGCCCCCAATCCCACACAGACTATTGGCATTGCTCTTGGTTGCCCACCACAGCTACATGGTAAGAACCTATTGCAGAAGACGCTGCTCACTTTTTATGTAGATTTTAAAATACAATGTAAATGCATGAATTATATAAATAAGCAAATGCTACTAAAAATCTTTTGCCATTTTTATGTATGTATATAGTATGTGTGTGCGTGTACACACACTCACCTACTCACATGCATGCACATGATTGCACACACACACATGGAGGATAGACATGTGCACCTGAACATGCATGTGGGGACAGAAGAGGCTTCTGTGTCCTCTTACAACATTCTCCATCTCTTCCTCAGCGACAGCATCTCTCCGTGAAATGGGGGCTCAAGTATCAGCTAGACTGAAAAATAACAAACTCAGCAATCCTCCTGCCTCTACCCCCTTGGTGTCACAGCATATGCAGGGACACCCAGCTTCCTTTGTGGGTGATGGAATTTGAATTTTGGTCCTCACAATCACAAAGCCACTGTCCTTAACCATCCTTAACATTTATTTAAAGATGGAGTCCACGTCACCCAGACTGGCCTTGAACTTGCTGTGTAGCTAATGACCTTAGACTCCTGATATCTTCGCCTCAACCTTCCACTGGGATCACAGGTTTGCACCACCCCACTTAAAAAATCACTTTAAAACTGACTGTGGTGGAGCAAACCTTAAACCCTGGCATTCGAGAGGCAGAGATGGGCAGATCTCTGTGAGTTCAAGGCCCATCTAGTCCTCATAGCAAGTTCTCAGCCAGCTATGGCTACATAGTAAGACCCTGCCTCGGATATAAATGTATGTAATGTATGATATATCATTTGAACTCAGCAACATGCGGTCCAGTGGTTTACACCGCATCCATTTTGCAGAGCAGCCACCACCACTATTTATTCCCAGATATTTTATATAACGAATTTCCTTTGTTCTAAATTTGACAGGGAGTGTAGGCAAATGTGTGTGTATACATATCTGTGTGTGTATCTTTGCACATATATCTATAAATATATATTACCTTTTTTCCCAGAATGTCCCAAAACAACAAAACATAAAACAAGTTATTGGAAGTACAGTGGTTGAGTAATGACTGAGAGGGAAGGAGCCTCATCAGCCACTGTCATGGATAAGGTTAGAATCACTAAGGAAGTGCAGTCCCGAGAGGAGAAAAGGCAGGTCAGCAACTGCGGAGATGGCTCAGTGCAGAAAGCACTTGCCCTGTGCTCTGGTTAGTTATTGTGTCAATTTGACAAAGCTGTAGTTATCTGGCAAGGGGACTTCAGCTGAGAAAATGCCTCCATCAGATTGCCCATAGGCAAGTCTGTAGGACATTTTCTTGCTCTGATTGATGTGGGCGGGCACAGCTCACTGTGGGTGGTGCCATGTTTGGGGTGGTGGTCCTGGATGCTTTAATCAAAGCAGGCTGATCAAGTCCAGAAAGCAAACCAGTAAGCAGCCCTCCTCCATGGCTTCCGCATCAGTTCCTCTTCCCGGTTCCTGCCTGGGATTCCTGCCCAGCCTTCTCCTGATGATGGAATGTGATAGGAGTGTGGAAGCCACAATGAACCTTTTCCTCCCCAGTGCTTTGATCATGGTGTTTAACACAGCGATAGAAACTCCAACTAGGACACCTCTGAAGCACAAAGACCTGAGTTGCATCCCCAGGGACCTGTGCCTGCCTCCATGTAATCCCAGCACTGCAGAGGGAAGACGGGATCTGGGGCTCACTGCCAGCTGGCCTAGCCCACTTGGTGAGTTCCAGGCTAGAGAAAGGCACCCCTCCATAAAATAGGAGGGAAGAAAGAGAAAAGAAAGAGAGAAGAAAGAAAGAAAGAATTGAAAGGCATAATATGCCCAGGGAAAGGTTTCCGAGGTTGTTACCTGGCCTCCACATGTATGTCCACACAGACACATGCATGTAAATATGTAACCACACTGACATGCACATACACATAAATGAAAAAATTCATAAAAATAAAGAATCAGACTTACAATTATAAAACACCTGCTGTGACTTTTGTTCCCATCAGAACCCACATAAAAATCCAGATGTGGTGAGCATCTGCAACTGTAGCCCTGCTTTGGGGAGACAGGACCAGAGAAGGGAGATTCACAGAGAGGCTGTCTGGGCAGCCATCTTGCACTCCATGGTGAGGAAACACAAGAGGGAGAGACCCTGCGTCAAAGCACATTGGAAGGAGAGAGCCAACTCCCAAAAGTCCTCTGACTCTGCCACTGAGACACCCACATGCCTGTGCACATAAACAGAAAATACAAGTAATAATGAAGACACAGTGGAACAGGATGGGATAGACAGGCCAGAAACACATGCTGTTCTACAAGAGAATCTAAAAATCAGATCTGGGTTTGTACAAGGTCCTCTGAGTATATGTTATGACTGCTAGTTTGGAGTTTTTTGGAACTCCTAATAGCGGAAGTGGGTGTGTCTCTGACTCTTTTACTTGCTCTTGGGATTCTTTTCCTTCTATTGGGTTGCCTTGTCCAGCCTATCACGATAGGAGGTCTTTTGCCTCATCTTGTTGTATCTTGTATTGCCCTGTTCGGCTGTTGTCTCTTGGAGGTCTGGTCTTTTCTGAAGATGAAACAGAAGTTGTGGATCTGGGGGAGAGGGAATATGGAAGGTGTGAGGGATGGAAGAAGAGAAGGGAGGAAAAACTGTGGTTGAGAGGTATTGCATGAGAGAAGAATCAATTTTCATTCATTCAGAGAGAGAGAGAGAGAGAGAGAGAGAGAGAGAGAGAGAGAGAGAGAGAGAGAGAGAGAGAGAGAGAGAGAGAGAGAGAGAGAGAGAGAGAGA
>NW_026068021.1:4369512-4388114 GCF_014885135.2 Alexandromys fortis
AGAGAGAGAGAGAGAGAGAGAGAGAGAGAGAGAGAGAGAGAGAGAGAGAGAGAGAGAGAGACAGAGAGAGAGAGAGACAGAGAGAGAGAGAGACAGCCAGAATAGTAAGTCACAGGGATCTTTTTGCTTAGATATGAAAGACAAAAATTGCAAAGGAAAGTATTATTGAATTTGGCTGCAAAAATGAAAATAATAAACCAACCACAGGGTTCTTTATCAATACTCGTTGCAAGTATTTCCTCTGGTTGTGCTTTCTTTGCACTAAATGAGGGAATTTTGGTCAGATAAACACAATTCATTTGGGGTCTGTGGATGTAGCTCAGTTCGTAGAGGGCTTGCCTATTGTGTGTGAGGGCCTGAGTCCCATCTCAGGCACTGCACACAGGACTGGTGACACACCCTTGTGATCCCAGCACTTGGGAAATGGAGGCTGGATGGTCAGGAGTTCAAGGTCATCCTCAGCTATATAGCTAGTTTGAGGCCAACCTGGCCTAATTGAGACTCTGTCTTAAAAGATGGAAAAATGTCTACTTATCATTAATTTTAATCTTTTAAAAACAATGGGCAGGAATATTCAGTTAGTGAATTAATTTTAAAAATACTGATGAAAGAACCCATAGTGGCCGTGAGGTGTAACTCAATGGCAGAGCCCTGGTCTAGCCTGCATGTGGCCTAAGGGACCATCTGAAGTCCTGCTAGAGAAAAAACCATGGTGTGTCTGACTGAAGCAGAGACAGGCATGGCTGCCTTAAATTGAGATTTCTACCAAGCACCTACAGATTATGTCGAGGGCCAGGAGAAATTAGGAAAGGAGGAAGAGGGAGGAGGCTGAGAAGAACAGAGATCTCAGAAAAGGCCGTTTAGGGAAACGTGTAGGAGGCACAGGAAACACAGACATAAAGCGGCCTGGCCAGTTCTTGCTGTGGACTTTATCCTGAGCCATGACAGGGGTTAAGATGAGGAGTGGTTGGCCAGGGAGAGGCAGGTGGGTCTAACCTGGAAGGGGCAACATAATTTATCACTGTACCCTGAGAACTGGCAATGCAATGAATGGAAACTGATTATTATTTGGCTGTTAATTTTATATTTAAATTTGTAAATACTTGCTTTTTATTAAATTTTTGCACAACTATATTCATGCATGTGTGTATGTGGGGGGGGGAGAGCAAGAGCGAACAAAAGAGAGAGAGCCAGAGCTTAACCTTAGTTGTTCCTTCTTCAGATATCATACACCTTGTTTGTAATTCAGGCCATGTGAGCCCCTGTAACCGCAACGCCATGGGAGATGGGGACAAGTGGATCAATGCAGCTTCATAGCCCTTCAGCCTAGCCCAGAACAGTGAGCTCCAGGTTCAGTGAGAGACCCTGCCTCAAGGGAATAAAGTCGGTTTTACTAGAGGAGGATTCCCAGTGCCACACGCTGGTGTTCCCAAGCACAAAAATGGGGTATATGTACACATGCACACACACACTTACACATACACACACTTACACACACACACACACACGTATGCTTATACTATATATACATGCTCTACAAAATTGAGATAGAAGGGAGGCAAACAATAGAGTGAACTCCAGCAGAGGCCATGTGTCTATAGTTGAGAGACTCTTGGAGGTAAAGGGTTCTTTCAGGGTCTGTTAGTCACTAGCATGACTTGGGCAGGAGTCTCCACGTCAGTGGTGGTGCATGGTCGGTACAATCCCCACATGGTGACTCAGCTGGACCTGAGTGCACTCTGTGTGGAAGCTGAAGCTACAGCTGCTACAGAGGAGGTGAAGCGACACGAAGACCTGGTGATGGTGAGAACGTGAGGGTCTATGTGTGAAAGATGGGAGATGCTGGGCAAGGAGGGAGAAGAGGGCACTGAGGGAGGGGATAAAGAAACTGGGGCAGGGAGAGGTGAAGGCTGTGTCTTAGAGACAGGTGAAGTAGGGGGACCCAGAGGAGGAAGGGTATACATGGGGACCAGAGGCACCCTCTGTGGACGGCATGAGTTACGGTGTAAACCCTAGATCTAATGGAGACCCTGACACAGCACCAAGTGGAGGCTGCTTCATTCTGGAGAAGCCAACACACATGGATTTCTGACAATGAGGGTGGGGGTGGGCAGGGAGGTAGTGCAGTTGGGAGAAAGAAGTATGAGAATGGGCATCTGGGAAGAGCTGACCCCTGGGGGTGGGGTGGGATCTAAGGGCACAATAAGAAGCCAGTTCAGAGAGAGCAGCTAAGGCTTGTGCATGGTTATGGAGAACAGGAAGGGCGGAGTTGGCAGAGGTCTGAGCAGGGCATTGAACACATGAGAGGAACCTTCGAAAAGAATCAGAGGCATAAAATCTCTAGTAGCATCTATGGTATAAAGAATCCAGGACCAGCAAGGGCTGACCTTGGCCAAGGACACTCACTAGGGGTGATGCTGAGGTTGGTACCAGGAATCGACTGAAAGAACTCCTCCTTTAGTTTTCTTGCTTTCAGATGAACTCGGCAGAAATACACTGCCTGGTCCTTCTCCTTCAAGTCCAGGATTCTGAGGGCTCCGGATGTCTGAGGCTGTGTCCAGTTCAGGATGAGCCGATTCTTGAAATGCTCATGGATGAAACCCGAGGAAGAGTTGTAGATAAATTCCCCATGGAACTGCTTCCATCTCCAGAGAATCGTCATCTGCAGATCCTTTGGTGATTTCCAGGAATAGTAGAAGGAGAAGGGGATCTCAATGGAGCTGCCTTGGACACCAGAGAGGTGTGCTGTTTGCTTGACTCCAAAATCATTTACTCTCTTGGATCCAGCTGAATTCCCTGGGAAAATGGGAGAGATTATGAAGTCTACAGGGATTGGAAAGCACAGCCCGGAGCTTACTGGGTCTTCATCCACAGGCAGGTATGGGACACAGGGCAGGACTATCCCCAGGTTCCACTTCCCATGTAACAAGACAGACTAGGAAAGGTTGTTGGGTTGGACCCACTCAGAGGGATAAGCTCTCTCTTGGGGGTACAGAGACAGACTTGCTCCTCTAGCGGTCAGCTGTCCACATGACAGCCCACTCTTCCCAACCCACCTGACCCCTCCTGTGGTTAAGACAGAGTCCATGATAGCAAGGTCCCCACCACTTACCAGGTGGTAGACATGTCGCTGGCAGCAGCAGAAGCAGGGTCCAAGCCATGGTCCAATTACCTCTCCAAAATGAGACCAGTGGAGCCATCAGGCAGGGGAACAGACCCTGTGGAAAGACCCTGGGTTGCTCAGGTGTCAGGAGAGAATAAGGGTAAAGGGATCCACATCCTCCGGGCCTACCCATGTGGAGGACAGTGTGGGTAGGACCTCCCCATATCCAACCCCTTGTGGCCAGCAACTTCCTTTATCATTCTGGCTTCCTCCCCACATGTTGCAAGAGATCCTCCCTTGTGGTCATTGACAGGATGGCCATGCCCTTGAGCTCAGCCCCCATTTTTTTCTGGAAAATACTGCCTTGACATCTGCATGCCGGGCTCTCCTCTCTTCCACCCTGACCTCCTGTCTCATGCAGTCTTTCCCATTCCCTATGCAGCCTGCAATCACTGTTTCCTCAGCTTCTGATTTCCTCCACTCCTGCCCTCCCCTCAGTCTGTTTCACCCTATGTCTCCTCATGTTGGTTCTCTCTCTTTCTCTCTCTCTCTCTCTCTCTCTCTCTCTCTCTCTGTCTCTGTCTGTCTCCCCCCTCTCTCTTTCTCTCTCTCTCTCCCCCCTCTCATAATCGCAGTTAAGAGAATGATCGTTTTCTGCTCACCAGACACAACGAGGAAGGAGATGATTAGGAAACACATTCAGTCCCAGCCCTAGCTTGGTGCCCCCACCGTCGTCTGCTCTTTGCACTCTTGCTGCCTGTCAGGGACTCCTCACAGCGCCCCTGGAATCCTAAGGCCCAGTGGACACTTCCGCCCTGGCGCTTGCTGCTGCAGAGTCTGTAACTTCTCTGTGCTTCCAGGTAAGCTATAGATTCGTCTCTCTCACCTCGACACTGACTCCAGAGCTCCTCCAGCTTCTGAAGGAGTCTTCCTGCCTCCCTCCACCCTTAACACTCACTCAGAAGAGGAAACTAAGGGTCAGAGAAGCCTGGCACATGTCACATGACTGGCACAATGGTAGGCTATTGGACTTCAGTCCAGCTGAGTTCTCCTAGTCTCACTCTCCACACTGACTTCCAGCTGCCTGCTCGGTGCAGCCTCTGAACTCCCCTCAAAGGCTACAGATCTGCTGCTGGGCTCCAGGGAGGATGTTCCCACAGAACACTTCAGTGATTCCTTCTAGCTGTGGCTGTTCTAGAACCTTCTTTGAATGCAGTGGGCAAAAAGGGTTCAGAGCAGCAATGTGTCAGTCATGACATATCGCCTGGGACATCTCTGAGAGTGGACACAGCTGGTCCGTGAATAGTCGAGTTTGAGATGTGGGGGCAGTGGCTGTGGTGGTCACAGGGCTGGTTCTGTGGAGGTCATCCCACCCTTCCCCATGACAAGGTGCCACCAGTTCCCTGAAGGGCAGGAAGATGTGATTGTACCAGAAGAAATGGCATTATACTCTCTGAATGACATGTGCAGAGGCGACTTCCCATTTCCTTAGATTTCCTGGCATTGACTGCCTTCCCCATGCTCCCCTGCAGGTGGCTATGCAGCCGCCTCTGTCATGTCTGCTTTCTCTGCCTTCCTCACCCCTTGCTAAGTCTCTAAAGGAAGGATTGGGCCTAATGAGCTTGCCATGCTCCAGCTGCTGGTCTCCAGCATTTTTACACAACAGACTCTGGTTGGTCCCAGGATCCCAGCTGTCCCTTGTGCTCAGCATCACTGCTGCCACCTGCTGGCCCCTCAATCCCAAATCATGAGCTCTGTTCTAATTTTAGTTGTATCCCATAGGGACCCTCTTGTGGGACGATTTCTGTCCAGCAGGCTGTAATCAGTCTCCTACAGCGACAACTGCATTTCCCCCAATAGCAGTGACTGGGCTCTGAAGCCATGAGTCTTTCACAGGGAAGGGGCACTTTCTGTGAAAGAGCAGCTGGGGGCTGTCCAGTGCACACATAGGGCTTTTACATACATGTGACCATGGGGAGGAGTGTCAGACTGCAGTGTTAGAACCTGGCTGCTGCTCAGGTTGTAGCACAAATGTGCCCTGCTCCCACAGAATAAAAAAGTGTAATTTTAAAAGCTAAAACATAAAGTGGGATAGGCATGATGGTGCATGCCTTTAATTCCAGCTTTGGGGAAGCAGAGAGGCAGACACGTGTGGAACTCAGTGAGTTTGAGGCTGTCCTGGTCTATATATAAAGTTACAGGCCAGCAATGGCTCTGTAGATTTTGTCTCGTAAAAACCAAACCAAACAAACAAAGAAACAAATCCAAGGTGGAATGTGTTCTGAATAGAAACGCCTGAGTTTGTCCGCTGGCCTCCACATAGAGGAGCTCACACATGCACACATGTGCAGCTTAATACAGACACAGACACGTCATGCAGGGAGACACCCATAGCTGATGGGCCCCACATGTCTGCCCAGTCCTGATCCTGAGTAAACACGGTCTCTTGAGGCCAGCCTCTGTGACTCTCAGACTCCAGTTCCTGATTGTGTCCCTAGCATTCAGACCCTGATTTTATACCCAGCTGTGTTTTCCCATGACAGTGATGGCAGAGAATAGACTCAACCCTTCCGACTTCTGCTGGAACCATCCAATTCCAGAAACTTCCCTCAAATAACACAGTGAAGTGCAGATGGGCCCTGCCCCAGCATACAACTCATAGATGAAAACTGTCCATCTGTCCTCCCATCTGTCATACCATCCACTCTCCCATTCCTTGAGTTTTTATCCCCACTGGCATCTAAGAGCACCCAGAAGAAACCCAGAGTGGCTGCCCAGATTGGGTGCCGAGAGAGTTGAGGGGATCCTAGAGAGAGGGTGGAGGATGACGACCTGTGGTGCAGACAGGACACTCAGGCTGACCTAGGACATCACAGTAGCACATTTGCTCCGCCCTCATCTGAATCCTCTTTTCTCCCCTTGATGGCATCAACATCTGTTATGTGCTCTCCAACCTCAGTGTGAGGACCTCCCTGCACCCCTGTATAAGGGAGCCTCAAGAAGAGACTCTATACCATTTACTATAAGTCTAGTGAGCAGCTGGGTGACATTATCAGCCACCTATTCCTCTGGATGAAGTCTCCCAGATTCTGCAGATAGCCAAGGCAGAGGGAGGAACACACATGTCATTGGGTTGAGGTCACAGAAACTGAGAAACTCTCAATTTCCTCTTCAACTTTCTATATTGCTTAAGCCAACTATTAATAGTCAAAATTTTATTTTAGTGAATCTAAAGAAAAACCGTCTAGCCTGGCTAGACCCCATGTCTGCTGCCATCCCTACAGTCATGCTCCCTGCACCCTGAGGGAATTTTATATAAATGATGTTGAGAATACTGGTTCTGTGTAAGCATTTGCTGTGGGCCCCTTTATTGTTCCTCCTTTTTAAACAATGGAAACTGACATGGCAATTCACGTGACCATTGGAGTAACATGCATGAGGCCCCTTCTCTGTGCCCAGCTGCCTGGAGGGAGGTGATAGTGAATAAACTGTACTGTAGATGATTGGGCAGACGGTCACCATGGCAGTCTGCCTGTGTGAACACCTCAGGGATGCTCAGAGGGACACTACACCAGTTTTCAAAATTACTAAAGTGAACTATTAATAGTCACAAAATTTATTTCAGTGAATCTAACGAAAAACTGTTTCTTTAGATTCTCTTGTCTTCAAGTTCACAAGGTCATTGCTGCTGAGTTCAGCCTCAGAGGCTTGGATCCAGTTACACCACAGCAGACATCTCACAGCTGTCCCAGGAGACTAGTCATGAGAAGCCTTGGTGACTTCTCCAACACCCATCCATCTGCAGCTAGTCCCATGGGGATGGGACAGTTTTCCAGTGACTCAGCAAAGGCCCCTGATTGATACACATTTGAGACTTGTCACTGATGGAATCAGAGCTGCATCTATGCAAGACTGTGATTGGTGGATCTGAATCATGCATGCCTGTCTTAGGGTTTCTATTGTTGTCAAGAGACATCATGAGCATGGCAACTCTTATAAAGGAAATAATTAATTTGGGGTGGCTTCCAGTTTTAGAGGATTAGTTCATTATCTTCATGGTGGGCATGGTAGCGTGAAGGCAGACATGGTGCTGGATAAGGAGCAGAGACTTATCCATATGAATCAACAGGGAGCAGGAAGTGAACTGCATCTACTCTGAGCATATACTGAGCATAGGTGACCTGAGAGCCCACCTCCACAATGACACACTTCCTCCAACAAGACCACACCTACTCCAACAAAGCTATGCCTCCTAATAGTGCCACTCCCTATGGGCATATGGGGGCCAACTACAGCCACACTGCCAAATGCCCATGCACCTCTTCTCCCTGTGAAAGCAGCCTGGATTTCATACTTATTGGTCAGTGTGGATGCTGTCCTTATGTCCCAGCATGCTCTTTGGTAGAAGCTGACACACTGACTATCAAACGTTAAGACATACTGGACTTGGAAGGAAGTCTTGTCCTAGGGGAGACCCCAAAGGTCAGAATATCAACATGGCAGGAAATAAGGAAAGAGAGTGGATGTAGATGGGCCTGTGAGGAAAGGAAGCCCATTCTGTGACCCAAGCAAGCCATGGTCTGTCACCTGAGGAGGAGCCTGGAGAGGCCAGGGCCTGTGGCTGAGATGTCAGTATCCAGGGAGAATGGAGAGAGGAACAGGGTTCTCATGCAGTGGTTCTCAGTGTGGACCATGGTCTTTGCCTCTCAGTGTCCCAGCTCATGGACACAATCTGCTACTCTCTAAGGTCTCACATGGGGTGTTGAGACAGGATAGGCATTGCTGGGAGGAAGATATTTATTAAAAATGTTATTAACTCCACAGACAGATAGGTAATAGCAGAGTTTGGATCTCAGGACCAGAGAGAGACAAATTGACAGGGTTCTGAGGAAAGGAATTCCAGTGCACATTGCAGAAATCGGGTTCTCTTCTTGTACCTGTCCATGGACGGATGTTTCACAGCACAGGGTACAGCCCTGCTCTCTGATTTCCAGGCTTTGGTGAAGGAAGGGGTTGAAGATGCAGGATGTGTGGCCACCAAGCCTTAATTCGAATGAAATTCACCACCCTGGTGAGCGATGCTGGCCCCTGGAGTTCCATTAGTTGGGGATTAACAGTGCTGTGCCTAAGAAGGAGAGGGCAGTTTTCTGTAGTCAGTTTTCTATTTACCTCATTTAGGTCCCCCAAATGAACGCAGGTCATTGGTCTTGGCTGCAGACACCTTCTCCCACGGAGCTATCTCTCTGCTCCCCACTTTTCTTTTGTCCATTAATACGTAATTTTCAAACCCTTCATTTAAAGTAAACTTAGAAAATGCCATGACCATAATTTATCCCCTTGAAGAATCCACATTATTTTTTATGACATGGTTTCTCATTGACCTGGAACTCTAGACTAGCTGGACGGACAGCTCCACGCTTCTGTCTGTCTCTCATAACAAACTTCCTCAAGCAGCCCCTCACATGCTCCTTGGGATGACAGCTGCTCACCTGATTGGGGTTTCAGCTTTAGTCTGCTGGCCTGTAGGAGAAGAACCAGTGTCAATGTGGCAGCCATGCTGATCCGCTGTCTGCCTCTCAGCTGTTCTTTGTTCAACATTAGGGGCAGAGGACAGCAAACAGCTCTGTAGCATCCAATCAGGGAAAGGAATGAGAGTCCCCAGGACATGAAGACAGTCCTCAGTCCTGCACAGCACAGCCAATCAGAGGACAGCTCTCCTGTCCACTGCCCCTTGTCCATGTCCTTCTCTTTTTGCTTCCTTCCCCTTCTTGAACTCATGTCCCTTACCTGCTCTCTCTGCTCGGCACTCATCACGCCTCCCTTTTGTCTCCCTGGATCCTGGCTCCCTGGCTTTCCCTGTGAGTGAAGGCTGTTGCACCCTGAAGATTCAGTCTCGGGGTTCGAATCCGAGTAAGACTTCTGCTGCCTCCCAGACTGCTGCTCTCCACCTCTCAGCTGCTCTTCTTATCCACTTCCGGGGTGAGCCCTTTCGAAAATTAGGGCCTGCATGTTCAAGTGTGTGTTTCTGGGCTTTATATTACATTCCACTATCTACTCATCTCTGCTCCTGTCCTGTAGTCTTCTTACCATGGATTTAAGTCTGCTCTGAATCCAGTCCACACTTTACTTTTGTTTAATGTGTGTTCAAGATCTTGTGGAAGCCAGGTTGACCTTGAACTTTCTATGTAACTTCATAACAGCTTGAACTCTTAATTCTGCCCCCATGTACTTCTCAATGCTGGGATTAAGGTGTTTCCTACCGTGTTCCCATGTTTGTTTCTTAGAATCCTTTTGATTTCAGAAGAAAAATCATTTGTTTTTCCAGAAAAGCCATTGGGATTTGAATAGAGACTACATTGACTTTTTCTACATTGTAAAGAGTTATTGTATAAAATTTTCTATTATTCAAATGTCCTTACATATTTCAGTATTTTTCTACTTTTCATAATTTCATTTCTGTCAGTACATATATATATATGTGTGTGTGTGTGTGTGTGTGTACATTTGCATGTATGCACCTTGGGTATCATCCTGCAGGAGCTGTCCACTGTAGTTTTGGGGACAGGTCTGCTCTTGATTGGGGTTCACTGATTGGTCAAGCCTGGTAACATAGTGAGCCTCATGGATCCTACTGCACCTTCCTGTCCAGTGTCTGCTGACGTAGCCAACTTTATCTGTGAACCCTAGGGATGGTACCCATTTTTTTGTGTTTATGGGCAAACACTTCACCAACTGATCTGTCTCCTGGCTCCTCTGCCATTTTTCTCAGCAGTGTGAAGTTTTTAGGGTACAAATCTTTCACCTCTCTTAGTGTAGGTTCTCTCAGACATGTTCTTTTCACCTGTGGGGTTATTGCACACCATGTCCTCCTTTTTGTATAGATACCATATTCCCAACTCAAACATATCTCTCTCTTCACGGTCTCACTTCCTGTGAGATGCTGTCCCTGAATGCTGCTGTCCCTCAGACCTTGCTTAGCAGCCACAGCTCTTTCCAAATGAGCAGTTAGACCCTGGGGCTCCTGCATGCCCCTTGAATTCCTTAGGAGCAGACTATGTTTATCTGCACTTGATCCTCTAATTTCTAGCTGGGACTCTAAGGAATTAGGAGCAGATTCGGTCCTGGTTGAGTTCAATTCCTCTCTGTCCTCGTGTTCTCTCGACCCTGTCCCACATGTTTCTTGTGATGGCTGTTCTTGTCAACTGGACTGAATCGGGAATGAACTATAATCCAGTAATGAAGGGTCATACTTGTGATCTGGATCTTGAGGGAGGAAGACAACATGTCTTTGATCTAGACCATGATTCTGGAAGGCACCTTTCATCTGGGCCACACCTTCTGCTGGGAGCCGGTGCAAGGACAAGGGAAGCAGGAAGGGTGTCCTTCTTCTGCCAGCCCTCACCTCCATCATCACATATATTTCCATAGTCAAGATCCCAGCAGAGCAGCTGAGACACCAGCCTCGTGGGACTGAGAAGATACTGGGTCCTTGGTCTTTCCATTCTCAGTTAGTCATTGTTGTATGGCAGCCATAAATCACTTCAATAAATTCCCATATATCCATTATATATTCAAAAATATATTTCACTATATATTTATATGTATAATCATTTCATAAATTCTGTGACCCTTGAGAACCCTAATACATTTACCAATCTCCATGTCCCACAACTGAGAAAACTCAGAGGTAAGCCTGTCCTGGACCACTCACCTTTTCTTCCACCAGAGGAAGATCAGCATCACATAGATGGGGGTTATGAGCACAGCCGTGGCCACCACCACCCCAATAATGGCTCCTAGTTTCACAAGTGAAGGATTCCTCTGTCCCTCTGTGTCCTCCAGTCCAGCCGTGGTGACTGAAGAGGTGATGATGGAGGGGCTCTTCGTGGTGATTCTGGCTGCTGGGAAGAGATGAGGAGTGAGCAGATCCTCTCTGGATGAGGAGAGATGGGGTGTCACACCTGTCCCCTCTGTGGGAGGTGGGATGGGGAGCAGCTGTTAGAAGTTCATAGAGGGGAACACATGCTGAAGACTGAGATTCCAGGAGAGCAAGCTCAGTGCACACCATCCACCTGTCCTTATGCGGTGTGTTATCAGAGTTACATTTAGTTCCAGATAATTAAGTCATAGAAATATAGTTGTTTTGGTCATAAATATATGGAACAAGCAGATGTCTCAGTCTGTATTGTGTTTGCTCTGAGGAACTTAGAAACACCAAGTTTGATACCTAGTATCCAATGAAGATCATGGTGAACTGTGCATGACCTTTAATCTTAGTTGTAAAGGAAGAGGCAGCCAGATCTCTTAGAGTTAAAGCCAGCCTGTCTATATATATTTAATTCCACACCAAACACAGATGAGCGAGTTGTTTACCAGTAAAATGTGGCAGAAACAGGCATGTCCCTGGGGCTCACTGGCTAGCCAGCCTAGTCTTTTTGGCAAACTTGAAGCTAGTGAGAGACCTTGTCTCAGAAAATAAGGGAACGGCTCCTGAATGTTTCCTCTAGCCTCTGAATGTATATGAAGAATTATCAATGCTCGGGGAGCAGAAGCCAGGAGCAAATGCAGTCCCAGAAGCCAACCCAGTATTGGACACTGGCAGATGAGTA
Source organism: Alexandromys fortis (assembly GCF_014885135.2). Lineage (NCBI taxonomy): Eukaryota > Metazoa > Chordata > Mammalia > Rodentia > Cricetidae > Alexandromys > Alexandromys fortis. The sequence goes on from NW_026068021.1 coordinate 4,381,225, forward strand.
TTGAGCCAGTGACCCAACTCAGAGTTTGTGATTTCCATCAGAACTGGAGTGGGACAGAACAAGAGTGGGACAGAACCAGCTACCTAGGACAGAGAGCAAATAGCTCCACTAGGAGCAGAAGCCATAAGCAAATCCATTCCCAGGAGCCAACCCAGTCCCGAGACACTGGCAAATCAGGATTGAGCCAGCAACCAGATCCAGAGTCAGCAATCTACCAGAACAGGTTCAACTCCAAGCTAGGGACTTCTGGAGGAGGGGGTCCAGACCAGGATTTACAGAAACAGAGCAAAGCAGGCAACCTAGGCCAAAGTAGGCCCGAGATAGTAAACTGCAAGGGAACAGAGCAAAACACAGGAGCGCTGAGCTACGTCCAGGAACATTGAGTAACCAACAAGGTAACTAGAACTGTGACACTGACTGTACCACAAGGAACAACTGTCTGAGCTTTGGATTCACTGATACCTAGAAGATTATTCAACAGAATCTTAGATAGCCTCAGCCACACCTATTAGAGGAAAAAATGAATAGAAAAGTAAGATTACATGTTACACCCCAAAGAGGAACACAATACCAGTGAAACCTAAAGACCCCTCAACAGCAAGACCTGAACAACCAAAAATGGATGAACCAGAATAAGATGACCTAGAAATTATCCTGAAGAGAATGTTTGAAATTTTTAGAGAGTAAATAAGAAATTCCCTTAAAGAAATTGAGGAAAAGACGAACAAAAAATTGGAAGATACCAGCAAATCACTTAAAGAAACCCCCCAAAATAAATGAAACATATAAAAGAAACAATTCAGGACTTGAAAACTGAAATAGAAACAATAAAGAAAACACAAACTGAAGGAATTATAGAACCAAGAATTATGAGAAAAGTATCAGAAACCACAAATGCAAGCATGAACAGCAGAATACAAGAGATGGAAGAGAGGATCTCAAGTGCTGAAGATGCAATAGAGGAAATAGACTCATCAATTAAAGAAAGAATTCAATCTAACAAAAGCTTAACCCAAAATATCTAGGAAATATAGATACCATTAAAAAGCCAAATCTTAGAATACTAGGTATAGAAGAAGGAGAAGAAATTCAACTCAAAGGCACAGAAATTTATTTAACAAAATCATAGATGAAAACTCTCCCTACCTAAAGAAAGATATGCCTATGAAGATACAAGAAGCTTATATAAAACCAGATAGATTGGATCCAAAAATAAAGTCCTCTGGCCACATAATAATCAAAACACTAAACATACAGAGTAAAGAAGAATATTAAGTGCTGCAAAGGAAAAAGGCCAGTAACATATAAAGGTAGACCTATGAGAATTACACCTGATTTCTCATTGGAGATGATGAAAGCCAGAAGGTCGTGGTCGAGCACTATGCAGACATTAAGAGACCACAGATGCCAGCACAGATTACTATACCCAGCAAAACTGTCAATAACCATAAAATGAGAAACCAAGATATTTCATGACAAATCTAGATTTCACCAATACCTAGCCACAAATCCAGCCCTACACAAAATACTAGAAGGAAACTCCAAACCAAGGAAGATGGCTACACCAACAAAAACACAGACAATTGATGATCTCATTACAGTAAATTCTAAAAAAGAAAAATGCACAAATTAACATCACCAACGATGAAAACTAAATTAGCAGGAGATAGCAACCACTGGTCATTAATATCACTTAATGTAAATAAATCCAACTCACCCACCCCAAATCTGATTCCCAGATGCAGGGTCTGTTTTTCTCCGCTCATCTTACCTTCTGTGGCAGTGAGGGTGTTTTTGGAGTGTGCAGAAGTTGCAGTGTTGAGGCTTGGAGAGGTGGTCCTGGGGGCTGGGAATAGATGAAGGAAGTCAGCATGAACTTCCCCAGTAGGAGTGAAGATTCTAGAGATGCCTCTGCAGCACTCTTTGCTGTCAGACACTGAAGCAAGGGACTCCAAGGAACTGGAGACACCCAAGGAGTCTCAAGCTGGGAGAAGGAAAAGGCAAAGCTTGGAGCCAGCCAGTAAAGAACTGATCTCCCAGAAAGAGAGTTCACACAGTTCTGACAACTCCTCAGATCAACTTGCAGGAGAGACTGGAGACAGAGGATGATAGCTCACTCTGGGCGGAGCCTCACCAGAACTGGGACTGCTTAGCTGTGCTTATGTCTTGTCTTCTATTTAGGCCTAAACCTCAGGTCAGGATGTGTCAAATCACAAATATGGAGTTGGGGGTTGTCACTGGACCTCCTTGTTTCTCCTCCAATCTGGTCAAGCTGAGCGCTGGAAGCTGTGACATCATAGAGTAATTGCCCAGTCATCTTCTCAGGAGAGACTTATCAGAACCAAGGGGTCCGCTAAGGGCTAAACCAAAGGCAAGGCTTTTGCGTTCTTGCTTTGTGAATAAAGTGGCTGTCCTTTGCTGTAGATGTTTCACTGTAGGTGGCTTCCCTTCTGTTACATATTTGGGAGTTAATTCCCTAGTTCAGAACAGTTTCCTACTGCCAGGCCTTGTTGCTCTCTCCTAGTTAATCACAGAGATTTGCCTTCCTGTAATTATATTTATCAGCAGGCATTTGATCAGGGCATTTGGTCCAGGCATAGAGCATTACCTGCCCAAGCTGTTACTCTGGTTTTACCCCACATAAAAGATTCTTAACTCCTATGCTCACCTTCACCTGGGTTCACTGATGACTTTAGTTCAGGACTCTCAAGGGCAGCAGGAGAAATAATTAACTGTATCCTAGAGAAAGACCCACAACACCAGGATCAGAACCACTGATAACAACATAGTCCAGGAGTGCTGATTTAGAGGCCTGGTTTTCTTTTCGGTTTAGAGCAGTGAGTCTAACTCCAGACCGAGATCATAGAAACTGCAGCCTCTGGTGTGTTGCTATCTGATCAAGAGCCATCAGCTTCTTCCTGACTGTTTATGTAGGTTACCTGGAAGCCTCTATGTCCGCTGGGAGAAAAAAAGTGGCGTGCTGATTTAAACAATCTGTGCCCTGCTCATAAATTTACTGAAATAAACATTTTATCTCTTTTATCTACCTCCTAAAAATGTAGAGTAGCTCAGTAACCTTCCCCTCTAGTATCCTCTGATAACTTAGTTCCTTTCTTAACTACCTTTCTCCATTAAGGACTTCATAGATGTCTCTCTCTCTCTCTCTCTCTCTCTCTCTCTCTCTCTCTCTCTCTCTCTCTGTGTGTGTGAAAACCCTTGTCTGAATTTTTATGGGGCAAAAGACTTCTGTTCCTGGAACCTACTAAGGCTGGGGAATTGCTGGTTTTAAGGATATATGTGACTGAGAACATTTATAATGGGTAGAACTGAGAACAATGTAGAACAAGGACTGAGGGAGAACAAGAGGAACAATGAGAAATGATGGATTGAAGAGAGAATAAAGAATCGTGGATAAATGAAAGCTGTTGGGAATAAACTTTCCCCTCAGATCTTTCCCTCAGATGTTTAGCCCCCCTTTACCTCATTCTGACATTTTTAAATGAACCCTGAATGGGGAAGTCTTAAAGGCAAGAACTTTAAGGCTTCCTAAGCTGAGAATGCCTCTTTCCTCTGTTTTTCACTGTGACCTGCCTTTCTAATTGTCCTGTCGAGGACAGGGGGCCAAGCCTGGCTTGTTAGAGCTGCCAGGGCCCAGGCTCAGGCTCTACACTCAAGTAACAAGTGGGTTCTTCTTCAATGAAGGAATGGACAGACAGACATGGGTATCCTGTCTCCTTTAGAGATGTGGGATGGGGAGCAGCTCTTAGAAGTTCACACAGGAAGAAGGGAACAGATGCTGAGGCTGAGATCGGGTGAGCAATGACAACTCTACTTCCTGGTAGGAATGTTCTCATATGCTCATTGTCATCTGTTACAAAGAGCAATCTCTAAGTCACACAGATCTAAACAGTCATTTTCTAGTAACAGTCCTTGGTAGAACAGAAGTAGCCTGCCAGGGTGGACAAGACTGCTCCTTAGATGTGAGCTATTGAACAAATTCTCAGTGCCAGGCATGGCTTGCCTCCCTATGCGTTATCGGTGAGCGAGGTTCAGAGCCCCCAATCCCACACAGACTATTGGCATTGCTCTTGGTTGCCCACCACAGCTACATGGTAAGAACCTATTGCAGAAGACGCTGCTCACTTTTTATGTAGATTTTAAAATACAATGTAAATGCATGAATTATATAAATAAGCAAATGCTACTAAAAATCTTTTGCCATTTTTATGTATGTATATAGTATGTGTGTGCGTGTACACACACTCACCTACTCACATGCATGCACATGATTGCACACACACACATGGAGGATAGACATGTGCACCTGAACATGCATGTGGGGACAGAAGAGGCTTCTGTGTCCTCTTACAACATTCTCCATCTCTTCCTCAGCGACAGCATCTCTCCGTGAAATGGGGGCTCAAGTATCAGCTAGACTGAAAAATAACAAACTCAGCAATCCTCCTGCCTCTACCCCCTTGGTGTCACAGCATATGCAGGGACACCCAGCTTCCTTTGTGGGTGATGGAATTTGAATTTTGGTCCTCACAATCACAAAGCCACTGTCCTTAACCATCCTTAACATTTATTTAAAGATGGAGTCCACGTCACCCAGACTGGCCTTGAACTTGCTGTGTAGCTAATGACCTTAGACTCCTGATATCTTCGCCTCAACCTTCCACTGGGATCACAGGTTTGCACCACCCCACTTAAAAAATCACTTTAAAACTGACTGTGGTGGAGCAAACCTTAAACCCTGGCATTCGAGAGGCAGAGATGGGCAGATCTCTGTGAGTTCAAGGCCCATCTAGTCCTCATAGCAAGTTCTCAGCCAGCTATGGCTACATAGTAAGACCCTGCCTCGGATATAAATGTATGTAATGTATGATATATCATTTGAACTCAGCAACATGCGGTCCAGTGGTTTACACCGCATCCATTTTGCAGAGCAGCCACCACCACTATTTATTCCCAGATATTTTATATAACGAATTTCCTTTGTTCTAAATTTGACAGGGAGTGTAGGCAAATGTGTGTGTATACATATCTGTGTGTGTATCTTTGCACATATATCTATAAATATATATTACCTTTTTTCCCAGAATGTCCCAAAACAACAAAACATAAAACAAGTTATTGGAAGTACAGTGGTTGAGTAATGACTGAGAGGGAAGGAGCCTCATCAGCCACTGTCATGGATAAGGTTAGAATCACTAAGGAAGTGCAGTCCCGAGAGGAGAAAAGGCAGGTCAGCAACTGCGGAGATGGCTCAGTGCAGAAAGCACTTGCCCTGTGCTCTGGTTAGTTATTGTGTCAATTTGACAAAGCTGTAGTTATCTGGCAAGGGGACTTCAGCTGAGAAAATGCCTCCATCAGATTGCCCATAGGCAAGTCTGTAGGACATTTTCTTGCTCTGATTGATGTGGGCGGGCACAGCTCACTGTGGGTGGTGCCATGTTTGGGGTGGTGGTCCTGGATGCTTTAATCAAAGCAGGCTGATCAAGTCCAGAAAGCAAACCAGTAAGCAGCCCTCCTCCATGGCTTCCGCATCAGTTCCTCTTCCCGGTTCCTGCCTGGGATTCCTGCCCAGCCTTCTCCTGATGATGGAATGTGATAGGAGTGTGGAAGCCACAATGAACCTTTTCCTCCCCAGTGCTTTGATCATGGTGTTTAACACAGCGATAGAAACTCCAACTAGGACACCTCTGAAGCACAAAGACCTGAGTTGCATCCCCAGGGACCTGTGCCTGCCTCCATGTAATCCCAGCACTGCAGAGGGAAGACGGGATCTGGGGCTCACTGCCAGCTGGCCTAGCCCACTTGGTGAGTTCCAGGCTAGAGAAAGGCACCCCTCCATAAAATAGGAGGGAAGAAAGAGAAAAGAAAGAGAGAAGAAAGAAAGAAAGAATTGAAAGGCATAATATGCCCAGGGAAAGGTTTCCGAGGTTGTTACCTGGCCTCCACATGTATGTCCACACAGACACATGCATGTAAATATGTAACCACACTGACATGCACATACACATAAATGAAAAAATTCATAAAAATAAAGAATCAGACTTACAATTATAAAACACCTGCTGTGACTTTTGTTCCCATCAGAACCCACATAAAAATCCAGATGTGGTGAGCATCTGCAACTGTAGCCCTGCTTTGGGGAGACAGGACCAGAGAAGGGAGATTCACAGAGAGGCTGTCTGGGCAGCCATCTTGCACTCCATGGTGAGGAAACACAAGAGGGAGAGACCCTGCGTCAAAGCACATTGGAAGGAGAGAGCCAACTCCCAAAAGTCCTCTGACTCTGCCACTGAGACACCCACATGCCTGTGCACATAAACAGAAAATACAAGTAATAATGAAGACACAGTGGAACAGGATGGGATAGACAGGCCAGAAACACATGCTGTTCTACAAGAGAATCTAAAAATCAGATCTGGGTTTGTACAAGGTCCTCTGAGTATATGTTATGACTGCTAGTTTGGAGTTTTTTGGAACTCCTAATAGCGGAAGTGGGTGTGTCTCTGACTCTTTTACTTGCTCTTGGGATTCTTTTCCTTCTATTGGGTTGCCTTGTCCAGCCTATCACGATAGGAGGTCTTTTGCCTCATCTTGTTGTATCTTGTATTGCCCTGTTCGGCTGTTGTCTCTTGGAGGTCTGGTCTTTTCTGAAGATGAAACAGAAGTTGTGGATCTGGGGGAGAGGGAATATGGAAGGTGTGAGGGATGGAAGAAGAGAAGGGAGGAAAAACTGTGGTTGAGAGGTATTGCATGAGAGAAGAATCAATTTTCATTCATTCAGAGAGAGAGAGAGAGAGAGAGAGAGAGAGAGAGAGAGAGAGAGAGAGAGAGAGAGAGAGAGAGAGAGAGAGAGAGAGAGAGAGAGAGAGAGA
>NW_026068021.1:4390374-4404969 GCF_014885135.2 Alexandromys fortis
GCTCACTCTGGGCGGAGCCTCACCAGAACTGGGACTGCTTAGCTGTGCTTATGTCTTGTCTTCTATTTAGGCCTAAACCTCAGGTCAGGATGTGTCAAATCACAAATATGGAGTTGGGGGTTGTCACTGGACCTCCTTGTTTCTCCTCCAATCTGGTCAAGCTGAGCGCTGGAAGCTGTGACATCATAGAGTAATTGCCCAGTCATCTTCTCAGGAGAGACTTATCAGAACCAAGGGGTCCGCTAAGGGCTAAATCCAAAGGCAAGACTTTTAACGTTCTTGCTTTGTGAATAAAGTGGCTGTCCTTTGCTGTAGATGGCTTCCCTTCTGTTACATATTTGGGAGTTAATTCCCTAGTTCAGAACAGTTTCCCACTGCCAGGCCTGTTCCTCTCTCCTAGGTAAGCGCAGAGATCTGCCTTCCTGCAATTATCTTTATCAGCAGGCATTTGGTCAGGGCTTAGGGTCCAGGCATAGAGCATCACCTGCCCAAGCTGCTGCTCTGGTTTTACCCCACATAAAAGATTCTTACCTCCTATGCTCACCTTCACCTGGGTTCACTGATGACTTTAGTTCAGGACTCTCAAGGGCAGCAGGAGAAATAATTAACTGTATCCCAGAGAAAGACCCACAACACCAGGATCAGAACAACTGATAACAGCACAGCCCAGAAGCATAATTTAAAGGCCTGGCTGTTTTCTTTGCTTAGAGCAGTGAGTCTAACTCCAGACAGATCATAGAACTGCATTTTCTGGTATCTTGTCTCTTTTGGGGGATGTGGGATGGGGAACAGCTCTTAGAAGCTCCCACAGAAGGAAGGGAACAGATTCTGAGGCTGAGATCGGGTGAGCAATGACAACTCTACTTCCTGGTAGGAATGTCCTCAGACACTCATGTCATCCCCTAAAGAGAGCAATCTCTAAGTCACACAGATCTAAACAGTCATTTTCTACTAACAGTCCTTGTTAGAACAGAAGTAGCCTGCCAGGGTGGACAAGGCTGCTCCTTAGACATGAGCTATTGAACAAATTCTCTGTGCCAGGTACGTCTTGCCTCCCTATGCGTTATCGGTGAGCGAGGTTTAGAGCCCCCAATCCCTCACAGACTATTGTGATTGCTCTTGTTTTCCTACCACAGCTAGATGATAAGAACCTATTGCAGAAGTTGCTGCTTTTTTTGATGTAGATATGATAAAAATACTTTGTAAATTGTATGAAATATTTAATCAGATACTACTAAAATATTTTTGCTGTTTGTTTTATGTGTGTGTGTGTGTAGTATGTGTCTGCTGAGTGTACATACATGCATCTATACAACAAGCACATGAGCACACACACACGCACAGAGGATAGAGATGTGAACCTGAACATGCATGTGGGGACAGCAGAGGCTTCTGTGTCCTCTTACAACATTCCCCATCTCTTCCTCAGGGGCAGCTTCTTTTTGTGAAATGGGGGCTCAAGTATCAGCTAGACTGAAAGCCGACAAACTCTGCGATTCTCCTGCCTCCACCTCCTTGGTGTCACAGCATATGCAGGGACACCCAGCTTCCTCTGGGGTGATGAGATTTGAACTTTGGTCCTCACAATCACAAAGCCAATGCTCTTAGCCACTCTTAACATTTATTTAAAGATGGAGTCCATGTAGCCCTGACTGGCCTTGAACTTGCTGTGTAGGGAATGACCTTAAACCTGATCTCTTCTCCTCCACCTTCCACTGGGATCACAGGGATCACAGGTTTGCACCACCCCACTTAAAAAATCAGTTCTTATCTCACTGGTGGAACACACCTCTAATCCCAGCATTCGAGAGGCAGACACAGGCAGATCTCTGTGAATTCAAGGTCTGTGTAGTCTACATAGCAAGTTCTGGGCCAGCTAGGGCTACATAGTGAGACCCTGCCTCGGGTATAAATGTAATGTACGACATATCATTTGAACTCAGCAATATGCGTTCCAGTGGCTTACAGCACACTCATTTTCTAGAGCAGTCATCATTACTATTCAGTGCCAGAATTTTTTTGTTTTTTGGATTTTTTGAGACAGGGTTTCTCTGTAGCTTTTTGTTCCTGTCCTGGAACTAGCTCTTCTAGACCAGTCTCGCCTTGAACTCACAGAGATTCGCCTGCCTCTGCCTCCCGAGTGCTGGGATTAAAGGCGTGCGCCACCACCATTTGGCTCAGAATTTTTTTATATAAAGAATTTCCTTTGTTGCCCTAATCTTAACAGGGAGTGTAGGCAAACATGTATATATCTATACTTATATACCTTGTTTTTCCCCAGAATGTCCCAAAAGAACAAAACAAAAAACAAAGTTGTTGGAAGTGTTGGGCTGAGTAAAGGCTGAGAGGAAAAGAGTCTATTGGTCACTGTCATGGATAAGGTTAGGGTCACTAAGGAAGTGCAGTCCCGAGAGGAGAAAAGGCAGGTCAGCAACTGCGGAGATGGCTCAGTCCAGAAAGCACTTGCCCTGTGCTCTGGTTAGTTATTGTGTCAATTTGACAAAGCTGTAGTTATCTGGGAAGGGGACCTCAGCTGAGAAAATGCCTCCATCAGATTGCCCATAGTCACATAGGCACATCTGCAGGACATTTTCTTGCTCTGATTGATGTGGGCGGGCACAGCTCACTGTGGGTGGCTCCATGTCTGGGATGGTGGTCCTGGATGCTATAATCAAAGCAGGCTGAGCAAGCCAGTAAGCAGCCCTCCTCTATGGCTTCTGTTTCAGTTCCTGCTTCCAGGTTCCTACCTTAGGCGTTCCTTCCCGAGATAACACACTCTTTCTTTGTACAACAGGCTATGTGATCACCTGTAACTGCAACACCATTGGAGATGGGGACAAGAGGATCAATGCAGCTTCGTAGCCCTTCAGCCTAGCCCAGAACAGTGAGCTCCAGGTTCAGTGAGAGACCCTGCCTCAAGGGAATAAAGTCGGGCTTACTAGAGGAGGATTCCCAGTGCCTCACTCTTGCCTTCCCAAGCACAAAAATGTGGTAAATGTACACAGACACACACACTCATACACACACACACACAGACACCACATGTACACTTACACTATATGTACATGCTTCACAACATCAAGATAGAAGGGAGGCAAACAAGAGAGTGAGCTCCAGCAGAGACCATGTGTCTATAGTTGAGAGACGCTTGGAGGTAAAGGGTCCTTGTGGGGTCTGTTGGTCACCAGCATGACCTGGGGGAAAGGTTGAATTCTGCTGGTCTCTGTGTCTCTCTCTCTGTATAATGACCATGAGAGGGCCCAGCAGTGGTGACAGGTGGCAGGGGCAATGCCCAAACAGTGACTAGGCTGGGCCTGAGTGCACTCAGTGTGGAAGCTGAAGTCACAGCTGCCGCAGATGAGGTGAAGCGGCCGGAAGACCTGATCATGGTGAGAACGTGAGGGAGAAGAGGGAACTGAGGGATTGGAATATGAAACTGGGGCAGGGACCCAGAGGAGGAGGGGTATACATGGGGGCCAGAAGGTACCTTCTGTGGAGGGCACAATGAGGGCGCAGCTTTGAGAGAGATGCTAAGGCTTTCAGGTGATTATGGGAAAAAGAAAGGTAGAGCTCTGGAGAGTGGATAGAACACACCAGAGGAATCTGGGAAGGATCAGACTTGTAAGATCTCCAGTGACATCTATGGTATGAAAAAGCCAGGAACACAGGGCTGACCTGGGATGTGCTTCATAGGGGTGATGTTGAGTCGGGTCCCACCAATTGGCTGCCACTGCTTTATGCCATGTTTCGTGTTCAGACGGACTTTGCAGAAGTACACTGTCTGGTCCTTCTCCTTCAAGTGCAGGATTCTGAGGACTCCGGATGTCTGAGGCTGTGTCCAGTTCAGGATGAGTCGGTTCTTGAAATGCTCATGGATGAAACCCGAAGAGGAGTCGTAGATCAATTCCCCATGGAGGGCCTTCCATCTCCAGAGAATCGTCATCTGTGAATACGGTGCCAACTCCCAGGGGAAGTAGAAGGAGAAGGGGATCTCAATGGAGCCGCCCTGGACACCAGAGAGGTGTGCTGGTTGGTTTACACCAAAAGGAATTTCTCTGTTGGATCCTGCTGAGTTACCTGAGAAGGTTGGGGAAGAATCTGAAACCACTGCAGGGGGTGGAAAGGACAACCCAGAGCTTCCTGAGTCTTCACCACAGGCAGGAGTAGGACTGAGGGAAGGACTTTTCCCATGTCCCACTGTCCAGTAGGGGACAGGATGGACAGGAGGAGTTGAGGGGACCCACTCTGAACATGAGCTCTCTCTTGTGGCTCAGAGGACAGGCTGGTTCCTCTTGCAGTCATCTGTCCACACGGCAGCCCACTCTTCCCAGCAGCACTCACTCCTCCTGTGGTTAGGTCCCCACTAGTGAGGTTCCCACCACTCACCAGCTTGCAGGCTGGCTGCTGGCAGCAGCAGAAGCAGGAGCCAGGCCATGTCCGGAATCCCGACAGGAAGTGAGACCAGCAGAGCCATCAGACAGTGGAGGAGGCCCCGTGGAGGAACCCTGGGTGCTCAGGAGTCAGGAGAGAATCAGGGTAAAGTGACCCACTTTCCCTGGGTCTTCTCATGTGGAGGACTGAGTGGGGGGCAGGACTTCCCCATCTCCACCTCCTTGTGGCCAGCAACTTCCTTTATCATTCTGGCTTCTTCTTTCCCATGTTGCAGAAGATCCCCCTTGTGCCCTTCAGCCCAGCCCCCATTTTTTTTTCTGGAAGATGCAGCCTTGACCACTGCATGCCGGGCTCTCCTCTCTTCCACCCTGACCTCCTGTCTCATGCAGTCTTTCCCATTCCCTATGCAGCCTGCAATCACTGTTTCCTCAGCTCCCATTTCCTCCACTCCTGCCCTCCCCTCAGTCTGTTTCTCACTATGTCTCCCCTCATGCTGGTTGTCTGTGTCTTTCTCTCTAATGATCATGGTAAAAAGTGGTCAGTTTCTGCTCACTTCAGACACAATGAGAAAGGAGGCGATGAGGAAACACATTCAGTCCCCAGCCCTAGAATGGTGACCCCACCTTCATCTGCTCTTTGCCCTCTTGTTCCGTTTCAGGGACTCTTCACAGCACCCCAGGAAATGCAATGTCCACTCTTGCCCTGACTGCTTGCTGCTGCCGAGTCTATTCCTTCCCTGGGCTTCCTGGGTGATCTTCTCCCTCGCTTCGACAGTGACTCCCACGCTACTCCAGCTTCTGAAGGAGCCTTTCTGCCTCCCACCACCCTTAACACACACTCAGAAGAGGAAACCAAGGGTCAGAGAAGGCCTGGCACATGTCACATGACTGGTACACGGCAGAAGCCTGGACTTCAGTCCCATTGAGTTCTTGTATTCCTCCACTCCACACTGACTTCCAGCTGCCTGCTCGGTGCAGCCTCTGAACTCCTGTCAAGGCCACGGATCTGCTGCTGGGCTCCCATAGGCTGTTCCCACAGAACACTTGAGTGATTCCCTCTAGCTATGGCTGTTCTAGAACCTTCTTTGCATGAAATGGGAAAGAATTCTTAGAGTAGCAGTGTGTCATTTTGATATATTGCCTGGGACATCTCTGAGAGTGGACACAGCTGGACTGTGGCTGGGGTGTATGTGTGAGAGGTGGGGACAGAGGCTGTGATGTCCTCAGGGCTGGTTCGGTAGGAGATCATCCCACCCTTTCTCATGACAAGGTGTCATCAGTTTCCTGAAGGGCAGGAAGATGTGATTGGACAAGAGGAAGTGGCATCATTCTCCCAGAGAGACAAGTGCAGAGGCGACTTCCCATTCCCTTAGATCTCCTGGCACTGACTGCCTTCTCCTTGCTCCCTCAGGTGACTGTGCAGCTGCCCTCTGTCATGTCTGCTTTCTCTGCCTTCCTCACAGTCCCCATGGTCCTCTGATACAGGCACCAGCTCTCATGACCTCCCTCCCAGATGCACATGGATGCACTTCTGTATCTATCCATTACTGGAGACACTGAGCACACAATTTTTGGGATGGTTTAGGCTCAAACAGTCCATCAGTCAGGAAAGGGGACTGGGCCTATCATGTCTGTCAGAAAGTCCCTCCTTATTGGATGGGGTCTCATGTAGCCCAGGCTGGGCCTTGCATTTGTTATGTAGCCGAGGATGACTACTGAGCACACCGGGCAGGTAAGCACTCTTCCAGATGAACCTTGTCTTTAGTCTCAGTGAGGAGTGAGAGGGGCCTCCTGATCCTATGTACTCACCTCCAGGTTTCATCTGGCCTTGCTCTACTGTCTAGGGTGTGTGGGTGGGGGTCACCCCATTGCTAAGTCTCTCAAGGAAGGCCTGGTCCCGATGACATTGCCATGTACCAGCTGCTGTTCTCCAGCATTTTGTACACTGTTGGTCCTTCAGGATCTCAGCTGTCTCTGTGCTCAGCCTCACTGCTGCCACCTGCTGGCCCCTCAATCCCAAATCATAAATTCTGTTCTAATTTCAAGTCCTGGACTCAGTTGTTTCCCATACGGACCATGCTGTGGGACGATTTCTGTCCAGCAGGCTATAATCATTTTTCTGTCATGAGAACCCTGTTTTCCTCAAGCAGTGACTGGACCCTGCAGCCATGATGCTTTCACAGGGGAGGGGCACGTTCTGTGGACGAGCAGCCTGGGGCTATGGTGTGCACAGATGGGGCTTTTACATACATATGACCATGGGAAGTGTCAGACTGCAGTGTTAGAACCTGGCTGCTGCTGTTCAGGCTGCAACATGAGTGTGCCCTGACCCACAGAAGAAATAGGTGAATATAATTTAAAAAATTGAGGTGGACATGGTGGCACACGCCTTCTTCCTAGTATATGGGAGGTAGAGGCAGAGGACATCTGCTAGCGTGAATCTGTATATTGAGTTCCAGACCAACCAGGACTATACAGTGAGACCAAACAAAAACAAAACAGACCCACAAAAACAAGAAAAATAAAAAACAAACAAAGAGCCGGGCGGTGGTGGCGCACGCCTGTAATCCCAGCACTTGGGAGGCAGAGGCAGGTGGATCTCTGTGAGTTTGAGGCCAGCCTGGTCTATAAGAGCTAGTTCCAGGACAGGCTCCAAAGCTACAGAGAAATCCTGTCTCGAAAAACCAAAATAAAAAAATAAAAAAAAGCAAATAAAGCAACACAGAAAACAAAGAGCAACAACAACAAATCAACTAACAACACAAAATGTCCAGGTACACGGTGTCTGGAGCAGTAAAGCGGATGTTCCTCTCTAGTCTCCACATGCATGAGCACACACTTCCAAACACATGTACTTGCATGTGCATGAGCACGTGTGTACACGTGGGCACATACACACACACACACACACTAACATGCAAGGCACCTCTCACAGCTGATCATCCAGCACCTGCCTACCGAGTCTCATCCTGAGTAAACACGGCCAGAGCAAGGTTGTGAGCAACAGCAAAGCACAGAGTCCCCAGCTCCTGCAGGACCTTGTGAAAGACACACGGATAACAGCCACACAGTGCCCAGGCCGGGTCTCAGTGCTCACAGTGCATGGGACTGCAGTCACTTCTGCTACTGAGGAGATGCAAGGATCAGAAGACACAGTAGCCAGTCATGAAAATTGGAGATATTGCTCTGAAGAGCCTTTGGGCCTGTGTAGAGAGGTGACAACGGGGAAGTGGAGTTGGGAGCCTGAGGTGACACCAAGGGAACAGGGAAGTCAGAGGCTTCAAACCAGAACCAGGGTGGCTCACCATGGGTGATGGGCAGTTGGGCCCCATCAATCGACCACCAAGCCTACAAGCCTTCTGTTGTGTTTACAGAAATACATGGTCCAGTCCTTCTCCTGTTGGTCCAGGATTCTAGGGCTCAAGATGTCCGTGCAGATGCAGGAACCAAGCTTAACTTCCAGCTTCATCTGGTGTTGCCCTCCTGTCTGGGGTCTGTGGGTAAAAGTCACCCAATTGCAGAGTCTCTAGCAGGAGTCGCCCTCATTAGGCCTGACCTATATCAGCTGCTGGACTCCAGCATTTTTGTTTGTTTTTGGGACAGGGTTTCTCTGTAGCTTTGGTGCCTGTCTTGGAATTTGTTCTGTACACCAGGCTGCCTTCAAATTCACAGAGATTCACCTGTCTCTGCCTCCCTAGTGCTGGGACTAAATGTATGTACCACCACTGCCTGGCTTAGTCCAGCATTTTTATACAGCAGGCTTTGGTGGGCTCTATAGGTGTTCAACCTCACTGCTGACACCTGCTGGCCCCTGAATCCCAAGTCATGTGCTCTGTTCAGTTTCAAGTCCTGGACTCAGTAGATCCCCACTGGGACCCTGCTGTGGGATGATTTCTGTCCTGGATGCTGTAATCAGTCTCCTGCAGTGAGAACCATGTTTCCCCTACAGCAGTGACTGGTCCCTGCAGCCATGACACTTTCACAGAGGAGGGTCACTCTCTGTGGAAGAGCAGCCTGGGTCTGTGGGGTGCACACATGGGGCTTTTGTGCACATGTGACCATAGGGAGTGTCAGACTGCAGTGTTAGAACCTGGCTGCTGCCTAGGCTATAGCACAAGTGTGTCCTTCACCCGCAGAATGAATAAGTGTAATTTTAAAAGTTAAAATTTAAAGGGTTCTAGACATGGTGGTCCATGTCTTTAATTCCAGCTTTGGGGAGACAGAGACAGAGTCAGAGGCAAACACGAGTGGATCTCAGTGAGTTTGAGCCTACCCTAGTCTATATATCCAGTTCCAGGTCCTCAGTCGCTCAAAAAAAAAAAAAATCCAAAACAAGCTAAGAAATCCAAGGTGTAATGTGTCCTGAGTAGTAACACCTGAGGTTGTCTGCTGGCCTCCACATAGGTGAGCACACGCTTGCACACATATGTACCAGAATACAGACACAGACATATCATACAAGGAGTTATCCAGACTGGGTCCCGAGAGAGTTGAGGGGGTGCTTGAGAGAGGGTGGAGGATGATGACCTGTTGTGTAGACAGGACACTCAGGCTGCAGCTAGGACTTTACAATAGCACCGTTGCCCCGCCCCCATCTGAACCCTTCTTTCTCCCCTAGCATGACATCATCATCTTCATCTCCAACCTCAGTACAAGCACCACCCTGCACCCTTGTAGAGGGGGAGCCTTCAGAAGATACCCTCTACTGTGTCCTAAAGTAAAGTGACCCCACCCAGTGATGGGGTGAACAATTTAGTCACCTATTCCTCTTGTATGAAGTCTCCCAGATTCTGCAGATAGCCAAGGCAGAGGAAGGAACTCACACGTCACTGAGTTTGAGGTCACAGAAACTGAGAAACTCTCAATATCCTCTTTAACTTCCTGTGTTGCTTAATGAGACCCTTAATAGTCACAAAACTTATTTCAGTGAATGGAATGGAAAATTGGTTAGGTCTTCAAGTTCTTGTCTCAAGCCAAAGTGAACTGTGATGACCTGCCTCCATGACCTCTCTCTGCTGTTTGGAGTTTCTGTTAGCTTTGGTTTGTCAGTTTTAAGACAGAGTCTCATGTAGCCCAGGCTGGCTTCAGAGTCTATAGGTACTAATGATAACTTCCAGTTCCTAATCTTGCTCTCTCTACCTGTCAATTATTGGGATTACAGGCTTTTGCCACTATGCCTGGATTCCTCTAGTACTTTTTGTTACTGACTGGCTCTGGCTGGGGAACATGAATTCTAATCACTGGTAGCCCTGCTAGACCCCATGCCTGCTCCCATTAGAACAGTCATGTTCCCTTCACCTTAAGGGAGTTTGGCCTAAATGTTGTTGAGAATGCTGGTTCTGTGTCAGTCTTTGCTGTGGGCCCTTTGTTATTCCTCTGGTTTGAACAAGGGAAACTGACATGACAATTCACATGGTCATTGGAGTAACATCCATGAGGCCCCTTCTCTGTGCCCAGCTACCTGGATGAGGAGATTATGAATGAACCGTTCCTTAGATGACTGGGCAGATGGTCACCATGTCAGCCTGCCTGTGTGAACACCTCAGGGATGCTCAGAGGAGACACCACCCCAGCTGTCAAGATCACTGTGACCACGGCTGCTGCTGAGTTCAGCCTCAAAGGCTTGGATCCAGTTACACCACAGCAGACATCTCACAGCTGCCCCAGGAGACTCTAGTCGTGAGAAGCCTTGTTGACTTCTCCATCACCCCTCCTAGCTTCAGCTACACCCATGGGAATGGGACAGTTTTCCAATGACTCAGTAAAGGCCCCCGACTGATACACATTCAAGGCTTGTCATTGATGGAATAAGAGCTGCATCTCTGCAGGACTGTGATTGGTGGAACTTAATCATGCATGCCTGTCTTAGGGTTTCTAATGCTGTCAAGAGACACCATGAGCATGGCAACTCTTATAAAGGAAATAATTAATTTGGGGTGGCTTCCAGTTTTAGAGGATTAGTTCATTATCTTCATGGTGGGCATGGTAGCGTGCAGGCAGACATGGTGCTGGATAAGGAGCAGAGACTTATCCATCTGAATCAACAGGGAGCAGGAAGTGAACCGCATCTACTCTGAGCATAGACTGAACATAGGTGAGCTGAGAGCCCACCTCCACAATGTCACACTTCCTCCAACAAGACCACACCTACTCCAACAAAGCTATGCCTCCTAATAGTGCCACTCCCTATGGGCATATGGGGGCCAACTACAGCCACACTGCCAAATGCCCATGCACCTCTTCTCCCTGTGAAAGCAGCCTGGATTTCATCTTTATTGGTCAGTGTGGATACTGTAATTATGTCCCAGCATGCTCTTTGGTACATGCTGACCCACTGACTATCAAACGTTAAGACATACTGGACTTGGGAAGGAAGTCTTGTCCTAGGGGAGACCCCAGAGGTCAGAATATCAACATGGCAGGAAATAAAGAAAGAGAGTGGATGTAGATGGGCCTGTGAGGAAAGGAAGCCCAATCTGTGACCCAAGCAAGCCATCGTCTGTCACCTGAGGAGGAGCCTGGAGAGGCCAGGGCCTGTGGCTGAGATGTCAGTGTCCAGGGAGAATGGAGAGAGAAACAGTGTTCTCACGCAGTGGTTCTCAGTGTGGACCATGGTCCCTGCCTCTCTCAGTGTCGCTGCTCATGGACACAATCTGCTGTTCTCTAAGGTCTCACATAGGTGTTAAGAGAGACAGGATAGGCATTGCTGGGACAATGATATTTATTTAAAATGTTATTAACTCCACAGATAGATAGGTAACAGCAGAGTTGGGATCTCAAGACCAGAGACAGACAAATTGACAGGGTTCCAAGGAAAGGAAGTGAGAGCACACATGGAAGAAGTGGGGTTCTCTTCTGTTTCTGTCCATGGACGGATGTTTCACAGCACAGGCCTGCAGCCCTGCTCTCTGATTCCCAGGCCGTGGTCAGGGAAGGGCTGGAGATGCAGGATGTGTGGCCAGCAAGCCTTAATTTGAAGGGAACTCACCCCCCTGGTGAGCGATGCTGGCTCCTGGTTTTCTGGTAGCTGAGGACTAACAGACAGTGCTGTGCCTAAGAAGGAGAGGACAGTTTTCTGTAGTCAGTTCTCTATTTGCCTCATTTAGGTTCCCCAAATAAACGCAGGTCATTAGGCTTGGCTGCAGATACCTTCTCCCACTGAACTATCTCTTTGCTCCCCACTTTTCTTTTGTCCATTAATATGTAATTTTCAAATCTTTCATTTAAAATAAACTTAGAAAATGCCACGACCATATTTATCCCCTTGAAGAATCCACATTATTTTTTATGACATGGTCTCTCATTGGCCTGGAACTCAGCCATTACACTAGACCAGCTGGACAGACAGCTCCATGACTTTGTCAATCACTTGCTTGTCCAAAACTGGGATTACATATTTCTGTCACTCCCCTGGTTTACAGTGTGGGTGCTCCCAGTCAGACGCAGGTCCTCCTGCGCGTGTGCAAGGGTTTCTAATTCAGATCATCTCTCTAGCTCCCTTGCATGCTCTCATAACAAACTTCCTCAAGCAGCCCCTCACCTGGTCCTTGGGATGACAGCCGCTCACCTGGCTGGGGTTTGGCTTTAGTTTGTTGGCCTGTAGGAGAAAAGCCGGTGTCAGTGTGGCAGCCATGCTGATCCTCTGTCTGCCTCTCAGCTGTTCTCTGTGTTCAGACTTTAGGGGCCCAGGACAGCAAACAGCTCTGTAGCAGCCAATCAGGGACAGGTCTGAGATTCCCCAGGGACCTGAGGCCAGTGCTCAGCTGTCCTTTGCACAGCACAGCCAATCAGAGGACAGCTCTCCTGTCCATTGCCCCTCGTCTATGTTTTCTCCCTTTGTTTACTGTGCTGGCTGCTCTTGGCTGTCAATTGGACTGTAGTTGGAATGAACTGTAATCTAGAAATGGAGGTCACACTTGTGATCTGGATCTTGAGGGAGGACGACAGCATGCCTGTATCCCCTCCATGAGGCTGGAAGGCACACCTTTCATCCGGGCCACACCTGCTGGAAGCAGTAAGGGCAGTGGGAAAAGGAAAATGTGTCCTCATCCGCTTGCCCTCACCTATGTCATCACATTCATTTCCGTCTTCAAGATCCCAGCAGAGCAGCTGAGACACCCAGCCTTGTGGACGGAGCAGTTACTGTTTCCTTGGTGTTTCCATTCACAACTAGTCATTGTTGGATGGCAGCTGAAAGTCATTCCAATAATTTCCCATATATATTTAGAAATATATTGAGTTATATATTCATATTTCCATATATTTATTCCATAAGTTCCAAGACTCTACAGACCTGACTAATACATTTACCTTTCTCTGTGCCACACAGCAGAAGAAACTCACGTGGGAAGATCGGGTGAGGACCTGTGCTGGACCACTCACCTTTTCTTCCACCAGAGGAAGATCAGCATCACATAGACAGGGGTTATGAGCACAGCTGTGGCCATCACCACCCCGACCGTGGCTCCCAGGTTCACAAGTGAAGGATTCCTCTGTCCCTCTGTGTCCTCCAGTCCAGCCGTGGTGACTGCAGAGGTGACGATGGAGGGGCTCTGCATGGTGGTGCTGACTGCTGGGGAGAGATGAGGTGAGCAGATGCTCCCTGGATGAGGAGGGATGGGGTGAGGGTCACATCTTGTCTCCTCTGTGGGAGGTGGGATGGGGAGCAGCTGTTAGAAGTTCACAGAGGGGAACACACGCTGAAGGCTGAGACTCCAGGAGAGCAAGCTCAGTGCACACCCTCCACCTGTCCTGGCTGTGTGTCCTCAGATCTTCATCTTGTCACAGATAATGAAGCCTCGGAGATACAGCTGTTATGCTATAGATGTAGAGACCATGACATTTTCTCAGTCAATAGTGTGTTTGCTCTCAAAACTTAGACCTGAGATTGATCCCTAGTATTGATACAATGAGCTGGGTGAACTGGGCACAGCCTTTAATCTTAGCCCAAGGGGCAGAGGCAGGCAGATCTCTCTGAGTTAAAGCCATGCTATCTACATAGAGTTCTACAGGAAACAGAACTGAATGAGTTGTAATCCCTGTAATGAGGAGGGGGAGACAGTTGTGTCTCTGGGGTTCACTGGTCTCACATCCTTGCCTCCATGACAACCTTGAAGCCAATGAGAGACCCTGTCTCAAAAAATAAGGTGGATAACACCTGAAGTTGTACTGTAGCCTCCACATGCACTGAACAAATGTGTACATACACACACACACACACACACACACACACACCTCAATTAACAGACTCAAATGATCACACACACAGAATACATAAACTATAACAGAATGTATATAATTTTAGTCATAGGAGTATAGCACAGCACAGGGCAGAGAACATTCATTTGCTCTACAGACATCACTGTGGTTAATTTTCACATTTACCTATTTGGATATTATAGACGAGTACTTCTCAACATGGGGGTCCATGGCCCCACAAAGGTCCATATCAGATATCCTGCATATCATAAAGTTATACTGCAAATCATGACAGTGGCAAAATTACAGTTACGAAATAGCAAAAAATAATTATATGGTTGAGGTCCCCACAACATGAGGGTCATAGCCTTAGGAAGGTTGAGAACCCCTGATCTAGAGCCAAGAAGCAGCTTCTTTCCCTTCCCTGAGCCCTGGCAGCTGCTGAGTTTACATCAGGTTAACATGGCAGCCGTAGAGACTGCACAGAGACCTCTGCTGTGGGCATCCTCCCACGAGTTGGCTTTAATCCAGTCAACAGCCACTGCTGGATGTGGTGGCACATGGCTCTATTCTGAGCACTAGGGAGGCAGAGACAGGCAGATTTTTGTGAGCTCAAGGTCAGCCTGGTCAACACAGTCAATTTTGGGACAGCCAAGGCTCAAGCATGAGAACTGTTGTTGTGAAAATCATGAATAAATAAATACATAAATAAACAGCCCTGGAGCAAGACTGTGATCAACAACCGAGCAGGTAGACTCCCTCAGCTCCAGGGTGGCCGTGTATAGAGTTCCATTGTAACAAGGCTGGGCCTCGGGCCTCAGTTTGTATGGGCCTGCAGTCACTTCAGCTTCTAAGGAGAGGCCAGGATCAGAAGACAGAGCAACCAGATCATGACATTGGGACATTAGTTTAAAAATCCTTGGTGCTTTTAAGGGAGATCTTAGAGCAATGGAGGAGAAAGGGGAGCTGGGAGATGGAGAGGAGAGGTGGAGTGGGTAGGGAGAGG
>NW_026068021.1:4408601-4413112 GCF_014885135.2 Alexandromys fortis
GAACACACGCTGAAGGCTGAGACTCCAGGAGAGCAAGCTCAGTGCACACCCTCCACCTGTCCTGGCTGTGTGTCCTCAGATCTTCATCTTGTCACAGATAATGAAGCCTCGGAGATACAGCTGTTATGCTATAGATGTAGAGACCATGACATTTTCTCAGTCAATAGTGTGTTTGCTCTCAAAACTTAGACCTGAGATTGATCCCTAGTATTGATACAATGAGCTGGGTGAACTGGGCACAGCCTTTAATCTTAGCCCAAGGGGCAGAGGCAGGCAGATCTCTCTGAGTTAAAGCCATGCTATCTACATAGAGTTCTACAGGAAACAGAACTGAATGAGTTGTAATCCCTGTAATGAGGAGGGGGAGACAGTTGTGTCTCTGGGGTTCACTGGTCTCACATCCTTGCCTCCATGACAACCTTGAAGCCAATGAGAGACCCTGTCTCAAAAAATAAGGTGGATAACACCTGAAGTTGTACTGTAGCCTCCACATGCACTGAACAAATGTGTACATACACACACACACACACACACACACACACACCTCAATTAACAGACTCAAATGATCACACACACAGAATACATAAACTATAACAGAATGTATATAATTTTAGTCATAGGAGTATAGCACAGCGCAGGGCAGAGAACATTCATTTGCTCTACAGACATCACTGTGGTTAATTTTCACATTTACCTATTTGGATATTATAGACGAGTACTTCTCAACATGGGGGTCCATGGCCCCACAAAGGTCCATATCAGATATCCTGCATATCATAAAGTTATACTGCAAATCATGACAGTGGCAAAATTACAGTTACGAAATAGCAAAAAATAATTATATGGTTGAGGTCCCCACAACATGAGGGTCATAGCCTTAGGAAGGTTGAGAACCCCTGATCTAGAGCCAAGAAGCAGCTTCTTTCCCTTCCCTGAGCCCTGGCAGCTGCTGAGTTTACATCAGGTTAACATGGCAGCCGTAGAGACTGCACAGAGACCTCTGCTGTGGGCATCCTCCCACGAGTTGGCTTTAATCCAGTCAACAGCCACTGCTGGATGTGGTGGCACATGGCTCTATTCTGAGCACTAGGGAGGCAGAGACAGGCAGATTTTTGTGAGCTCAAGGTCAGCCTGGTCAACACAGTCAATTTTGGGACAGCCAAGGCTCAAGCATGAGAACTGTTGTTGTGAAAATCATGAATAAATAAATACATAAATAAACAGCCCTGGAGCAAGACTGTGATCAACAACCGAGCAGGTAGACTCCCTCAGCTCCAGGGTGGCCGTGTATAGAGTTCCATTGTAACAAGGCTGGGCCTCGGGCCTCAGTTTGTATGGGCCTGCAGTCACTTCAGCTTCTAAGGAGAGGCCAGGATCAGAAGACAGAGCAACCAGATCATGACATTGGGACATTAGTTTAAAAATCCTTGGTGCTTTTAAGGGAGATCTTAGAGCAATGGAGGAGAAAGGGGAGCTGGGAGATGGAGAGGAGAGGTGGAGTGGGTAGGGAGAGGTGAGGGATGTGTCCTGGGGATTTAGTAAGGGAAATGGGGACTGTGGAGGCATGTAGCAGTTCATAGTCAGACCAGAGGACACCAAGAACCTCCAATGGGCACCTACTGCTCATTCTGGCCTTAGGTTAGAGCTGTGTGGACATGCTCTATATGGGGACTAAGTGGAGCCCTGACACAGGACCAAGTGAGTCAGCTACATCCTGGAGATGTCAATCTACCTTGTGGTCAGGGGAAGGGGAAGTGGACAGGACCACAGTGTTAGTTTGGGTCAGAAAGAAGGTGAACTACAGGGTAGGACACAACCTGAAGCCTAGGGAGGGGTGGGGTTCCCTCTGACCAGAGAATGACAGACACGGTCAAGGAGACAGCCAAGGCTTTGACACAATTACAGTGGAAAGATCCTGTTGTCAGAGGCCTGGGCAGAGCCAAGGGAAAGGGATATAAAACCAGTCTCAGAGCTGTGAAACCTGAGGGGACACCTAAGGGAAAAGGAAACCAGAGGCATCAAAGCCACTGCCAGGATGACTCACCATGGGTGATGGTGAGTCGAGTCCCATGAAGTGATTGCCATATTTCTCTGCCATGTTTTGTGTGCAGATGAACTTGGCAGAAGTACACTGTCTGGTCTTTCTCCTTCAAGTCCAGGATTCTGAGGGCTCCGGATGTCTGAGGCTGTGTCCAGTTCAGGATGAGCCGGCCCTTGAAATGCTCATGGATGAAACCCGAGGAGGAGTTGTAGATCAATTCCCCATGGAAGTGCTTCCTTCTCCAGAGAATGATCATCTCTGAATCCCATGCCAACTCCCAGGGGAAGTAGGAGAAGGGGATCTTGATGGAGCCTCCCTGGACACCAGAGAGGCGTACTGGTTGCATGACCTCAAAATATCTTTTTCTGTAGGCTCCTGCTGGGTTCCCTGAGAAGGATGAAGAGAATCTGAAGCCACTTCGGAGGATGGAAATGGACAATGCAGAGCTTCGCGAGCCAATATCCATAGGCAGGTGTGGGACACAGAGGAGGACTGTCCCTATGTCCCACTGTCTCATGTGGGACAGGACAGACGGGGAAAGGTTGGGCTGGACCAAATCTGAGGATGAGCTTTCTCTTGGGGCACAGAGGACAGGCTGGTTCCTAGTGCAGTCACCTCCCCACATGCCAGCCGACTCTTCCCAGACCCACTCACCCCTCCCGTGGTTAAGTCCCCAGTAGTGAGGTCCCCACCACTCACCAGCTGAGAGCAGCAGAAGCGGGACCCAAGACATGGCCTTCATCGTTCCAGGAAATGAGACCAGCAGAGCCATCAGGCGGGAGAACAGTCCCTGTGGATGGACCCTGGGGTAATCATGAGTCAGGAGAGAATCAGGGTAAAGTGACCCACATTCCCTGGCTCTTCTCATGTGGAGGACTGAGTGGGGGCAGGACCTTCCAATCTTCCACCTCCTCATGGCCAGCTACTTCCATTATTACTCTGGCTTCTTCTTTCCCATGTTGCAGGAGATCCGCGTTTGTGGTCTCTGAGAATATATCTGTGCCTTAGAACCCAGCCCCCATTTATGGCTGGAAGATGCAGCCTTAACCTCTGCATGCCGGGCTCTCCTCTCTTCCACCCTGACCTCCTGTCTCATGCAGTCTTTCCCATTCCCTATGCAGCCTGCAGTCACTGTTTCCTCTGCTCCCGTTTCCTCCACTCCTGCCCTCCCCTCAGTCTGTTTCTTACTATGTCTCCCCTCAAGCTCGTTCTCTCTCTCTCTCTCTCTCTCTCTCTCTCTCTCTCTCTCTCTCTCTCTCTCTCTCTCTCTCTCCCCTCCCGCTCGCTCTCTCTCTCTCTCTCTCTCTCTCTCTCTCTCTCTCTCTCTCTCTCTCTCTCTCTCTCTCTACCACTGTTAAGGGAATGATCATTTTCTGCTTACCAGACACAGCGAGGCAGGAGGTGATGAGGAAACACATTCAGTCCCAGCCCCAGCCCCAGCTTGGTGCCCCCACCATGGTTTGCTCTTTGCACTCTTGCTGCCTGTCAGGGACTCCTCACAGCAGCCCCTGGAATCCTAAGGCCCAGTGGACACTGTCGCCTTGGCGCTTGCTGCTGCCGAGTCTTTAACTTCCCTGTGCTTCTGGGTAATTATAGACTTGTCTGCCTCACCTCGACAGTGACTCCAGAGCTACTCCAGCTTCTGAAGGAGACTTTTTGTCTATTGCCACCCTTAACACACACTCAGAAGAGGAAACCAAGGGTCAGAGAAGCCTGGCATATGTCACATGACTGCCACACGGCAGGTGACTTGACTTCAGTCCAGCTGAGTTCTCCTAGTCTCACTCTCCACACTGACTTCCGGCTGCTGGCTTGGTGCAGCCTCTGAACTCCCCTCAAAGGCTAAGGAACTTCTGCTGCGCTCCAGGGAGGATGTTCCCACAGAATACTTCAGTGATTCGTTCTAGCTGTGGCTGTTCTAGAACCTTCTTTGAATGGAGTGGGCAAAAAGGGTTCAGAGCAGCAATGTGTCAGTCATGACATATCGCCTGGGACATCTCTGAGAGTGGACACAGCTGGTCTGTGAATAGTCGAGTTTGAGATGTGGGGGCAGTGGCTGTGGTGGTCACACGGCTGGTTCTGTAGGAGGTCATCCTATCCTTCCCCATGACAAGGTGCCACCAGTTCCCTGAAGGTCAGGAAGATGTGATTGTACCAGAAGAAATGGCATTACACTCTCTGAATGAGATTTCCTGGCACTGATTGCCTTCTCCATTATCCCCTGCAGGAGGCTACGCAGCCGCCTCTGTCATGTCTGCTTTCTCTGCCTTCCTCACCCCTTGCTAAGTTTCTTTTTTTTTGTAATATAATTTTTTTTATTGAAAAAAAAAGTTTCTGCCTCCTCCCAGCCTCCCATTTCCCTCCTCCTCCCCCCACTCTTCTCCCCCTCCCCCCACTCCTCTCCCCCTCCCTCTCTAATCCAAAGAGCAGTCATGGTTCCCTGCCCTGTGGAAAGTCCAAGGTCCTCCCC
>NW_026068021.1:4414765-4426197 GCF_014885135.2 Alexandromys fortis
TTTTTTTTTTTCTTTTTTTCTGAGACAGGGTTTCTCTGTGGCTTTGAAGCCTGTCCTGAAACTATCTCTGTAGACCAGGCTGGTCTCGAACTCACAGAGATCCGCCTGCCTCTGCCTCCCAAGTGCTGGGATTAAAGGCGTGCGCCACCATCGGACTCTGTTCTAATTTGAAGTCCTGGACTCAGTTGTTTCCCCATAGGGACCCTGCTGTGAGACGATTTCTGTCCAGGAGGCTGTAATCATTTTCCTTTAGTGAGAACCCAGTTTTTCCTAATAGCAGTGACAGGACCCTGCCGCCAAGATGCTTTCATAGGGGAGGGGCACTTTCTGTGGAACATCAGGCTGGGGCTGTCCATTGTACACATGGGGCTTGTACATACATGCAACCATGGGGAGTGTCAGAATGCGGTGTTAGAACCTCGCTGCTGCTCAGGCTGCAGCACAAGTGTGCCCTGCTCCCACAGAATAAAAAAGTGTAATTTTAAAAGCTAAAACATAAAGTGGGCTAGGCATGATGGTGCATGCCTTTAATTCCAGCTTTGGGGCGGCAGAGGCAGAGAGGCAGACACGTGTGGATCTCAGTGAGTTTGAGGCTGTACTGGTCTATACATCAAGTTCCACGCCAGCAATGGCTTTGTAGATTTTGTCTCGTAAAAACCAAACCAAACAAACAAAGAAACAAATCCAAGGTGGAATGTGTTCTAAGTAGTAACGCCTGAGTTTGTCCGCTGGCCTCCACATAGGGGAGCTCACACATGCACACATGTGCAGCTGAATACAGACACAGACATGTCATGCAGGGAGACACCCATAGCTGATGGGCCCCACATGTCTACCCAGTCCTGATCCTGAGTAGACATGGCCTCCCAAGGCCAGCCTCTGTGACTCTCAGACTCCAGTTCCCGATTGTGTCCCCAGCATTCAGACCCTGTTTTTATACCCAGCTGTGTTTTCCCATAACAGTGATGGCAGAGAATAGACTCAACCCTTCCTATTTCTGTCTGAACCATCCAATTCCAGAAACTTCCCTCAAATAACACAGTGAAGGGCAGATGGGCCCCGCCCCAGCAGACAACTGTCCATCTGTCCACCCATGTGTCACAGCATCCACTCTCTCACTCCTTGAATTCTTTTCCCCAGTGACATCGAAGAGTGCCCAGAAGGAACTCAGAGTAGCTGCCTAGACTGGGTCCTGAAGAGAGTTGAGTGGATCCTAGAGAGAGGGTGGAAGATGATGACCTGTGGTGTAGACAGGACGTTCAGGCTGCAGCTAGGATCTTACAGTAGCCCAGTTGACCTGCTTCCATCTGAACCATTCTTTCTCACCAAGGATGACATCATCATCATCTTCATCATCTTCCTTCTGTGCTGTCCACCCTCAGTGTGAGCACCTCCCTGCACCCCTGTAGAGGGGAGCCCCAAGAAGAGACTCTTTACTGTGTCCAAAGCCCAGTAAGTGGTGGGGTGACTAGCTCAGTCATGGTAGCATGCAGGCAGACATGGTGCTGGAGTAGGTGCTGACAGTTATCCATCTGAATTCACAGGCAAAAGGAAGTGAACTGTATCTACCCTGAGCATCGACTGAGAATAGAACTGAGACCTCCGCAAAAACACACTTCCTCCAACAAGGCCACACCTACTCCGACAAAGCTATGCATCTGCAGAGTGCCACTCCCTATGGGGGCCAACTACAGTCACCCTGCTACAGTGCCCATGCACCTCCTTTGGCTGCGAGAGCAACCTGGATTTTATTCTTAATGGTCAGTGTGGATGCTGTCGTTATGTCCCAGCATGCTCTTTGGTAGAAGCTGATCCACTGCCTATCAAACTTTAAGACAAACTTGTCTTGGGATGGAAGTCTTGGAGTATGGGAGACCCCAGAGGTCAGAATATCCACCTGGTATGAAATAAGGAAGGTGAGTGTTTGTAGATGGGCCTGTGATGAAAGGAAGCCCAACATGGGACCCAAGCAAGCCATGGTCTATCACCTGAGGAGGAGCATGGAGAGGCCTAGGGTTGTGGCTGAGATGTCAGTGTCCAGGGAGAACAGGAGAGAGGAACAGGGTTCTCACGCAGTGGTTCTTAGTGTGGACCTTGTTACCTGCTTCTCTCTGTGTCTCTGTTCCTGGACACAATCTGCTACTCTCTAAGGTCTCATGTGTGTGTGTGTGTGTGGGGGGCAGCACTAAGAGAGACATGAGGTCATGTCTGGGGAGTAGGATATTTATTAAAAAGTGTTATTAATTCCATGGACAGATAGGAAACAGCAGAGTTGGGATCCCAGGACCAGCAAAGACAAGCTGACTGGGTTCCAAGGAAAGGAAATCAGAGCACACGTGGCAGAAGTGGGGTTCTCTTCTGTACCTGTCCATGGACAGATGTTTCACAGCACAGGCCTGCAGCCCTGCTCTCTGATTTCCAGGCTGTGGTCAGGGAAGGGCTTGATATACAGCAAGTGTGGCCAGCAAATCCTACTTTGATGGAAACTCACCCCCCTGGTGAGCGATGCTGGCCCCTGGTTTTCTGGTAGCTGGGGACAAGCAGACAGTGCTGTGCCTAAGAAGGAGAGGACAGGTTTCTGTAGTCAGTTTTTTTCTTCCCCATTTATGTCCCCCAAATGAACCCAGGTCATTGGTCTTGGCTGCAGACACCTTCTCCCACTGAACTATCTCTCTGCTCCCCACTTTTTTGTCCATTAATATGTAATTTTCAAACCCTTCATTAAAAATAAACAGAAAATGCCATGACCATAATTTATCCCCTTGAAGAATCCACATTATTTTTTATGACCTGGTCTCTCATTGACCTGGAACTCAGCAATTATGCTAGTCTAGCTGGATGAACAGCTCCACGCTTCTGTCTGTCTCTTTTTTGTCCAAAGAGGGATTACATATTTCTGTCACTCTCCTGGTTTAGAGTGTGGGTGCTCCCAGTGAGACGCAGGTCCTCCTGCCCGTGTGCAAGGATTTCTAACTCAGCCATCTCTCTAGCTCCTTTGCATGCATCTCATAACAAACTTCCTCAAACATCCCCTCACCTGCTCCTTGGGATGACAGCTGTTCACCTGGCTGGGGTTCAGCTTCAGTCTGCTGGCCTGTAGGAGAAGAACCAGTGTCAGTGTGGCAGCCATGCTGATCCTCTGTCTGCCTCACAGCTGTTTTCTGTGTTCAGACAACATTAGAGGCTCAGGGCAGCAAACAGCTCTGTAGCAGCCAATCAGGGACAGGATTAAGATTCCTCAGGGACCTGAAGCCTGTCCTCAACTGTCCTTCTGCACAGTCAATCAGAGGACAGCTCTCCTGTCCACTGCCCCTTGTCCATGTCCTTCTCCCTTTGCTTCCTTCCCCTGCCTTGACCTCATGTCCCCTCCCTGCTCTCCCTGCTCTGCACTCACCAGGCCTCCCTTCTGTCTCCCAGGAACCTGGCCTCCTGGCTGTCCCTATGAGTGTAGCAGCTGCGCCCTGCAGATTCAGTCCCAGGGTTCAAATCCAAGTCAGAGTTCTACTTCCTCCCAGACTGCTGCTCTCCACCTCTCAGTTGCTCTTCTTATCCATTTTAAGGCTGAGCCCTTCTGAAAACCAGGGCCTGCATGTTCATGTCTGTATTCCTGGGCTTTCCATTACACTCCACTATCTGCTCATCTCTGCTCCTGTCCTGTAGTCTACTTACTATGGATTTAAGTCTGCTCTGAATCCAGTCCACGCTTTTTTTATTTTATGTGTATTCAAGCTCTTGTGGAAGCCAGGCTGACATTCAACTTTCTATGTAGCTTCAGTTTAGCTTGAACTCTTAATTCCCCTGGTGCACTTCCCAATGTTGGAATTAGGGTGTCCCCTACTGTGTTCCCATATTTTTTCTTAGAATCCTTTTGAAATTAGAAGACAAATCATTTGTCTTTACAAAATGGCAGTTGGGATTTGGATAGGCACTTATTGACTTTTTAGACTGTTTCTCATTGTAAGGAGTTACTGTATAAAATAACATTTTCCATTATGTAAATATTCTTACATATTTCAGTATTTTCCTACTTTTTATAAATTTATTTTGTGCAGTACATATATGTATGTGTAGATTTGCATACATGCACACGCATGTGAGTTGTAGAGGACAACCTTGGGTATCATCCTGCAGGAGCTGTCCTCTATAGCTTTGGGGACACGTCTGCCCTTGATTGGAGTTCACTGATTGGGCAAGCCTGGCAGCACAATGAGCCTTACAGATCCTGTCGTCTCTTCCTGTCCAGTATCTGCCCACATAGTCAACATTACTTGTGAATCGCGGAGATGGAACCCATGTCCTTGTGTTTGTGGGGCAAGCACTTCACCAACTGAGCCGTCTCCTTGCTGCTCTGTAATTTCTCTCAGCAGTGTGTGGTTTTTAGGGTACAAATCTTTCACCTCTCTTAGTGTAGGCTCTTCCTAGCCATTTTCTTTTCACCCATGGGTCTATTGAACAGCATTGTATAACTTCTGTGTTGATATCATATCCCCAACTCATGCAGTTCTCTCTGTTCACGGTCTCACCTCCTGTGAGAGGCTGTCCCTGAAGGCTGCTCTACCTCAGACCTTGTTTAGCAGCCACAGCTCTTTCCAAATGTGCAGGTAGCCCCTGGGGCTAAGCAACTACTCGGCTGTTGGTCTTTCTATTCACAGTTAGTCACTGTTGGACGGCAGCCATACGTCATTCCAATAAATTCCCATTATTCATTATATATTCAAAAGTATATTTCACTATATATTTATACATATATTCATTCCATAAATTCCGTAACTCCAGAGAACCCTGACTAGTACATTTACCAATCTCCATGTCCAAAAACCGAGAAAACTCAGAGGTAAGCTCAGGTGGGAGCCTGTCCTGGACCACTTACCTTTTCTTCCACCAGAGGAAGATCAGCATCACATAGACGGGGGTTATGAGCACAGCCGTGGCCACCACCACCCCGACCGTGGCTCCCAGGTTCACAAGTGAAGGATTCCTCTGGCCCTCTGTGTCCTCCAGTCCAGCCGAGGTGACTGCAGAGGTGACGATGGAGGGGCTCTGCATGGGGGTGCTGACTGCTGGGGAGAGATGAGGAATGAGCAGATGCTCCCTGGATGAGGAGGGATGGGGTGAGTGTCACATCTGTCTCCTCTGTGGGAGGTAGGATGGGGAGTAGCTGTTAGAAGTTCACAGAGGGGAACACATGCTGAGCAAGCTCAGTGCACACCCTCCACCTGTCCTGGCTGTGTTTCCTCAGATTTACATTTGGTCACAGATAATTAAGCTATAGAAATACAGTTGTTTTGGTCATAAATGCATGGAACAAACAGATGTCTCAGTCTGTATTGTGATTGCTCTCAGGAAATTTAAACCATGAGTTTGATCCCTAGAATCCATTTGAAGAGCCTGGAGAGCTGAGCATGGCCTTTAATCTTAGCCCTAGAGGCAGAGGAAGGCAGATCTATGTGAGTTAAAGCCAGCCTGTCTATATATATTTAGTTCCACACCAAACAGAGTTGAGTGGATTGTGTCCCAGTAAAAGGAGGCTGAGACAGGCATGTCCCTGGGGCTCACTGGTTATCCAGCCTAGTCTATTTGGCAAACTTGAAGCTAGTGAGAGACACTGTCTGAAAAATAAGGGAACTGCTCCTGAATGTTTCCTCTAGGTTCTGCATGCATATGAAGAATTGTCAATGTTTGGGGAACAGAAGCCAGGGGCAAATGCAGTCCCGGAAGCCAACCTAGCCCTGAGACACTGCAGAACAGTATTGAGTCAGCAACCCGACTCAGAGTTAGCATCTCCATCAGAACCAGAGTGGGACAGAACCAGCTACCTAGGACAGAGAGCAAATAGCTCCACCTGGAGAAGAAGCCAGAAGTAAATCCAGTTCCTGAAGCCAACCCAGTCCTGGGACACTGGTGGATCAGGATTGAGCCAGTGACCAGATCCAGAGTCAGCGATCTTCACCAGAACAGGTTCGACTCCAAACCAGGGACTTCTGCAGGAGGGGATCCAGACCAGGATTTACAGAAACTAGGCAAAGCCAGCAACCTAGGCCAAAGTAGGCCCGAGACAGGAAACTGCAAGGGAGCAGAGCAAGGCACAGGAGCACTGAGCTATCTCCAGGAACACTGAATAACCATAGGGGTAACTAGAACTGTGACACTGACTGTACCACAAGGAACAACTATCTGAGCTTTGGATTCACTGATACCTAGAAGATTATTAAACAGAATCTTAGATAGCCTCAACCACACCTATTAGAGGAAAAAATGAATAGAAAAGTAAGATTACATGCTACACCACAAAGAGCAACACAATACTAGTAAAACCTAAAGACCCCTCAACAGCAAGACCTGAACAACCAAAAATGGATGAACCAGAATAAGATGACCTAAAAAATAACTTCAAGAAAATGTTTGAATTTTTTAGAGACTAAATGAGAAATTCCCTTAAAGAAATTGAGGAAAAGACAAACAAAAAATTGGAATATTGAGCAAATCACTTAAAGAAACCCCAAAAAATAAATGAAACATATAAAAGAAACAATTAAGGACTTGACAACTGAAATAGAAACAATAAAGAAAATAGAAGCTGAAGAAATTATAGAACCAAAAGTCATGAGAAAAAGAGCAGAAACCACAAATGCAAGCATGAACAGCAGAATACAAGAGATGGGAAAGAGGATCTCAAGTGCTGAAGATGCAATAGAGGAAATAGACTCATCAGTTAAAGAAAGCATTCACTCTAACAAAAGCTTAACCCAAAATATCTAGGAAATATGGACACCATTAAAAGGCCAAATCTTAGAATAATAGGTATAGAAGAAGGAGAAGAAATTCAACTCAAAGGCACAGAAATTTATTTAACAAAATCATAGAAGAAAACTATCCCTACCTAAAGAATGATATGCCTATGAAGATACAAGAAGCTTACATAACACCAAATATACTGGATCCAAAAATAAAGTCCTCTTGCCACATAATAATCAAAACACTAAACATACAGAGTAAAAAAGAAAATTAAGTGCTGCAAAGGAAAAAGGCCAGTAACATATAAAGATAGACCTATCAGAATTACACCTGATTTCTCATTGGAGATGATGAAAGCCAGAAGGTCATGGTCGAACATTATGCAGACATTAAGAGACCACTGATGCCAGCACAGATTACTACACCCAGCAAAACTGTCAATCACCATAAAATGAGAAAACAAGATATTCCATGACAAATCTAGATTTCACCAATACCTAGCCACAAATCCAGCCCTACACAAAATACTAGAAGGAAACTCCAAATCAAGGAAGATGGCTACACCAACAAACACACAGACAATTGATGATCTCATTATAGCAAATCCTGAAGAAGAAAAAATGCACAAATTCATATCACCAATGATGAAAACTAAATTAGCAGGAGATAGCAACCACTGGTCATTAATATCGCTTAATGTAAATAAATCCAACTCACCCACCCCAAATCTGATTACCAGGATCAGAACAACTGATAACAGCACAGCCCAGAAGCATAATTTAGAGGCCTGGCTGTTTTCTTTGCTTAGAGCAGTGAGTCTAACTCCAGACCTAGACCATAGAACTGCATTGTCTGGTATCTCGTCTCCTTTGGGGGATGCGGGATGGGGAGCAGTTCTTAGAAGCTCACACAGGAAGAAGGGAACAGATGCTGAGGCTGAGATCGGGTGAGCAATGACAACTCTACTTCCTGGTAGGAATGTCCTCAGACACTCATGTCATCCCCTAAAGAGAGCAATCTCTAAGTCACCCAGATCTAAACAGTCATTTTCTAGTAACAGTCCTTGTTAGAGCAGAAGTAGCCTGCCAGGGTGGACAAGGCTGCTCCTTAGACGTGAGTTATTGAACAAATTCTCAGTGCCAGGCATGGCTTGCCCCACAATGCGTTATCAGTGAGCGAGGTTCAGAGCCCCCAAACCCACACAGACTATTGTGATTGCTCTTGGTTTCCCACCCCAGCTAGATGGTAAGAACCTATTGCAGAAGTTGCTGCTTTTTTTGATGTAGATATAAAAATACATTGTAAATTGTATGAAATATTTAATCAAATACTACTAAAATATTTTTGCTGTTTGTTTAATGTGTGTGTGTGTGTAGTATGTGTCTGCTGAGTGTACATACATGCATCTATACACAAAAGCACATGAGCACACACACACAAACACACACACATGGAGGATAGAGATGTTCACCTGAACATACATGTGGGGGCAGAAGAGGCTTCTGTGTCCTCTTACAACAATCTCCATCTATTCCTCAGGGGCAGCATCTCTCTGTGAAATGTGGGCTAATGCATCAGGTAGACTGAAAGCCGATAAACTCTGCAATCCTCCTGTCTCCACCTCCTTGGTGTCACAGCATATGCAGGGACACCCAGCTTCCTCCATGGGTGTTGGGATGAACTTTGGTCCTCACAATCACAAAACCAATGCTCTTAGCTACTCTTAACATTTATTTAAAGATGGAGTCCATGTAGCCCCGACTGGCCTTGAACTTGCTGTGTAGCTAATGACCTTAGACTCCTGATCTCTTCGCCTCCACCTTCCACTGGGATCACATATTTGCACCAGCCCACTTAAAAATGCCACCTTTAAGCTGACTTTGGTGGAACAAACCTTAAACCCTGCATTCGAGAGGCAGAAACATGAAGACCTCTGTGAGTTCAAGGCCCATCTAGTCTACATTGCAAGTTCTCCACCAGCTAGGGCTACATAGTGAGACCCTGCCTCAGTTATAAATATCTGTAATGTACGATATATCATTTGAACTCAGCAATATGCGGTCCAGTAGCTTACAGTGCATTCATTTTGTGGAGCCAGAGCAGCCATCATTACTATTCAGTTCCAGACTCTTTTATATATAAAGAATTTTCTCTGTTGCCCTAATCTTAACAGGGAGTAGGCAAACATGTGTGTATACTTTGGTGTGTGTATATGCACAGATATTTATACTTGTATATTACCTTCTTTCCAAGAACGTCCCAAAATAACAAAACAAAAAACAAAGTTGTTGGAGGTGTCGGGGTTGAGTAATGACTGAGAGGTAAAAAGTCTCATTGGCCACTGTCATGGATAAGGTTAGAGTCACTAAGGAAGTGTAGTCCTGAGAGGAGAAAAGGCAGGTCAGCAGCTGAGGAGATGGCTCAGTCCAGAAAGCACTTGCCCTGTGCTCTGGTTGGTTATTGTGTCAATTTGACAAAGCTGTAGTTATCTGGGAAGGGGACCTCAGCTGAGAAAATGCCTCCATCAGATTGCCCATAGGCATGTCTGTAGGACATTTTCTTGATTTGATTGATGTGGGAGGGCACAGCTCACTGTGGGTGGCTCCATGTCTGGGATGGTGGTCCTGGGTGCTATAATCAAAGCAGGCTGATCAAGCCCAGAAAGCAGCCCTCCTCCATGGCTTCTGTTTCAGTTCCTCTTCCAGGTTTTTACCTTAGGTGTTCCTTCCTGATATATCACACACTTTCATTGTACGACAAGCCATGTGGTCACCTGTAACCTTAACACCATAGGAGATGGAGACAAGAGGATCAATGCAGTTTTGTAGCCATTCAGTCTAGCCCAGAACAGTGAGCTCCAGCTTCAGTGAGAGACCCTGCCTCAAGGGAATAAAGTCGGTCTTACTAGAGGAGGATTCCTAGTGCCGCACTCTGGCCTTCCCAAGCACAAAAATGTGGTATATGTACACACACACAAACATACAAGACACACATGCACACACATACATATATGCTTACACCATATTTACATGCTCCACAAAATCAAGATAAAAGGGAGGCAAACAATAGAGCGAACTCCAGCAGAGACCATGTGTCTATAGTTGAGAGACGCTTGGAGGTAAAGGGTCCATGTGGGGTCTGTTGGTCCCCAGTATGACCTGGGGCAGGGGTTGAATTCTGCTGGTCTCCATGTCTCTCTCTCTGTATAATGACCATGAGAGTGCCCAGCAGTGGTGACAGGTGTGAGGGGTAACACACACGGTAACTGGGCTGGGACTGAGTGCACTCTGGGTGGAAGCTGGAAGTCACAGCTGCCACAATGGAAGGGAAGCAACCAGAAGACCTGGTCACTGTGAGAACGTGAGGGAGAAGAGGAAACTGGGGGAGGGAAAATGAAACTGGGGCAGGGACCCAGAGGAGGAGGGGTGTACATGGGGGCCAGAAGGCACCTTCTGTGGAGGGCACAATGAGGGCACAGCTTTGAGAGAGATGCTAAGGCTTGCAGGTGATTATGGGAAAAAGAAAGGCAGAGCTCTGGAGAGTGGATAGAACACACCAGAGGAATCTGGGAAGGATCAGACTTGTAAGATCTCCAATGACACTTATGGTATAAAAAAGCCAGGAATACAGGGCTGACCTGGGATGTGCTTCCTTGGGGTGATGTTGAGTTGGGTCCCACCAGGTGACTGCCACTGCTCTATGCGATGTTTTGTGTTCAGACGGACTTGGCAGAAGTACACTGTCTGGTCCTTCTCCTTCAAGTCCAGGATTCTGAGGACTCCGGATGTCTGAGGCTCTGTCCAGTTCAGGATGAGCCGGTTCTTGAAATGCTCATGTATGAAACCCGAGGAGGAGATGTAGATATATTCCCCATGGAACTGCTTCCATCTCCAGATAATCCTCATCTGTGGATCCTTCGCCAACTCCCAGGGGAAGTAAAAGGAGAAGGGAATCTCGATGGAGCCGCCCTGGACACCAGAGAGGCGTGCTGGTTGGTTGATACCAAAGGTATTTCCTCTGTTGTATCCTGCTGAGTTCCCTGGGAAGGTTGGGGAAGAATCTGAAACCACTGCAGGGGATGGAAAGGACACCCCAGAGCTTCCTGAGTCTTTACCACAGGCAGGAGGAGGACTCAGGGAAGGACTTTCCCCATGTCCCACTGTCCAGTAGGGGGCAGGATAGACAGGAGGAGTTGAGAAGAACTCACTCTGAAGATGAGCTATTTCTTGTGTTTCAGAGGACAGGCTGGTTCCTCTTGCCGTCATCTGTCCACAGGACAACCCACTCTTCCCAGCCCCACTCCATGCTCCTGTGATTAGGTCCCCAGTAGTGAGGTTCCCACCACTCACCAGCTTGCAGGCAGGCTGCTGCCAGCAGCAGAAGCAGGACCGAAGACATGTCTGGAATCCCTCCAGGAAGTGAGACCAGCAGAGCCATCAGGAAGGAGAGGAGGCCCCGTGAAGGAACCCTGGGTGCTCAGGAGTCAGGAGAGAATCAGGGTAAAGTGATCCACATTCCCTGGGTCTTCTCATTGGAGGACTGAGTGGGGGGCAGGACTTCCTCATCTCCACCTCCTTGTGGCCTGCAACTTCCTCTATCATTCTGGCTTCTTCTCTCCTGTGCTGCAGAAGATCCACCCTTGTGCCCTTGAGCACAGCCCTCGGTTTTTTTTTTTTTTTTTTTTTTTTTTTTTTTTT
>NW_026068021.1:4426399-4446462 GCF_014885135.2 Alexandromys fortis
CTCTCTCTCTCTCTCTCTCTCTCTCTCTCTCTCTCTCTCTCTCTCTCTCTCTCTCTCTCATAATCACTGTTGAGGGATTGATCATTTTCTGCTCACCAGACACAGTGAGGCAGGAGGTGATGAGGAAACACATTCAGTTCCCTGCCCTAGCTTGGTGCCCCCACCGTAGTCTGCTCTTTGCACTTTTGCTGCCTGTCAGGGACTCCTCACAGCAACCCTGGAAAACTAAGGCCCAGTGGACACTCTCACCCTGGCTTCTCGCTGCCACCGAGTCTGGAATAGTCCTGTGCTTCCGGAAAAGTTATAGACTTGTCTGCCTCACCTCGACAGTAACTCCAGAGCTACT
Source organism: Alexandromys fortis (assembly GCF_014885135.2). Taxonomy (NCBI): domain Eukaryota; kingdom Metazoa; phylum Chordata; class Mammalia; order Rodentia; family Cricetidae; genus Alexandromys; species Alexandromys fortis. Next base: position 4,426,746 of record NW_026068021.1, read on the forward strand.
CCAGTTTCTGAAGGAGACTTTTGGCCTCCTGTTACCCTTCACATACACTCAGAGGAGGAAACCAAGGGTCAGAGAAGCCTGGTACATGTCACATGACTGCCACATGGCAGGTGACTGGACTTCAGTCCCATCGAGTTCTTGTATTCCTCCACTCCACACTGACTTCCGGCTGCCTGCTCGGTGCAGTCTCTGAACTCCGCTCACAGAACACGGATCTGCTGCTGGGCTCCAGGGAGGCTGTTCCCACAGAACACTTGAGTGATGCCTTCTAGCTCTCTCTGTTCTAGAGCCTCTCTGGATGCAGTGGGAAGAGAAGGCTCAGAGCAGCAATATTTCCCTCATGACATCGCCTGGGACATCTCTGAGACTGGACACAGCTGGTCCATGATTAGAGCAGTCGTGAGAGGTGGGGGCAGTGGCTGTGGTGGTCAAAGGGCTGGTTCTGTAGGAGGTCATCCCATCCTTCCCCATGCAAGATGCTCTCAGCTCCTTGAAGGGCAGGAAGGAATGATTGTATTAGAGGAAGTGACATCATTCTCCCTGAGTGACATGGACAGAGGTGACTTCCCATTCCCTTAGATCTCCTGGCATTGACTGCCTTCTCCATCACCTCTGAGGTGACTTACGCAGCCGCTCTCTGTCATGTCTGCTTTCTCTGCCTTCCTCACAGTCCCCATGGTCCTCTGATCCCTTGACCTGAGCTCTCATGGTCATCGACCTCATTCTCATGGCCTCACTGCCAGCTGCACATGGACGCATTCTGTGTCCATCCATCCAGTCCTTGGACATGCAGAGCACAGAACCTTTCGGATGATTTAGCCCCAAATGAACCATCAGTCAGGAGAGGGGACTGGGCCTATTGTACCTGTCAGAAAGCCCCCTACCCCCCATTGGATGGGGTCTCATGCAGCCCAGGCTGAGCCTTGAACTTGTTATGTAACCAAGGATGATTTGAACTCCTACAGCTCCTCCTCTCTGCCCTCCCATGTTCTGGGTGACAGGGGTGCCCCATCATGCCCCTTTGTCCTCTGTTGGAGATAGAACCTGTGATTCTGTGCATGCCAGGCAGGTAAGCCCTCACCAGCTGAGCATTATCCTTAGCCTTAGCGGGTCTGAGAGGGGGCCCTCTTGGTCATGAGTGCTCACGTCCAGTTCGTCTGATCTTGTTTTCCAGTCTAGGGTGTGTAGGTGAAGGTCACTTGATGGCTAAGTCTCTCAAGGAGGGGCTGGGCCCCATGAGGCTGCATTATGTCAGCTGCTGGTCTCCAGCATTTTTATACAGCAGGCTCTGATTGGTTCTTCAGGAGCCCAGCTTCCCCTTGTCTTCTGCCTCACTGCTGCCGCCTGCTGGCTCCTCAATCCCAAGTCCCGGGCTCTCTTGTTTCAAGTCCTGGACTCAGTAGATTTCCAAAGGGACCCTGTGTGGGATGTCTTCTGTCCAGGATGCTGGAATCAGTCTCCTGCAGTGAGAACCATTTTCCCCTCAAGAACAGTGACAGGGCCCTGCAGCCATGATGATTTCACAGAGGAGGGGCACTTTCTGTGGAAGAGCAGCCTGGGCTGTGGGGTGCACACATGCGGCTTTTACATACATGTGACCATGGGGAGTGTCAGACTGCAGTGTTAGAACCTGGCCGCTACTCGGGCTGCAAAGTGAGTGTGCCCTTCTTCCTACAATAAATATGTAAATATAATTTAAAAATTAAGGTGGCCTTGGTGGCACATGCCTTCTTTCTAGCATATGGGAGGCAGAGGCAATTGAACATCTGTTAGCGTGAATCTAGCCTGGTTGTGTATTGAGTTCCAGCCAGGATTGCGTAATGAAACCTTGTCTCAAAAAATCAAACGAAAACACAACAGAACAACCAAAACCAGATGATTTAAAAAAAAAAAAAAAACAAGAAAGGAACGAACAAAAACAAAACAAACAAACAAGTAAAACCAACTAACAACACAAAATGTCCAGGTACACGGTGTCTGGAGTAGTAAAGCCGAGTGTTGCTCTCTCGTCTCCACATGCATGAGCATAAACTTTCATGCGTGTGCATGCATGCGTACACATGTGCACACACACACTCTCTTACACACATATACACTGTCATGCAAGGCACCTCTCACAGCTGATCATCCAGCACCTGCCTACCGAGTCCTCATCCTGAGTAAACACGGCCAGAGCAAGGTTGTGAGCAACAGCGAAGCACAGAGTCCCCAGCTCCTGCAGGACCTTGTGAAAGACGCACGGGTAACAGCCACACAGTGCCCAGGCCGGGGCTCAGTGCTCCCAGTGCATGGGACTGCAGTTATTTCTGCTACTGAGGAGACGCAAGGATCAGAAGACAGAGCAGCTACATCATGAAAATGGGGACATTGTTCTGAAGAGCCTTTGGGCCTGTGTGGAGAGGTGACAACGGGGAAGTGGAGAGGGGAGTTGGGAGCCTGAGGTGACATCAAGGGAACAGGGAAGTCAGAGGCCTCAAACCAGAACCGGGGTGGCTCACCATGGGTGATGGGCAGTTTGGTCCCATCAATTGACCACCAAGTCTACAAGCCTTCTGTTGTGTTTACAGAAATACGTGGTCTAGTCCTTCTCCTGTTGGTCCAGGATTCTAGGGCTCCAGATGTCTGTGCAGATGCAGCATCCAAGCTTCACTTCCAGCTTCATCTGGTGTTGCCCTCCTGTCTGGGGTCTGTGGGTAAAAGTCACCCAATTGCAGACTCTCTAGCAGGAGTTGCCCTCATTAGGCCTGACCTATGTCAGCTCCTGGATGACAGCATTTTTGTTTGTTTGTTTTTGAGACAGGGTTTCTCTGTAGCTTTGGTGCCTGTCTTGGAATTTGCTCTGCACACCAGGCTGCCTTCGAATTCACAGAGATTCACCTGTCTCTGCTTCCCTAGTGCTGGGATTAGATGTATGTGCCACCGATGCCTGGCTTAGTCGGCATTTTTTTTTTATTAACGATTTCTGTCTCTTCCCTACCGCCACCTCCCATTTCCTTCTCCCTCTCCCCAATCAAGTCCTCCTCCCTCATCAGCCCAAAGAGCAATCAGGGTTCCCTGCCCTGTGGGAAGTCCAAGGACCACCCACCTTCATCCAGGTCTAGTAAGGTGAGCATCCAAGCTGCCTAGGCTCCCACAAAGCCAATAGGTACAGTAGGATCAAAAACCCACTGCCATTGTTCTTGAGGTCTCAGTAGTCCTCATTGTCCGCTATGTTCAGCGAGACCGGTTTTAACCCAGGGTTTTTCAGACCCAGGCCAGCTGGCCTTGGTGAGTTCCCAATAGAACATCCCCATTGTCTCAGTGTGTGGGTGCCCCCCTCGCGGTCCTGAGTTCCTTGTTCGTGCTCTCTCTCCTTCTGCTCCTGATTTGGACATTGAGATTTCAGTCCGGTGCTCCAATGTGGGTCTCTGTCTCTGTCTCCTTTCATCGCCTGATGAAGGTTAATATTCAGGAGGATGCCTATATGTTACGGGTTCTGGTGGGCTCTATAGGGGTTCAACCTCACTTCTGACACCTGCTGGCCCCCGAATCCCAAGTCATGTGCTCGGTTCAGTCTCCAGTCCTGGACTCAGTCAGGGACCCTGCTGAGGGATGGTTTCTGTCCAGGATGCTGTAATCAGTCTCCTGCAGTGAGAACCATGTTTCCCCTACAGCAGTGACAGGGCCCTGCAGCCATGACACTTTCACAGAGGACGGGCACTTTCTGTGGAAGAGCAGCCTGCGTCTGTGGTGTGCACACATGGGGCTTTTGTGCACATGTGACCATAGGGAGTGTCAGACTGCAGTGTTAGAACCTGGCTGCTGCCTAGGCTATAGCACAAGTGTGTCCTTCACCCGCAGAATGAATAAGTGTAATTTTAAAAGTTAAAATTTAAAGGGTTCTAGACATGGTGGTCCATGTCTTTAATTCCAGCTTTGGGGAGACAGAGTCAGAGTCAGAGGCAAACACGAGTGGATCTCAGTGAGTTTGAGCCTACCCTAGTCTATATATCCAGTTCCAGGTCCTCAGTCGCTCAAAAAAAAAAAAAATCCAAAACAAGCTAAGAAATCCAAGGTGTAATGTGTCCTGAGTAGTAACACCTGAGGTTGTCTGCTGGCCTCCACATAGGTGAGCACACGCTTGCACACATATGTACCAGAATACAGACACAGACATATCATGCAAGGAGTTATCCAGACTGGGTCCCGAGAGAGTTGAGGGGGTGCTTGAGAGAGGGTGGAGGATGATGACCTGTTGTGTAGACAGGACACTCAGGCTGCAGCTAGGACTTTACAATAGCACCGTTGCCCCGCCCCCATCTGAACCCTTCTTTCTCCCCTAGCATGACATCATCATCTTCATCTCCAACCTCAGTACAAGCACCACCCTGCACCCTTGTAGAGGGGGAGCCTTCAGAAGATACCCTCTACTGTGTCCTAAAGTAAAGTGACCCCACCCAGTGGTGGGGTGACCAATTTAGTCACCTACTCCTCTTGTATGAAGTCTCCCAGATTCTGCAGATAGCCAAGGCAGAGGAAGGAACTCACACGTCACTGAGTTTGAGGTCACAGAAACTGAGAAACTCTCAATATCCTCTTTAACTTCCTGTGTTGCTTAATGAGACCCTTAATAGTCACAAAACTTATTTCAGTGAATGGAATGGAAAATTGGTTAGGTCTTCAAGTTCTTGTCTCAAGCCAAAGTGAACTGTGATGACCTGCCTCCATGACCTCTCTGTGCTGTTTGGAATTTTGGTTTGTCAGTTTTAAGACAGCGTCTCTTGTAGCCCAGGCTGGCTTCAGATTCTATAGGTACTAATGATAACTTCCAATTCCTAATCTTGCTCTCTCTCTCTCTGTCAATCATTGGGATTACAGGCTTATACCACTATGCCCGGATTCCTCTAATACTTTTGTTACTGACTGGCTCTGGCTGGGGAACATGAATTCTAATCACTGGTAGCCCTGCTAGACCCCATGCCTGCTCCTATTCGAACAGTCATGTTCCCTTCACCTTAAGGGAGTTTGGCCTAAATGTTGTTGAGAATGCTGGTTCTGTGTAAGCCTTTGCTGTGGGCCCCTTTGTTATTCCTCTGTTTTGAACAAGGGAAACTGACATGACAATTCACATGGTCATTGGAGTAACATCCATGAGGCCCCTTCTCTGTGCCCAGCTACCTGGATGAGGAGATTATGAATGAACCGTTCCTTAGATGACTGGGCAGATGGTCACCATGTCAGCCTGCCTGTGTGAACACCTCAGGGATGTTCAGAGGAGACACCACCACAGCTGCCAAGATCACTGTGACCACGGCTGCTGCTGAGTTCAGTCTCAGAGGCTTGGATCCAGTTACACCACAGCAGACATCTCACAGCTGCCCCAGGGGACTCTACTTTCGTCATGAGAAACCTTGGTGACTTCTCCATCACCACTCCAAGCTTCAGCCACTCCCATGGGGATGGGACAGTTTTCCAATGACTCAGCAAAGGCCCCTGATTGACACACATAGCTATGTCTCCTAATAGTGCCACTCCCTATGGAGATATGGGGGCCAACCACAGCCACACTGCCAAATGCCCATATACCACCTCTGGCAATGAAAACAACATGGATTTCATCCTTAATGGTCAGGGTGGATGCTGTCATTATATCCCAGCATGCTCTTTGGTAGAAGCTGACCCACTGACTGTCACTGATGGAATAAGAGCTGCATCCATGCAGGACTGTGATTGGTGGATCTGAATCATGCATGCTTGTCTTAGGGTTTCTATTGCTGACAAGAGACACCATGAGCATGGCAATTCCTATGAAAGAAATAATTTGGGGTGGCTTCCAGTTTTAGATGTTTAGTCCATTATCTTCATGGTGGGACATAGCAGCATGTAGGCATATATGGTGCTGGGGCAGAAGCTGAGAGTTGTTCATTTGAATACATAAGAAACAGGAAGTGAACTGTATCTATCCTGAGCATAGACTGAGCATAGGTGACCTGAGAGCCCACCTCCACAGTGACTCACTTCCTCCAACAAGGCTGCACCTACTCCAACAGAGCTATGCCTCCTAACAGTGCCACTCCCTATGGAGATATGGGGGCCAATCACAGCCACACTGCCAAATGCCCATGTACCACCTCTGGCTATGAAAACAACATGGATTTCATCCTTAATGGTCAGGGTGGATGCTGTCATTGTATCCCAGCATGCTCTTTGGTAGAAGCTGACCCACTGACTATCAAATGTTAAGACAGACTGGACTTGGGAAGGAAGTCTTGTCCTAGGGGAGACCCCAGAGGTCAGAACATCCACGTCAGGAAATAAGGAAAATGAGTGTTTGTTGTTGGGCCTGTGAGGAAAGGAAGCCCAACATGGAACCCAAGCAAGCCATGGTGTGTCACCTGAGGAGGAGCATGGAGTGGCCAGGGCCTGTGGCTGAGATGTCAGTGTCCAGGGAGAATGGAGAGAGGAACAGGGTTCTCACGCAGTGATTTTCAATGTGGACCATGGTCCCTGCCTCTCTCAGTGTCGCTGCTCACGGACACAATCTGCTATTTTCTAAGGTCTCACATAGGTGTTAAGTGAGACAGGATATGCATTGCTGGGACAACGATATTTATTAAAAATGTTATTAACTCCACAGATAGATAGGTAACAGCAGAGTTGGGATCTCAAGACCAGAGAAGACAAATTGACAGGGTTCCAAGGAAAGGAAGTCAGAGCACACATGGCAGAAGTGGGGTTCTCTTGTGTACCCTGTCCATGGACGGGGTATATCACAGCACAGGCCTGCAGCCCTGCTCTCTGATTCCCAGGCCGTGGTGAGGGAAGGGCTTCAGATGCAGAATGTGTGACCAGCAAACCCTACTTTGATGGAAACTCATCACCCTAGTTAGGGATGCTGGCTCATGGATTTCCATTAATTGGGGACTAGCAGACAGTGCTGAGTCTAAGAGGGAGAGGACAGTTTTCTGTAGTCAGTTTTCTATTTACCTCATTCCCCCAAATGAACGCAGGTCATTGGTCTTGGCTGCAGACACCTTCTCCCACTGAGCTCTCTCTGTGCTCCCCACTTTTCTTTTGTCCATTAATATGTAATTTTCAAACCTTTCATTTAAAATAAACTTAGAAAATGCCATGACCATGATTTATCCCCTTGAGAAATCCACATTATTTTTTATGACATGGTCTCTCATTGGCCTGGAACTCAGCCATTACGCTAGACCAGCTGGACAGACAGGTCCACGACTCTGTCTATCACTTGCTTGTCCAGAACTGGGATTACATATTTCTGTCACTCCCCTGGTTTACAGTGTGGGTGCTCCCAGTCAGACTCAGGTCCTCCTGCCCATGTGCAAGGGTTTCTAATTCAGATCAGCTCTCTAGCTCCCTTGCATGCTCTCATAACAAACTTCCTCAAGCAGCCCCTCACCTGCTCCTTGGGATGACAGCGGCTCACATGGCTGGGGTTTGGCTTTAGTCTGCTGGCCTGCAGGGGAAAAGCCAGTGTCAGTGTGGCAGCCATGCTGATCCTCTGTCTGCCTCTCAGCTGTTCTCTGTGTTCAGACTTTAGGGGTCCAGGACAGCAAACAGCTCTGTAGCAGCCAATCTGGGACAGGTCTGAGATTCCCCAGGGACCTGAGGCCAGTGCTCAGCTGTCCTTCTGCACAGCACAGCCAATCAGAGGTCAGCTCTCCTGTCAACTGCCCCTTGTCCATGTCCTTCTTCCTTTGTTTACTGTGCTGGCTGTTCTTGCTTGTCAATTGGACTGTAGTTAGAATGAACTGTAATCTAGAAATGGAGGGCTTTCTTGTGATCTGGATCTTGAGGGAGGACGACAGCATGCCTGTATCCCCTCCATGAGGCTGGAAGGCACACCTTTCATCCAGGCCACACCTTCTGCTGGAAGCAGCAAGGGCAGTGGGAAAAGGAAAATGTGTCCTCATCCGCTTGCTCTCACCTCTGTCACACATTCATTTCCGTCTTCAAGATCCCAGAAGAGCAGCTGAGACACCCAGCCTCATGGACAGAGCAGCTACTGTTTCCTTGGTCTTTCCATTCGCAACTAGTCATTGTCAGATGGCAGCTGAAAGTCATTCCAATAATTTCCCATATATATTTAGAAATATATTGAATTATATATTCATATATCCATATATTTATTCCATAAGTTCCATGACTCTACAGACCTGACTAATACATTTACCTTTCTCTGTATCACACAGCAGAAGAAACTCACATGGGAAGATGGGGTGAGGCCCTGTCCTGGACCACTCACCTTTTCTTCCACCAGAGGAAGATCAGCATCATATAGACGGGGGTTATGAGCACAGCTGTGGCCATCATCACCCCGACCGTGGCTCTCAGGTTCACAAGTGAAGGACTCCTCTGGTCTTCTGTGTCCTCCAGTCCAGCCGTGGTGACTGCAGAGGTGACGATGGAGAGGCTCTTCGTGATGGTTCTGAATGCTGGGGAGAGATGAGGAATGAGCAGGTCCTCCCTGGATGAGGAGAGATGGAGTGAGTGTCACATCTGTCTCCTCTGTGGGAGGTGGGATGGGGGAGCAGCTGTTAGAAGTTCACAGAGGGGAACACATGCTGAAGGCTGAGACTCCAGGAGAGCAAGCTCAGTGCACACCCTCCACCTGTCCTGGCTGTGTGTCCTCAGATCTTCATCTTGTCACAGACAACGAAGCCTCGGAGATACAGCTGTTATGCTATAGATGTAGAGACCATGGCATTTTCTCAGTCAATAGTGTGTTTGCTCTCAAAACTTAGACCTGAGATTGATCCCTAGTATCGACACAATGAGCTGGGTGAACTGGGCACAGCCTTTAATCTTAGCCCAAGGGGCAGAGGCAGGCAGATCTCTCTGAGTTAAAGCCATGCTATCTACACAGAGTTCTACAGGAAACAGAACTGAATGAGTTGTAATCCTTGTAATGAGGAGGGGGAGACAGGTGTGTCTCTGGGGTTCACTGGTCTCACAACCTTGCCTCCATGAAGCCAATGAGAGACCCTGTCTCAAAAAATAAGGTGGATAAAACCTGAAGTTGTACTGTAGCCTCCACATGCACTGAACAAATGTGTACATTCACACCACACACACACACACACACACACACACACACCTCGATTAACAGACTCAAATGATCACACACACAGAATACATAAACTATAACAGAATGTATATAATTTTAGTCATAGGAGTATAGCACAGCACAGGGCAGAGAACATTCATTTGCTCTACAGACATCACTGTGGTTAATTTTCACGTTTACCTATTTGGATATTATAGACGAGTACTTCTCAACATTGGGGTCCACGGCCCCACAAGGGTCCATATCAGATATCCTGCATATCATAAAGATATACTGCAAATCATGACAGTGGCAAAATTACAGTTACGAAATAGCAAAAAAAAATTATATGGTTGAGGTCCCCACAACATGAGGGTCATAGCCTTAGGAAGGTTGAGAACCCCTGATCTAGAGCCAAGAAGCAGCTTCTTTCCCTTCCCTGAGCCCTGGTAGCTGCCTTTTGAGTTTACATCAGATCATCATGGCAGCCGTAGAGACTGCACAGAGAACTCTGCTGTGGGCATCCTCCCACGAGTTGGCTTTAATCCAGTCAACAGCCACTGCTGGATGTGGTGGCACATGGCTCTAGTCTCAGAACTCGGGAGAAGGAGGCAGGCAGATTTCCATGAGCTCAAGGTCAGCCTGGTTTACATAGTCAGTTTTGGGACAGCCAGGGCTCAAGCATGAGAACCGGTGTTGTGAAAATCATGAATAAATAAATACATAAATAAACAGCCCTGGAGCAAGACTGTGATCAACAACCGAGCAGGTAGACTCCCTCAGCTCCAGGGTGGCCGTGTATAGAGTTCCATTGTGACAAGGCTGGACCTTGGGGCTCAGTGAGCATGGGCCTGCAGTCACTTCAGCTTCTGAGGAGATGCCAGGATCAGAAGACAGAGCAACCACATCATGACATTGGGACATTAGTTTAAAAATTCTTGGTGCTTTTAAGGGAGATCTTAGAGCAATGGAGGAGAAAGGGGAGCTGGGAGATGGAGAGGAGAGGTGGAGTGGGTAGGGAGAGGTGAGGGGTGTGTCCTGGGGATTTAGTTAGGGAAATGGGTACTGTGGTGACATCTAGCAGTTCATAGTCAGACCAGAGGACACTAAGAACATCCAATGGGCACCCACTGCTCATTCTGGCCTTAGGTTAGAGCTGTGTGGAGATGCTCTATACGGGGACCAATGGGAGCCTTGACACAGGACCAAGTGAGTCAGCTACATCCTGGAGATGTCAATCCACCTTGAGGTCAGGGGAGGGGGAAGTGGACAGGACCACAGTGTTAGTTTGGGTCAGAAAGGAGGTGAACTACAGGGTAGGACACAACCTGAAGCCTAGGGAGGGGTGGGGTTCCCTCTGACCAGAGAATGACAGACACGGTCAAGGAGACAGCCAAGGCTTTGACACAATTACAGTGGAAAGATCCTGTTGTCAGAGGCCTGGGCAGAACCAAGGGAAAGGATATAAAGCCTTCTCAGAGCTGAGGACCTGAGGGGACATCTAAGGGACAAGGAAGCCAGAGGCATCAAAGCCACTGCCAGGATGACTCACCATGGGTGATGGTGAGTTGGGTTCCATCAGTAGACTGCCAAATCTGCACGCCTATTTTTGTGTTCAGATGAATCTGGCAGAAGTACACTGTCTGGTCTTTCTTGTTCAAATCCAGAATTCTGAGGATTCCGGATGTCTGAGGCTGTGTCCAATTCAGGATGAGCCGGTCTTTGAAATGATCATGGATGAAACCCGAGGAAGAGTTATAGATAAATTCCCCATAGAGGTACTTCCTTCTCCAGAGAATCCTCATCTGTGGATCCTTTGCCAACTCCCAGGGGAAGTAGAAGGAGAAGGGGATCTCGATGGAGCTGCCCTGGACACCAGAGAGGCGTTCTGATTGGATGACACCAAAGGTATTTACTCTGTTGGATCCTGCTGAGTTACCTGGGAAGGTTGGGGAATAATCTGAAACCACTGCAGGGGATGGAAAGGACAACCCAAAGCTTCCCAAGTTTTCACCCACAGGCAGGAGTAGGACTCAGGGAAGGACTATCCCCATGTCCCACTGTCCAGTATGGTACAGGATAAACAGCAAGAGTTGAGCTGGACCCACTCTGAACATGAGCTCTCTCTTGTGGCTCAGAGGACAGGCTGGTTCCTCTAGCAGTCACCTGTTCACCCAGCCCACTCTTCCAAGCCCCACTCCCCCCTCCTGTGGTTAGGTCCCCACTAGTGAGGTTCCCACCACTCACCAGCTTGCAGGCAGGCTGCTGGGAGCAGCAGAAGCAGGAACCAAGCCATGTCGGGAATCCCTCCAGGAAGTGAGGCCAGCAGAGCCATCAGGAAGGAGAGGAGGCCCCGTGGAGGAACCCTGGGTGCTAAGGAGTCAGGAGAGAATCAGGGTAAAGTGACCCACTTTCCCTGTGTCTTATCATGTGGAGGACTGAGTAGGGCCAGGACCTCCCCATCTCCACCTCATTGTGGCCAGGAACTTCCTTTATCATTCTGGCTTCTTCTTTCCCACGTTACAGAAGAACTGCCCTTGTGGTCACTGAGAAGATGACTGCACCCATGAGCCCAGCCCCCATTTTTTGCTGAAAGAAACAGCCTTGACCTCTGCATGCCGGGCTCTCCTCTCTTCCACCCTGACCTACTGTGTCATGCAGTTTTTCCCATTCCCTATGCAGCCTGCAATCACTGCTTCCTCTGCTCCTGATTTCCTCCACTCCTACCCACCCCCCTCCCCTCAATCTATTTCTCACTATGTCTCCCCTCGTGCTCTCTCTCTCTCTCTCTCTCTCTCTCTCTCTCTCTCTCTCTCTCTCTCTCTCATATTCTCAGGTAAAGAAGTGGTCATCTTCTGCTCATTTCAGACACAATGTGGAAGGAAACACATTCAGCCCACAGCCCTAGCATGGTGCCTCCGCCATCAAATGCTCTTTGCCCTCTTCTTGCCTTTCAGGGACTCTTCACAGCACCCTGGCAAAACCACAGTCCAGTGGACAGTCTCGTCCTGGCCTACTCACTCCTGCGAATCTATAACTTCCCTGGGCTTCCTGGGTGATTGTTCCCCTACACTAGACAGTGACTCCATAGCTACTCCAGTTTCTGATGGAGGCTTCCCGCCTCCCACCAAGCATAACACACACTCAGAAGAGGAAACCAATGATGAGTGAAGCCCTGGCACATGCCACATGACTGGCACATGGCAACTGACTGGATTTCAGTTCCACTGAATTCTTGTAGTCTCACTCTCCAAAGTGACTTCTGGATTCCTGCTTGGTGCAGCCTATGAATTCCCCTCAAGGCCACAGATCTGCTGCTGGGCTCCCAGGAAGCTGTTCCCACAGAGCACTTCAGTGACTCCCTCTAGCTGTGGCTGTTCTAGAACCTTCTTTGGACAAAGTGAACAAAGAAGGCCCAGAGCAGCAATAAGTCTGTCACTCACTACTTATTGCCTGGGACATCTCTGAGAGTGGACACAGCCAGCCCGTGATCAGAATAGAGTTATGAGAGGTAGGGGCAGAAGCTGTGGTGGCCAAAGGGCTGGGTTTGTGGAGGTCATCCTACCCTTTCCTGAGACTAGGTGACATCAGTTTCCTGAAAGGCATGAAGACAAGATTGTACCAGAGAAACAGCATCATTCTCTCTGAATAACATGTGCAGAGGCGACTTCCCATTCCCTTAGATTTCCTGGCATTGATTGCCTTCTCCATGAACCCTCAGGTGGCTATGCAGCCGCCTCTGTCATATCTGCTTTCTCTGCCTTCCTCACAGTCCCCATGGTCCTCTGATCCATTGACCTGAGCCAGGTACAACTCTCACGGACTCACTCCCAGCTGTACATGGACACACGCCTTTATCCATCCATCCTGTCCTTGGAGATTCTAAACACAGAACCATTGGGATGAGTTCACCACAGATGGGCAGTCAGCCAGGAGAAGGAACAGGACCACTATACATGTCAGAAATTCCCGCTTTTGTTCATTGGAGTCTCATGTAGCTGAGGCTGGGCCTTGGATTATTATGTAGCCAAGGGTGACCTTGTGCTGGGTTACACGTTTGTCTATTGTGCTCTTTTGTCTCATGCTGAAGATAGAACCCAGGGTTCTGTGCATGACAGGCAGGTCAGCACTCCACCAGATGAACCTTGTCTTCAGCCTCAGGGAAGTCTGTGAGTGGGCCCTCCTGGTCATGAGTGCCCACCTCCAGGATTTATTTAGCTTTGTCCTACTGTCTGGGGTCTGCAAGTAAATGGTCACCCGATTGCTAAGTCTCTCAAGGAGGGGCTGGACATGATGAGGCTGCCATACGTCAGCTATTGGACCCCAACATTTTCACACAAAGAGCTCTACTGGGTTCTATAGAATACCATCTACCCCCTGTGTTCAGACTCACAGCTGTCACCTGCTGGTCCCTTAATCCCAAGTCTTGGGCTCTGTTCTAGGTTCTAGTCCTTAGTGGAATCCCCATGGACCCTGCTGCGGGATGATGTCTGTCCAGGATGCTGTAATCAGTCTCCTGGAGGGCCAACCTGTTTTCCCCAACAGCAGTGTGTGAGTCAGTGCTGTTCAGAATCACACAACATATGAAATGAATCTCTATCTTTTTCTCTGTATCGCTGTCTGTCTGTCTGTCTGCCAGTCTGCCTGTCTCTTTCTCTGTCTCTCCCCTCCCACACACAATCACACACAACCACACACACACATGTATGTATGTATGTATGGGGATTTATTGGGATGACTTCCAGGCTGCAGTCCAGCCAATCCAACGATGGCTAGCTGTGAATGGAAAGCCCAAGTATCTAGTAGTTTCTCAGTCCCATGAGGCAGGATGCCTCAGCTAGACTCCAGCACATGCTAGAATCCAAGGAGTAGGCTCCAGTGCAAGTGAAAGAATGGATGTGCTGGCAAGGCGAGGACAAGCAGGCAAAGAACAGATGTTGTTCTATGTTGTTATACAGATGTCCAGCAGAATATGCAGCCTAGATTACGGGTGTGGTTTCCTGCCTCAAATGTCCAGACAAGAAGTGGATACATCCATGTCAACCCAGGCAGAGACTCTCTCACAGGAGGGCTCGCCATTTCTGAATTGTATTTATTCCAGATAAAGTCAAGTTGACAACTAAGATTAGCCCTCAGAACCATGACTGGACTCTGCAGCCATGATGCATTCACAGGGGAGGGGCACTTTCTGTGGAAGGGCAGCCTAGGGCTGTGGTGTGTATACCTGTGACCATGGGGAGTGTCAGACTGCAATGTTAGAATCTGGTTGCTGCCCCCATTGTAAAATAAGTGCATTGGCCCCACAAGATAAGTAAGTCCTGTAATATATGTATTAAAAGTCAAGATGGGCTAGGCATGGAGGTGCATGCCTTTAATTCTTGCATTTGGGAGACAGAGGGTGAGGCAAGTGGAATTCTGTGCATTTGAGGCTACTTGGTCTATATATCCAGTCCCAGGCCAGCAAGGGACACTTTGTCTCAAAAACAAAGACAATGAAGAAACAAACATAAACCTACAAAACCCAAAAAAGTCGGAGGGGCATGATACCCTGACTAGTAATGTCTGAGATTGTGCTCTGGCCTACACATACATGAGCTCACAGTTATGTGCACACACCTGCACATGCACACAGACACACACAGTCATCCAAGGCAATTTCACAGGGGATGTGCCACCACATGTTTAACAAGTCCTCATTCTGAGATAACACGGCCTCCCCAGGCCAGGCTCTATGAGTCTTCAGACTCCAGTTCCTGATCATGTCCCCACCATTCAGACTCTGATTTTATACCCAGCTGTGTTTTCTCATGACCCTGATGGCAGAGAACAGGCTCAACCTTGCTATTTCTGTCTGAACCATCCAATTCCAGAAACTTTCCCCAAACAACCCACAGTATAGGCCCTGTGTGCCCTGACCCAGCAGAGAATCTCACTGATGAAAGCTGCCCATCTGTCCACTCCTCCTGTCAAATACAGATCCTCCTCCTGTGTGCCAATGCTTTACTGACTGAATCACCTCTCAAGCTCTATTGCATGCATTTTATAACTTCCCCCATGGCCTGTCTTAATCAAAGTTCCATTGCTGTAAATAGACACCACAACCACGGCGATTTTTTTTTCCCACGGCGATTTTTATAAAGGAAAACATTTAATTGGTGCAGGCTTACAAGTTCAAAGTATAGTCCATTATCATCATGGCAGGAAGCGTGGAGGCATGCAGGCAGACCTGGTGCTGGAGAAGTGGCTAAGAGATTCATGTCTGGATCTGCAGGCAGCAAGGGGAGAGACACTGGTCCTAGTTTGAGCATCTGAAATACATATCCGACCCCCACTGACCTAATCATTCCACCAAGGCCACAGAACTCCAACAACACCCTATGTGCAATACCCTGGTGACAAAGCATGCAAATCCTTGAGTCTATGTGGTCCATTCTTATTCAAACCACTAAACAGCCCCTTGCCTGTTTCTTGAATGGCAGGCACTCACCTGGCTATGGTTTTCAGTTCAGTCTGCTGGCCTGTAGTAGAAGAAACAATGTCAGTCTGGCAGCCATGCCTCTCAGTTATTGTCTGTGTTCAGATGTCATTAGGGGCCTAGGCAGCAAACAGCTCTGTTGCAGACATTCAAGGACAGGTCTGAGAGTCACCAGGACCTGAAGACAATCCTCAGCTGTCCTTCTGCACAGCACAGCCAATCAGAGAACAGCTCTCCTGTCCACTGCCCCTTGTCCATGTCCTTCTCCCTTTGCCTCCTTCCCCGATCTTGAACTCATGTCCCTTCCCTGCTCTCTCTGCTCTGCACTCACCAGGCCCCCCTTTTGTCTCCCTGGAAACTGGCTCCCTGGCTTTCCCTGTGAGTGCAGCTGCTGCACCCTGCAGATTCAGTCTCAGGGTTGGAATCCCAGTCAGACTTCTGCTGCCTCTCAGTCCTTGCTCTCAGAATTCTCGGTTCCTCTTCTCTCCTATGGAGGCTGAGCCCTTCTGAAAACCAAGACCTACGTCTTCACACTTTATTTCTGTGTTATCCGTTACACTCCACTGTGTTCTCATCTCTGTTCCTGCCCTGTAGTCTTCTACTCGGCATGGATTTAAATCTGCTCTGAACCCAGTCCACACTTGGCTCCTGTTTTGTGTGTGCACAAGGTCTCAATGAGCCCAGGCTGTCCTTCAACTTTCTATGTAACTCCAGACAACCTTGTTCTCTTGATTCCCCTCTCTGTACTTCCCAACGCTGGGATTAGGGTGTCCCCTATTTTGTCTCCATGATTGTTTCTTAGAATTCTTTTGAATTTTAAAAGACAAATCATTTATCTTTACAAAAATGCAATTGGAATTTGAAGAGGGATTGCAATGAGTTTCTGAGTGTTTTTCACTGTAAGGAGTTATCGTATACAATTTTCCCTTATGGAAATATTCTTCGATATTTTAGTATTTCCCTAATTTTTGAAATTTATTTTCTGTCCGTGTGTATATGTATGTTTACATGTGCATGTGTGCACACCCGTGAGGATGACAGAGGACATCCTTAGGTGGCATCTCCAGGTGATGTCCATCTACATTTTTGAGACAGGGCTCGGATCCTAGTGTCTCTGTCTGTCCAAGTATCTGTCAACATAGACAACTTTTTAAGTGGATCCTGGGGTTGGAATTCATGTTCATGTCTTTGTGTGGCAACCAATTTACCAACTATGCCATCTTCACAGCTGTCCTGGAACTTCTCTCAGCAGTGTTTTGTTTTTAGGGCACAATTTTTCCCCCTCTTTTAGTACAGTTTCTTCTTAGACATGCCCTTTCCATCTGTGACTCTGTTGCGCACTGTTGTCTTATTTTCCGCTTTAGTGCCATATCCCCAACTCAAACAGTTGTCTCTATTCACAGGTTTCACTTCCTGTGAGATGTTGTCCCTGAATGTTGGTCTACCTCAGGGCTTGCTTAGAAGCCACAACTCTTTCCAATTGAGCATGCCCCTTGATTTCCTTAGGAGCAGGCTGTGTTCATCTGCACTTGATCTTCTAATTTCCAGCTCGAACTCTAAGGAAGTAGGAGCAGATTCAGTCCTGGTTGAGTTCAGCCTCCTTTCTGTCCCTGTTTTCTCTGGACTCTGTCCTGCACAAGCTCCTCCTTCTCCTTCCCCCACAGCTGAGAACTCAGAGAGGAAGTTAGGTGGAGGGTCTGGTCCACTCACCTTTTCTTCCACCAGAGGAAGATCATCAGTACACAGACGGGGGTTATGAGCACAGCCGTGGCCACAGCCACTCCAACCATGGCTCCCATGTTCACAAATGAAGGATTCTTCTGGCCCTCTGTGTCCTCCAGTTGAGCTGTGGTGACTGCAGAGGTGACAATGGAGGAGCTCTGCATGGTAGTACTGACTGCTGGGGAGAGATGAGGAGTGAGCAGATCCTCCCTGGATGAGGAGGGATGGGGGTGAGTGCCACATCTGTCTCCTCTGTGGGATGTGGGATGGGGAGCAGATGTTAGAAGTTCACATAGGGGAACACATGCAGAAGGCTGAGACTCCAGGAGAGCAAGCTCAGTGCACACCTCTACCTGTCCTGGCTGTGTGTCCTCCAATTTCATTTGGTCACAGGTAATTAAGCCATGGAGATACAGCTGTTAGGTTATATATGTAGGTAACACATAGTTATTTCGGTCTATAGCGTTTGCTCTCAGAATGTAGAACCTGAGATTGATCTCTAGTATCTATATAAAGAGTTAGGTGAACAGCCTTTAATCTTAGCCCTAGAGTAGAGGCAGGCAGATCCCTGTGAGTTAAAGTTAGTCTGTCTATACATAGAGTTTCACAGGAAACAGAGCGTTGTAATTCCTGTTAAGAGGAGGCAGAGACAGGTGTGTCCATGGGGTTCACTGGTCTCACAATCTAGCCTACATGACAAACTTGAAGCCAGCGAGAGACCCTGTCTCAAAAAATAGGGTGGATGGCACCTGAAGTTGTCCTCTAGCCTCCACATGCACTGAACAAGTGTGAGCATTCACACACACACACACGCACATGCATATACACACACACACACACCTGAATTTCCAGACCTACATGATCTCTCACACACAGAATACATAAAAATATATACCAGAAAATGTGTAATTTTAGCGATAAGTGTATAGTTAGTTCAGGGCAGAGTACATTCGTGTGCTCACAGATATCGCTTTGCTTAATTTCCATATTTAGTTATTCGGAATCCCTAGACCAGCAGTTCTCAACCTGTGAGTCCCTAACCCCACAGGAGCCCCTTATCAGGTGTCCTTTAGTTAGATAATTACATTATAATTCATAAGAGCATCAACACGACAGTTATGAAGGGCCAACAAAATAAATGTATGGTTGGGGGTCACCACAACACGAGGAACTGTATTCAAATGTCGCAATTAGGAAGGTTGAGAACCTCTGCTCTCTATCATAGAAACAGCTCCTTTTTCTCCTTCCCCTGAGCCCTGGAAGCTGCTGTTTCTTGTGACACCGGGTCAACATGGCAGTCGTAGAGAACGCACAAGAGTTGTCTGTGGGCCTCCTCTCACCAGTTGTCTCTAGTCCAGTCAACAGGCACCAGTGGATGTGGTGGCACATGACTCTAATCTCCGCACATGGGGTGCAAAGGCAGGCGATTTCTGTATCATCAAGGCCAGCCTAGTTTACATAGTGAGTTTTGGGACAGCCACGGCTAAAGGGTGAGACCCTGTGTTGTAAAAAACAAATGTAAACAAACAACCGACCAAATAAATATGTATGTAAGAAAAAAGCCATGGAGCAAGGCTGCGATCAACAACCATGTATACAGACTCCCTCAGTTCCTCTAGGGCCATCTCTAGGACCACACAGTGACAAGGCTGGTCCTCAGTGCTCCTAGGGCTTGGGCCTGCAGTTGCTTCTGCTTCAGAGGAGAAGCAGGGATCGGAAGACAGAGCAACCACATCATGAAAACAAGGACATCATTTTGAGGAACCTTTGGTATTTTTGGGAAAGGTGAGGGCAAGGAAGGGAAAAACGTTGTGAAATAAAGAGGAGACCAGTGGGTAGGGAGAGATGAGGGATGTGTCCTGGGGAGCTAGGAGGGGAAACGGGGACTGTGGGGATGAGTGGCCGTTTACAGTTGGATATTCGAGCACCAAGACACCCAATGGTCTCTTACTGCTATTCTGGCCTTAGGTTGGAGCTGTGTGGAGATGCTCCATAAGGGGACTAATTGGAGCCCTGACACAGGACCAAGTGAGTCAGCTACATCCTAAAAAAGTTAGCACACGTTTTCTTTCTGTGCCAATATCGCACCTGCCAACATGGTGAACGTTCCTAAGACCCGCCGGACATTCTGCAAGAATTGTGGCAAGCACCAACCCCACAAAGTGACACAGTACAAGAAGGGCCAAGATTCTTTGTATGCCCAGGGAGAGCGGCGTTATGACAGGAAACAGAGTGGCTATGGTGTAAGTATTTGTGGCTATTTTCCGCAAAAAGGTGAAAACTACAAAGAAGATTGTGCTGAGACTGGAATGCGTGGAGCCCAACTGCAGATCTAAGAGGATGCTGGTTATTAAGAGATGCAAGCATTTTGTTTTTTTTTTTTCTTTTTTTTCTGTTATTTTATTTTTTTTCTTTTTTTTAAATTTATTTATTAAATATTTCTGTCTCTTCCCCACCTCCGCCTCCCC
>NW_026068021.1:4446764-4455509 GCF_014885135.2 Alexandromys fortis
CTCTCCTTCTGCTCCTGCTTTGGACCTTGAGATTTCAGTCCGGTGCTCCAATGTGGGTCTCTGTCTCTGTCTTCTTTCATCGCCTGATGAAGGTTAATGTTCAGGAGGATGCCTATATGTTTTTCTTTGGGTTCTCCTTATTTAGCTTCTCTAAGAACCCTAATTATAGGCTCAATGTCCTTTATTTATGGCTAGAAACCAAATATGAGTGAGTACATCCCATGTTCCTCTTTTTGGGTCTGGCTTACCTCACTCAGGATAGTGTTTTCTATTTCCATCCATTTGCCTGCAAACTTCAAATAGTCCTTGTTTTTTACTGCTGAGATGCAAGCATTTTGAACTGGGAAGTGATAAGAAGAGAAAGGGCCAAAGGGCCAAGTGATCCAGTTCTAAGCTGATCTTGTTATGAAGACAATAAAATCATGAGCTTTCACTCAAAAAAAAAAAAAAAAAAAGTTAACTCTCCTCATGGTCACGGGGAAGGGGGAAGTGGCCTGGACCACAGTGTTAGTTTGGGCCAAAAAGGTGTTAAATAACATAAGCTGTGGGCCCCATGATGAATCCTAGTGTGGGGTGTGGTTGCACCTGAGCAGAGAATGTCAGACAAAGTGAGAGGACACAGCAAAGACTTGTCACATCTAAGGGGGAAGACCCTGTTGTCAGGCCTGGGCAGAGCCAAGCAAAAGGAATATCAAAGAAAGCTCAGAGTTGTGGATCTTGAGGTGATATTTATGGGACAAAGAACACAGAGACAGCAAAGCCAGAACCCTGGTGGCTCACCGCGGGTAATGGTGAGTTGGGTTCCATCAGTTGACAGCCACTCCTGTATGCCATCTTTTGTGTTCAGATGAACTCGGCAGAAGTACACTGTCTGGTCCTTCTCCTTCAAGCCCAGGATTCTGAGGACTCCAGATGTCTGAGGCTGTGTCCAGTTCAGGATGAGCCGGTCCTTGAAATGCTCATGGATGAAACCCGAGGAGGAGTTGTAGATAAATTCCCCATGGAAAGCCTTCCATCTCCAGAGAATCCTCATCTGTGGATCTTTTGCCAACTCCCAGGGGAAATAGAAGGAGAAGGGGATCTCGATGGAGTCGCCCTGGACACCAGAGAGGTGTGTTGGTTGTTGGACCTCTAAAGGTCTTTCTCTGTTGGATCTTCCTGAGTTACCTGGAAGGATGGGGAGAATCTGAAGCCTCTGCAGGGGAAGGAAATGACAGCCAGAATTTCTGAACCTTCTCCCCCAGGCGAGTGTGGGATGCAAGGAAGGACTGTCCTATGGCTGGTGGGACAGGAAAGCCAGGGAAGGCTTGGGTTGGACCCACTCTGAGGGATGCGCTCTCTCTTGGGGCAGAGAGGACTGGCTGGCTCCTAGAGCAGTCACCTGTCCACATGCCAGGTTAGTCTACCCAGACCCGCTGGTCCCTCCTGTTTGTAAGGCAGAGTCTCTGATAACAAGGTTCCCACACTCACCAGCTTGCAGGCATGCTGCTGGCAGCAGCAGAAGCAGGATCCCTCCAGGGAATGGGACCAGTACAGCCATCAGGAAGGAGAGGAGGACCCGTGGAGGGACCCTAAGGTGCTCAGGAGTCAGGAGAGAATCAGTAAAATGACCCACACTCCCCGGGGCCTTCTCATGTGGAGGACTGTATGGGGACAGGACCTCCCCACCTCCACCTCTTTGTGACCAGCAACTTCCTTTATCATTCTGGTTTCTTTCTCATGTTGCAGAAGATCTGCCCTTGTGGTCATTGACAAGATGGCCTTGCTCTTAAGCCTCACCCCCATGTTTGACTGAAAGATGCAGCCTTGACCTCACCATGCTGAACTCTCCTCTCTCCCACCTCGACCTCCTGTCTGTCCAGTCCTTCATATGTCCCATGCGGTCTCTTCCGTCTCCTGCCTGATATCTGCCTGTGCTCCTCATTCCCAGGAGAGAATTACTATGAAGTGACACACGTCCCCAGGGCCTTATGATGTGAGCCAGTGAGTTGGGGTCAGACCCCACAATCTCCTTATCACTGCCTCCCCTTCCCACTCTCTCATTCCATCTCCTATCTTGCTGGCTCTCTGTGTGTCTGCTTCTCTCTCGTGCTAAGGAAGAGCCTGCCTGGACCAGCACATGCTCTTTCGGGGAGAGAAAAGCTGACCCATGTATCTGACTATGGTCAGTTAAGAGATGCTGTATATGAAAGTTTTGGAACGGATGTTCCCTCAGAACCCAACTCTAGAACATGGTCCCTTCCTGTTCTTTGACCCTTCCTGTTCTTTATCAGCCCATTTAAATTCTCAGGATACAGCAAGGGGTGCTGGATGCTCACTGCCCTGGCCTGCCTGCCCCCTGCTGCCCAGTTCACAGTGGATTAGGATTCCACTTGACACCCCTGTCCCTACACATGGATTCTAAAGCATATCCTGTTTCTGCCAGAGCCTTGTTGTCCTCCCACCCACATGGCTCAGGCCATACCATCATTGAATGGCAGATCTGAGGGGACTCCAGTCACCCTAAGTCCTTGAGGGCTTCCGCTCTGCACAGAGACATAGTCCTGGCTGCTCAGCCTGACCTAAAGGCCAGGGACAGGTGACACCTTCCATGAAGCTCTATCGATGACTCTCTCTAGTTCTTTTCATTCCAGAACATTCTGTGTACTCATTTTGCAAAGCAGGGCCAGAGCAGCAATGTGTCAGTCATGCCAGACTGCCTGGGACACCTCTGAGAGTGGACACACAGACCGTGACCGAGGTAGAAACATGAGAAGGGGGGCAGAGACTGTGATGACCTCAGGACAGCTTCTGTATGAGCGTCATCCCACCGTTCCCCATGACAAGGTGTCACCAGTTCCGTGAAGGGCAGGAAGATGTGATTGTTCTATGTCTGGATCTGCAGGCAGCAGGGGGAGAGACACTGGTCCTTGTTTGAGCATTTGAAATACAAACCCACCCCCCAGTGATCTAATCCTCCCACCAAGTCCCCAAAACTCCAACAAGGCCATACACCCTATGTGCAATTCCCTGGTGACAAAACATGCAAATCCTTGAGTCTATGGGATCCATTTTTATTCAAACCACTAAACAGCCCCTTGCCTGTTTCTTGCAGTCACCTGGCTAGGGTTTTCAGTTTAGTCTGTAACAGAAGAAACAATGTCAGTCCGGCAGCCAAGCCTCTCAGTTATTGTCTGTGTTCAGACATCATTAGGGGCCCAGGCAGCAAACAGCTCTGTAGCAGACATTCAGGGAAAGGTCTGAGAGTCACCAGGACCTGAAGACAATCCTCAACTGTCCTTCTGCACAGCACAGCCAATCAGAGGACACCTCTCCTGTCCACTGCTCCTTGTCCATGTTCTTCTCCCTTTGCCTCCTTCCCCTGCCTTGACCTCATGTCCCTTCCCTGCTCTCCCTGCTCTGCACTCACCAGGCCTCCCTTTTGTCTCCCTGGAAACTGGCTCCCTGGCTTCCCTGTGAGTGAAGGCTGCTGCACCCTGCAGATTCAGTGTCAGGGTTGGAATCCCATTCAGACTTCTGCTGCCTCTCAGTCCTTGCTCTCACAATTCTGTTTTTCTTCTCTCCTATGGAGGCTGAGCCCTTCTGAAAACCACGACCTACCTCTTCACACTTTATTTCTGTGCTCCCGTTACACTCCACTGTGTTCTCATCTCTGTTCCTGCCCTGTAGTCTTCTACTCAGCACGGATTTAAATCTGCTCTGCTCTCAGTACACACTTGGCTCTTGTTTTTTGCATGTGCACAAGGTCTCAATGAGCCCAGGCTGTCCTTCAACTTTCTATGTAACTCCAGACAACCTTGTTCTCTTGATTCTCCTCTCTGTACTTCCTAATGCTGGGATTCGGGTGTCCCCTACTCTGTCTTCATGATTGTTTCTTACAATCTTTTGAATTTTAGAAGACAAATCATTTCTCTTTACAAAAACACATTGGGATTTGAATAGGAAATGCAGTGAATTTTAGAGTGTTTTGCAGTGTACGGAGTTTTTGCATAAATTTTATTTGTATAAAACTTATGCAAATGTTCTTATATATTTTAGTATTTCCCTACTTTTTGAAATTTATTTTCTGGCAGTGTATATGTATATGTTTACATTTGCATGTGTGCACACCCATGTGGATGGCAGAGGACATCCTTAGGTAGCATCTCCAGGTGATGTCCATCTACATTTTTGAGACAGGACTGGGGTCCTAGTGTCTCTGTCTGTCCAAGTATCTGCCAAGTTGGCCAACTTTTTAAGTGGATCCTGAAGTTGGAATTAATGTTCTTGTGTTTGTGGGGCAACTAATTACCCACTATACCATCTTTCCAGAAGTTCTGAAATTTCTTTCAGCAGTGGTTTGTTTTTAGGGCTCAAAATGTTTTTGCCTCTTTTAGTATAGTTTCTTCTTAGACATTTTCTTCTCACTTGTAGGTTATATACTATTTTTAATTTCTGTTTTAATACCATATCCCCAACTCAAACAGTTGTCTGTCTTCATGGGTTTCACTTCCTGTGACATGTTTTCTCTGAATGCTGGTCTACCTCAGAATCTGTTTAGCAGCCACAGCCTTTTCTAAATGAGCAGTTAGCCCTGGGGATCCCGTATGCCCCTTGATTTCCTTAGGAGCAGGCTGTGTTCATCTGCACTTGATCCTCTAATTTCCAGCTGGAATTTTTTTTTGTTTTGTTTTTTTTTGAGACAAGTTTCTCTGTAGCTTTGGAGCCTGTTCTGGAGCTTTTTCTTGTAGACCAGGCTGGCCTCAAACTCACAGAGATATGCTTGCCTCTGCTCCGGAGTGCTGAGATTAAAGGCGTGCACCGGCTCTCCAGCTGAGATTCTAAGGAAGTAGGCACAGATTCAGTGCTGTTTTAGCTCAGCCTCCTTTCTGTCCTCGTGTTCTCTGGGCTCTGCCCTACACTAGCTCATCTTTCTCCATCTCCCACAGCTGCAAACTCAGTGGGGAAGCCCAGAGAAGGGCCTGTCCTGGACCACTCACCTTTTCTTCCACCAGAGGAAGATCATCAACACACAGATGGGGGTTATGAGCAGAGCCGTGGTCACCAGTACCCCGACCGTGGCTCCCAGGTTCACAAGTGAAGGATTCCTCTGGTCTTCTGTGTCCTCCAGTCCAGCTGTGGTGACTGCAGAGGTGACGATGGAGGGGCTCTGCATGGGGGTGCTGACTGCTGGGGAGAGATGAGGAGTGAGCAGGTCCTCCCTGGATGAGGAGGGATGGGGGTGAGTGCCACATCTGTCTCCTCTGTGGGAGGTGGGATGGGGAGCAGCTGTTAGAAGTTCACAGGGGGAACACATGCTGAAGGCTGAGACTCTAGGAGAGCAAGCTCAGTGCACACCCTCCACCTGTCCTGGCTGTGTGTCCCCAGATCTTCATCTTGTCACAGATAACGAAGCCTCAGAGATACAGCTGTTATGCTATAGATGTAGAGAACATGACAGGCCCCTGGACCTCACCGGTCATACACCTAGTCTTCTTGCCCAATGTGAAGCCATTGAGAGACCCTGTCTTAAAACCTAAGGTGGATGCCACTCAAAGGTGCGCTCTAGCCTCTACAAGAACATGAACAAATGTGAACATTCATGCATTCATATACATACACACACACACACACATGAATTAACAGAGCCACATGTTCACATTCACTGAATACATAAGAGTGTATAAAAGAAACATATAATTTTAGCCATAAGCTCAGTGCAGGGGTGACTACAATCATTCACTCTACACACATTACTATCGTTGCTTTCCACAACATTTACCTGTTTGGAAATACTAAATCAGCAGTTCTCAACTTGTGGCTCTCTAACCCCACCAGGGATCCACATCAGGTATCCTGCACATCAGATATTTATACTGCAACTCATAAGAGTAGCAAAATTACAGTTATGATGCAGCAATGAAATAATATGGTTTGGGGTGTCACCACAACATGAGGAACTGTTTTAAGGAGTCACAGCATTAGCGAAGTTGAGGACCACTGGTCCATAGCATGAACCTTTATGTGCAGTCCAATCCTCAATGTTTAAAAAAAAATTCTATGTAGATGTATATATGAGTGTGTGTGTGTGTGTGTGTGTGTGTGTGTGTGTGTGTGTGAATGCAAGTGCCAAGAGAGGCCAACTGAGAGTGTTAGATCCTCTGGAACTAGAGTTATGGATGTTGTAAGCCTCTCCACAAGAGAGCTGGGGAGTCTAACTCAGGTCGTCTATGAGAGCAATGTGTGCCCTACTCCCTGAGCCTGCATAGCCTCTAATCCCCAATCCTTTAAGACCCACACATTACACTTCCCTCGGTCATACCTGTTATTTCTAAGTAGTTGGATGTTTGGCTTGTTTGTTTTCACAATGCTGGAAATGAAACCACTCACTCTAGGCAAGAGAACTCTACTACTGGGCTGTGCCCTTAGCCCCTGGTATGGGTGTTCCTGTGATCTCCTTTCTCAAGACTGTTGGCCAGTTTCTAGTGTACGCCTCCCTGTATCAGCCCTTGTAGAGTGTTGTCCCCCTTAGTTTATCTTTGTCACCTTGCTTTTCAATAGCATGTTGAAAAGTCTTATGTCCTTAACATTTTCCCTTGTTCTTCATGTTTTTACCTTTTTGAATCTTTTATTTCCATCTTAACATAGTTTGGAAAAGGTAGGGAGATAATTATACTGTGCTACTGATGGAGGTGGGTTTTGTATCTTATCTGTTGCTTTCATTGGTTAATAATAAAGAAACTGCCTCGGCCCTCACAGGACAGAAAATTAGGTAGGTGGAGTAAACAAAAGAGAATGCTGGGAAAAAGAAGCTGAGTCAAGGAGTCGCCATGATTCTCCCACTCCAGACAGACGCAGGTTAAGATCCTCCCTGGTAAGCCCATCTCGTGGGCTACACTGAATATTAGAAATGGGCTAGAACAATATGTAAGAGCTAGCCAATAAGAGGCTGGAACTAATGGGTCAGGCAGTGTTTAAAAAATACAGTTTCCATGTAATTATTTCAGGGTATAACCCAGCCATGCGGGCGGCCGGGTGCCGGGGACGCAGCCCTGCCACTCCTTCAACATGGTACAAACATTATTTTGCTGTTGTTCATAAACCATAGATTTATTCTTCACAATTGTAGAGGATCAAGGCTTGTTTCAGTTTTTGTTGTTGTTGTTTTGCATTTTTCTTCTTTAATGAAAATAGAGTCTTTTCTTATACAATAGTTTCTTCTTCTACTCCTCCCAGTTCCTACTCCCCTCTAGATTAACTCTGTTTCTGTCTTTCATTAGAAAAGAACAGGCCTCTAAAAATTAACAAGTGAACAGAATGAAATAAAATACAGTAGGACAGAGTGGGAGAGGACGGAAAGAGATGTCTTGATTGAGGGAGCAATTAAAGGGTTAGCGAGAAACATGACTCTGGGGAAATTCCCCGGAATCCACAAGGATGAGCCCCAGCTAAGACCCTAAGCAACAGTGGAGATGACGCCTACACTGGCCTTCCCCTGTAATCAAATTAATGACTACCTTAATTGTCATCATAGAAACTTCATCCAGCAACTGATGGAAGCAGATACAGAGATCTACAATAAAACACTGGGCTGAGCTACCAGAGACCAGTCCAAGAGAGGGAGGAGTGATAACATGAGCAAAGGGGTCAAGACCATGATGGGGATACCCACAGAAACAGCTGACCTGAGCTAGTGAGAGCTCACTGACTCTGGACTGATAGCAGGGGAACCTGCATAGGACCAAACTAGGCCCACTGAATGTGGGGGACAGTTGTGAGGCTTGGGCAGTCTGTGGGGCCACTGGCAGTGGGACCAGGATTTATCCTAGTGTTTGAACTGGTGTCTGGGAGCACATTCTCTTTGGAGGAACAAGGTCTCAGCCTAGAAATAGGGTGGAGGGCTTTGGTCTTGCCTTCAAATGAAATGTCAGACTTTGTCAACTCCCCATAGGAAGCCTTACCATTTTTGAGGAGTGGATGGAGGAGCAGGTTAGAGGAAGGGTGGGGTGGGAGGAAGCGAGGGGATGGGGATGGGGATAGCTATGTAAAATGAGAAAAGATCATATTAAGAAATTCTTAATAAAAAGCTGGAAAATGAGAAAGGAAAATCATATCAAAGTTGGACACAGCGACTCAGCAGGAGAGGAGTCCCAAGAGTCAGAGACCACTTGTTCTCAGAGCCAGGAGCCCCATAACAATACTAAGCTAGTAACTATAATATAAACACAAAGGACTAGTGCGGGCCCATGTAGGCCTGTTCTTGCTGCTTCCAGCTCTGTGAGCACACACGCACCTAGCTTAGTTGACCCAGAGGGCTGTGCTCTCTTGGTGTCCTCCATCCCCTCTAGCTCTTAGAATATTTCTGTCTCCCTCACAGGATTCCCTGAGCTCTGAGAGGAGAGCCTTAGACTCATTTAGACTTTTCCTAAATAAGGTGTGGCTGTGGGTCTCTGTATCTGTTCCCATCTGCTGCAGCTGGGAGCCTCTTTGATGATGACTGGAGGATAGCAGAATATCATCAAGAATGTACTCACTCATAATTGGTTTCTAGAGATAAATAAAGAACCTTCATCTGGAGATGGATGGAGATAGAGACAGAGACCCACACTGGAGCACTGGACTGAGCTCCCAATGTCCCAAGGAGGAGCAGAAGGAGGGAAAATATGAGCAAAGAAGTCAGGACCACGAGGGGTGCACCCACCCACGGAGACAGTGGGGCTGATCTATTGTGAGCTCACCAAGGCCAGCTGGACTACGACTGAAAAA
>NW_026068021.1:4460673-4464502 GCF_014885135.2 Alexandromys fortis
AGTTTTCTCCATCTTATTTTAATTTGTGAATTTAGCACTATGAACTTTCCTCTTAGCACTGCTTTCATAGTGTCCTATAGGATTAGGTATTTTGTATCTTTATTTTCATTGAATTTAAGGAAGACTTTAATTTCTTTCTTTTTTTTTTCCCTGACCCAGGGGTGGTTCAGTAGTTGACTGTTCAGTTTCCATGAGTTTCTAGGTTTTCTGGGGGTTGAATTGTTGTTATATTCTAACTTTATTCCATGGTGATTCGATAAGACACAGGTGGTTACTAAACTTTTTTTATATCTGTGGAAGTTTGCTTTGTTACCAAGTATGTGATCAATTTTCGAGAAGGTTACATGAGATACCGAGTATGTATATTCTTTTCTATTTGGGTGGAATTTTCTATAGATGCCTGCTAAGTTCATTTGATTCATTACCTCTGTTAGTGGGGCAATCAGGCAGGAAATAGAAGCAGGGCAACAAGAACATGAGAATTGTGGGAAGAGGAAAAACAAACAGTCTGCACTGTCACAGAGGAAATCAGATATAGAGGAAGCAAAATGAGAATGCCTCACTAATAACAGTACCAAACCACATGGCTAACATAGACAAGAATTTTGGGTTACTATACGATGTAAGAACTAGTTACTAAGAATCCTGAGCTAATAGACCAACCAGTTTATAATTAATGTAGACCTCTGTGTTTTAGGGGAGCTGATTGGCTGTGAGATCGGCAGGATGGAAATCTCTGTCAACAAATGTATAGACTTCTGTGTGTTTATTTAGGACTGAATGGCTGTGGGACCAGGTGGGACAGAAATCACTTTCAACAGAAGGTTCCATTGGGTGTTGAAAAGGTATGTGCTTTTGTATTTGGGTTGAATGTTCTAGAGGTGTGTGTTAGGCCCATTTGATTCATAACATGTTAGTTCTTTTATTTCTTTATTAACTTTATGTCTGGCAGACCTGTCCAGTGGTGAGAGTGGGGATACTGAAGTCTCCCACTATTTGTGTGTGGGGGCTTGATGTGTGATTTAACCTTTAGCAATGGTTCTTTTTACAAATGAGTGTACCCTTGTATTTAGGGCATAGATGTTCAGAATGAAAAATTTATCCTGATGGATTTTTCCTTTGAAAATGAAGTGACCTTCTTCATCTCTTAATTAATTTTAGTTTAAAGTCTATTTTGATATTAGGATAACTACACCAACTTTTCCCCTCCAGACCATTTGATTGGAAAGTCTTTTCCCAACTTGTTACTTTGAGGTAATGTCTGTGTTTGAAGTTGTGGTTTGCTTCTTGTATGCAGCAGAAGAATGGGTTCTGTTTTTGTATCCAGTCTTTTAGCCTGTGTCTTTCTGTAAGCAAATTGAGTCAATTGATATTAAGGGATGATAATGACCTGTGATTGCTAGTTCCTGTTATTTTTGTTTTTGTTGTTGTTGGTGATATTGTGTTTGTGTGTGTGTGTGTTTCTCTTAGGAATATGCTTGTGTGGCAATATCTATTGCCTATGTTTTTGTTGATATATCTAACTTCCTTGGGTTGGAGTTTTTCTCCTAGTACTTTCTGTTTGGCTGAGCTTGAGAATAGATATTGCTTAAATATGGTTTAGTCATGGAATATCTTGTTTTCTCTGTCTATGGTGATTGAAAGCTTTGCTGGATATGTTAGTATTTGCTGGCATCTGTGGTCTCTTAGTGTCTGCATAACACCTGACCATGACTTTCTGTCTTTCACTATTTCCACTGAGAAGTTGGGCTAAATAGAAGCTTTTAATTCACCATCTTACCCAATAAACATGGAAGCCATCTACCACCAGAATACCTTTATCAGATCTTGAAGACGGCATCTATTGCAATGAATACTTCTTTTCTATTTCTCTGATTTTTCATATCCCCCTTTAATTTCAAATTCTCTCACAGTTAGCCACTCTCCATTGTCGGTCTTTATACTTTTCATATGGGTGTCAGTAAGATCAAGACCAGCTGAAGAGCCAGCTAATGAAAACACATGCTCTTGCTCATAATATCCTGGATCTGGGGCTGAGGGTTAGGCTCAGGAGGATGTGCATTTCCTTCTCAGTCATCAGAGGCCACACACCCATCCTGATAGGCAAGGGCAGAGAATGACTACCACTGATGTTCTCCTTTATGCCTTTCCTAAAAAGAATTCGTCTATTTTCTGTGTATTGGTGTTTTGTCTGTCAGGGTGTCTGGGTACACAATCTTTTCTTATTGTCCATACAAGCCAGAAAAATGGCACTGAATCTTCTGGAACTGTAGTAATAGATGGTTGTGAGCCAAGTGTAGTTGCTGAAAATTGAACCTGGGTCCTATGTCGTTAAGCACCCTGACTGTTCTTCCAAAGTGTTCTCTCCAGCCTTTGACATTCCCTTTAAAAGCATTCTACTGTAATGTTAAAAGATTGTCTAAAGGAATGACTCTAAAATGGGACCAGGATTCCTACTCTGTCTTTTACTGTGACCCAGTGTAGATCTACTCTGCATTTCAGAAATGTGAGTGAGGGCAGAAAATTTCCTGCTGGACTTACCAGTTTTAAGATAACTTTTGTTACAGATTTTTAATCATACTCGATTTTTTAAAGAATAGTTTTAAAATACTTAAATTTGTGAAGCTGTGTGACATTTGTGCTTATAAAATGTTTCATGTAGTAATGATAATATCTTTAAAAATAGTTTAAATTCTCATCTCAGGACTTATAGATTGTTCATGAGATATGGGTTAAAATCTCTATAATTTATAACAAAATTTGGCTTGAAGCAAATGAATAAAGACTTATACTAAAATTTCCATACATCATTGGTATATATATGTGGTTCAACTCCTATTTAAAGTGCATATACACATATATGACTTAAATTTAACTATATAAGAGCTTATTTAATTACACATATATGTGCTTATAATTAAGATGCAAATATTTTTACAATTATATTTGTAAAATATAAAGGGTCTGGGTACACCATCTGTGGGGGCGGGGGTTGCAGGGATTGAGACATGGAGGGAGGCTGCAATGCTGAAGGAAGAACAACCTTTATTTTGCCCCAAGCTAGAGCCTTTTTATACCTTTAGGCTGGCCAGAGACATGCTGAGCAGCCACAAGTCAAGATCAGGGCAGAAGGCCAGAAGAACACAAACATCCTTGTTTATTTCAAGGAAGCTTAGCCATAGCTCAGGGGGAGGAGGGCAGCTAGATCACAACCTGTGTGTCCCATGAATCCTCAGTGTCTGTCCTCCTCACCCCCACTGTTGTTCCTTTTGGAAACTACAGCTCCCAGATTCCTCCTGGATTACGGATACCTGTGCGGGCACGCACAGGTGCAGGACATTTCTCCCAGATACCCTTGCGCTTCTCGTTAAAAAGCGGGCTTCCACGAGGTCTCTCTCTTTCTTGCCCTTTACCCTTGTGTGTCTTGCACACCTGTCCCTTATAGTGTCCCCCTCCCCCCCATTAAAGTGCACCCACGTGGGAGCCGCGTGTCTGTGTCTCCTCCTTTCACATGTGTCTTGTCTGTCCTGTGTTTGTCTACACACACACACCCGCTTTAAAAGAATAATACCCACAGCCTTTACCTCATAGTCCCAAGGCATATTTGGGCGTCATTCAGCTGTGTCAGGGGCCCCATGCTGCTTTGCTGTGTGCTCCCATGTTGCCTCATTGTCTCCCCCCTCTTGGACTGTTTGGGGCCCTCAGGCTGCCTCCGTGCCCCCCACCCCGACTGCCTCAGTATCTCACTGGCCGACTTGGTGTAACCGTGACTGCATGGATATCACCCGAGCTGTCTCAGTGTCACCATCTGCTTCT
The DNA here is from genome assembly GCF_014885135.2 of Alexandromys fortis. Classification (NCBI taxonomy): domain Eukaryota; kingdom Metazoa; phylum Chordata; class Mammalia; order Rodentia; family Cricetidae; genus Alexandromys; species Alexandromys fortis. Next base: position 4,464,490 of record NW_026068021.1, read on the forward strand.
TTCGTGTCCACAC
>NW_026068021.1:4466289-4471155 GCF_014885135.2 Alexandromys fortis
TTTTTTTTTTTTTAGCTTTTACCTGTGCTGTTAAGTCTCTAATGTGAGTTTTCTCCATCTTATTTTAATTTGTGAATTTAGCACTATGAACTTTCCTCTTAGCACTGCTTTCATAGTGTCCTATAGGTTTGGGTATTTTGTATCTTTATTTTCATTGAATTTAAGGAAGACTTTAATTTCTTTCTTTTTTTTTTCCCTGACCCAGGGGTGGTTCAGTAGTTGACTGTTCAGTTTCCATGAGTTTCTAGGTTTTCTGGGGGTTGAATTGTTGTTATATTCTAACTTTATTCCATGGTGATTCGATAAGACACAGGTGGTTACTAAACTTTTTTTATATCTGTGGAAGTTTGCTTTGTTACCAAGTATGTGATCAATTTTCGAGAAGGTTACATGAGATACCGAGTATGTATATTCTTTTCTATTTGGGTGGAATTTTCTATAGATGCCTGCTAAGTTCATTTGATTCATTACCTCTGTTAGTGGGGCAATCAGGCAGGAAATAGAAGCAGGGCAACAAGAACATGAGAATTGTGGGAAGAGGAAAAACAAACAGTCTGCACTGTCACAGAGGAAATCAGATATAGAGGAAGCAAAATGAGAATGCCTCACTAATAACAGTACCAAACCACATGGCTAACATAGACAAGAATTTTGGGTTACTATACGATGTAAGAACTAGTTACTAAGAATCCTGAGCTAATAGACCAACCAGTTTATAATTAATGTAGACCTCTGTGTTTTAGGGGAGCTGATTGGCTGTGAGATCGGCAGGATGGAAATCTCTGTCAACAAATGTATAGACTTCTGTGTGTTTATTTAGGACTGAATGGCTGTGGGACCAGGTGGGACAGAAATCACTTTCAACAGAAGGTTCCATTGGGTGTTGAAAAGGTATGTGCTTTTGTATTTGGGTTGAATGTTCTAGAGGTGTGTGTTAGGCCCATTTGATTCATAACATGTTAGTTCTTTTATTTCTTTATTAACTTTATGTCTGGCAGACCTGTCCAGTGGTGAGAGTGGGGATACTGAAGTCTCCCACTATTTGTGTGTGGGGGCTTGATGTGTGATTTAACCTTTAGCAATGGTTCTTTTTACAAATGAGTGTACCCTTGTATTTAGGGCATAGATGTTCAGAATGAAAAATTTATCCTGATGGATTTTTCCTTTGAAAATGAAGTGACCTTCTTCATCTCTTAATTAATTTTAGTTTAAAGTCTATTTTGATATTAGGATAACTACACCAACTTTTCCCCTCCAGACCATTTGATTGGAAAGTCTTTTCCCAACTTGTTACTTTGAGGTAATGTCTGTGTTTGAAGTTGTGGTTTGCTTCTTGTATGCAGCAGAAGAATGGGTTCTGTTTTTGTATCCAGTCTTTTAGCCTGTGTCTTTCTGTAAGCAAATTGAGTCAATTGATATTAAGGGATGATAATGACCTGTGATTGCTAGTTCCTGTTATTTTTGTTTTTGTTGTTGTTGGTGATATTGTGTTTGTGTGTGTGTGTGTTTCTCTTAGGAATATGCTTGTGTGGCAATATCTATTGCCTATGTTTTTGTTGATATATCTAACTTCCTTGGGTTGGAGTTTTTCTCCTAGTACTTTCTGTTTGGCTGAGCTTGAGAATAGATATTGCTTAAATATGGTTTAGTCATGGAATATCTTGTTTTCTCTGTCTATGGTGATTGAAAGCTTTGCTGGATATGTTAGTATTTGCTGGCATCTGTGGTCTCTTAGTGTCTGCATAACACCTGACCATGACTTTCTGTCTTTCACTATTTCCACTGAGAAGTTGGGCTAAATAGAAGCTTTTAATTCACCATCTTACCCAATAAACATGGAAGCCATCTACCACCAGAATACCTTTATCAGATCTTGAAGACGGCATCTATTGCAATGAATACTTCTTTTCTATTTCTCTGATTTTTCATATCCCCCTTTAATTTCAAATTCTCTCACAGTTAGCCACTCTCCATTGTCGGTCTTTATACTTTTCATATGGGTGTCAGTAAGATCAAGACCAGCTGAAGAGCCAGCTAATGAAAACACATGCTCTTGCTCATAATATCCTGGATCTGGGGCTGAGGGTTAGGCTCAGGAGGATGTGCATTTCCTTCTCAGTCATCAGAGGCCACACACCCATCCTGATAGGCAAGGGCAGAGAATGACTACCACTGATGTTCTCCTTTATGCCTTTCCTAAAAAGAATTCGTCTATTTTCTGTGTATTGGTGTTTTGTCTGTCAGGGTGTCTGGGTACACAATCTTTTCTTATTGTCCATACAAGCCAGAAAAATGGCACTGAATCTTCTGGAACTGTAGTAATAGATGGTTGTGAGCCAAGTGTAGTTGCTGAAAATTGAACCTGGGTCCTATGTCGTTAAGCACCCTGACTGTTCTTCCAAAGTGTTCTCTCCAGCCTTTGACATTCCCTTTAAAAGCATTCTACTGTAATGTTAAAAGATTGTCTAAAGGAATGACTCTAAAATGGGACCAGGATTCCTACTCTGTCTTTTACTGTGACCCAGTGTAGATCTACTCTGCATTTCAGAAATGTGAGTGAGGGCAGAAAATTTCCTGCTGGACTTACCAGTTTTAAGATAACTTTTGTTACAGATTTTTAATCATACTCGATTTTTTAAAGAATAGTTTTAAAATACTTAAATTTGTGAAGCTGTGTGACATTTGTGCTTATAAAATGTTTCATGTAGTAATGATAATATCTTTAAAAATAGTTTAAATTCTCATCTCAGGACTTATAGATTGTTCATGAGATATGGGTTAAAATCTCTATAATTTATAACAAAATTTGGCTTGAAGCAAATGAATAAAGACTTATACTAAAATTTCCATACATCATTGGTATATATATGTGGTTCAACTCCTATTTAAAGTGCATATACACATATATGACTTAAATTTAACTATATAAGAGCTTATTTAATTACACATATATGTGCTTATAATTAAGATGCAAATATTTTTACAATTATATTTGTAAAATATAAAGGGTCTGGGTACACCATCTGTGGGGGCGGGGGTTGCAGGGATTGAGACATGGAGGGAGGCTGCAATGCTGAAGGAAGAACAACCTTTATTTTGCCCCAAGCTAGAGCCTTTTTATACCTTTAGGCTGGCCAGAGACATGCTGAGCAGCCACAAGTCAAGATCAGGGCAGAAGGCCAGAAGAACACAAACATCCTTGTTTATTTCAAGGAAGCTTAGCCATAGCTCAGGGGGAGGAGGGCAGCTAGATCACAACCTGTGTGTCCCATGAATCCTCAGTGTCTGTCCTCCTCACCCCCACTGTTGTTCCTTTTGGAAACTACAGCTCCCAGATTCCTCCTGGATTACGGATACCTGTGCGGGCACGCACAGGTGCAGGACATTTCTCCCAGATACCCTTGCGCTTCTCGTTAAAAAGCGGGCTTCCACGAGGTCTCTCTCTTTCTTGCCCTTTACCCTTGTGTGTCTTGCACACCTGTCCCTTATAGTGTCCCCCTCCCCCCCATTAAAGTGCACCCACGTGGGAGCCGCGTGTCTGTGTCTCCTCCTTTCACATGTGTCTTGTCTGTCCTGTGTTTGTCTACACACACACACCCGCTTTAAAAGAATAATACCCACAGCCTTTACCTCATAGTCCCAAGGCATATTTGGGCGTCATTCAGCTGTGTCAGGGGCCCCATGCTGCTTTGCTGTGTGCTCCCATGTTGCCTCATTGTCTCCCCCCTCTTGGACTGTTTGGGGCCCTCAGGCTGCCTCCGTGCCCCCCACCCCGACTGCCTCAGTATCTCACTGGCCGACTTGGTGTAACCGTGACTGCATGGATATCACCCGAGCTGTCTCAGTGTCACCATATGCTTCTTTCGTGTCCACACAGCTGTCAGTGTGTGGCCATAACTACGTCAGTGTGTCCCTGGTTGCCTTGGTGTGTATTCCTTTCCTTTACTGCTACCACAGAACACCCCCCAGCTGCCTTGGAGTTCCATTGTGTTCTGTGTTGCCTGAACTGAATGAAGAAAGAGGTCACTCCAAAATGAAATCTTTCAGCTTGTAGCCTTGGTAGCAGCAAGTGTTCAGCCTCTGATAGACTGAACCTCAAGCAGCAGTACAAAGGCATATTTACCAAATGTTACACAAAGTTGTTTTTTGGGCAAACAAGTTCGTCATACCAAAGCCCTTAATCTAATCTATGTGCTTTTCTATAGCATCACGCCCCTTCTACTTTAGTTCTTATTATGTACCATTGGCAGTACCCAATAATCCAAGACCGTCAGGTACATCAGAAGCATCTGTGATCACAGGCATGCAAAGACTGTAAAGATGCTTCAGAAAAACAACTCTGTAAACAACAGAAAATAATCACTGATTTTTAACAACATTTTCCTTGAGGTTACAGTTTTTTTTACAAAACAACTGTTCTGTTCTATTGTTTACCCTGATAAAGTGACTCTGCTCGAACCTACAATGCTCCCTGCCTCACAGCCATGTAAATGTCATCCAGACTGTCTCAATTTCCTTCCCCTGGCTGCCTCAGTACTCCCCACCCCCACCCTTGCCTCAGCACACCCCAGCTGCATCAGTTCCCAGAGGCTACATGGGTGTCCTCACCCAACCCCCTACTGCCTAACTGTCCTCTCAGGTTTCATGGGTGTATTGACCTTTGTTGGTGTCCCCCACAAGTGTACCTCAATGTAGCTATGGTGCCCCCTACACTGCTTTAAAGCCTCACTCTTGAGTGCCTCAGTGAACCCCCATGTCACTCCCTATGAGCTCATGGGGGCCAATTACATTCAAATTACCTCACCTCCAAGTCCTGAGAAGGTAGAAGAAAACAGTTTTATGGTGCTCTAATAGAAGACATTTTTG
>NW_026068021.1:4476779-4483261 GCF_014885135.2 Alexandromys fortis
ACAGTTTTATGGTGCTCTAATAGAAGACATTTTTGAAGAGCAGAGAACTTGTATAAAAAGGAGAGTTCTCAAGAGTTTTACAAGAAAAGTAGTAAATAGAGGAGGGAAAATACCTTTTCCTTTTACCCATCTTAGGTTCCTTGTTGGGGACTTCAAAACTAAACTGTGATTAACAAGCTAGCAATATGAAGACTTACTAGTATTAACTTTCATAGCACCAGAGCCTGCCTAGTGTTGCTTATATGGATATGCTTTTAGGATCAACTACTGAGTCACTTAGTTCTATAGAACATATGAGGGGCTCGTCCCTGAACAGAATGACTTTCCCTCTTTCTTCCCTTTTTTAGCGGCCCTTAATGGTTGTAGTTCTCTATCTAGGGATGGAGCCTTGTGAGATATCCCAATGCATATTGGCATGTCAACTGGTATTGCCATCATATAGGTCTTGTTTAGGTGACCATGTTGTTGAGACTTCATCGGTAGCTCCACTATCATAATTAGAAGACAGAGCAGAAGTAATCCTCCCACCCTTTCTTTGGCAATGTCCTCTGAGCCGTTGGGGTAGGGGTTGTGCTGTAAATGTATACACTGGGGCTAGGCACCCAAGGGTCAGTTAGAACAGCAGTCTTCTGTGGGACAGGGAGAGGTTTGGAGCTGAGATTATTTGAACAGTCAAAGACAATGATATGCCAGAGGATGAGTGTGTTACACTTATTATATACCACTCCTGTAATACACCTAATCCTCATCCTGTAAACTAGACAAATAGCATGTAGTTAAAAGGTAAACAAGCAGGAGCAAAGCAAATAAAGGAAATAGAGTCAGAAGGGTGGGAAACACAGGCAGAGCATTGAGTCAAAGACAGGGCGAATGAGATCCAGGGCATGTGCGCAGTTCAATGCTCAGATGGAGCAACTGGTGAGGACCAGGAAGCAGGAGCAGGCAGTGTTTTGTGGAGCATGCACTGCACATCCCAGCTCTTCTGCTCATTGCAGGTGCACCAGGCTAAGCGCAAATACAGACAGCATGGACTTCTATCTCTTTGGACCCTTCTGATCTCTTTCTCTCCAAGGAGAAGATCTCATGTGATCTAGACAGACCCAGGGCTCCAGTGAGGACATGAGGACATCTCCAGTGGCTGAAACTGTGACTGCATGGTGCTGCATACATAGAAGACATCTCCCCCATTTCCCTCCTCTTCTTTCTCCTTTATTTCCCCCATCCCCATTCCCTTCCTTTTTGAAGATTTTGCTAGAAGAAGGGCTGCCTCTCTTGGCACCACTGTCCTCTGCTCATGACCTTTGTGGGCCATGGTGGCACACACAAACCTGACATAGACACTATTCAGCATGCCCCAGTGTCCTTCCTCTTTACCTCTGGGCAGCAGCAGCCAGGCCAGATCCTCTGTGGAGCCTGGCATTCCTGAGCTGCCAGCTTCCTAAGCCCATAAGCACAGGCCTCTGATGCTCCTCAGCGGAACCACAGTGAGAGTGGGACACCAGAGATGTTCCTGCCCCGTTTTAGGAAAGCCTTGCTTTGTCACACCATGTTCTAATGCAGAGACCCACAGCTGGGGATTTTGGCTCCTATCTTCTCCTGTTCTAAGCTCAGTACAGCCGTGATCTAGGGTAAGCCAGAGGACTTTCTGTGAAGAATAGAGAAATTTTCGGGGGCGTAGGAAATGGCCTGTAACTTCACTGTGGCAGTGATGATTATATTTAGTAAAATTCTTCAAGTGATCACTTTAGAAGAATGTATTTTACATATATATAAAATTGTGCAAAAATACATAATTTCAATAGGCTTTTATATAGATCACTTGGATATAAACTACACATTTTAATCATTTTTACTGTAAGCTTGGGTATGTGTGGTTAGAATAAACATTTCAAGTTTACTTACATCTGTCTGGTGTAATAATTTTACTGCATTAATGGTTATTTATTTTGGCTTTGGGGGAATGGTGTTTCTTGGTACAGTTTTGTAAAGGGCTAAAGGAAGTCCTTACTGCCATATCCCTAGGATGTCCAGGAATTGTGCGCTAGATATTTTGGAGGAGTTTCAGAAAATACAGTATGACATTTTCATTAAATAGTCCCCTCCCCATTAGCATGGTGTTAGGGTGTAGTGAGGCATCAGGGTGGCTTTTTTCAGCCTGTTGCACACGAGTGTGTGTCACACACACACACACACACACACACACACACACACACCCTGCATTAACTTGCTTTGTTCCCCTCCTCCCTAGCTCTGTTCCCAATCCCTGGGACAGTCTGGGTCAACCCTGCTGCTCTGATTGTATTTGGCTGGAAAGTGACTATGGGTGCTCCACAGGAAGTACAGATGAGCTCGCTCTTGTGTGGGCTAGCCTTGGTCCAAATCTAAAACCTTAGAGTCCTCATTGGTGCCATGGGTGGGGGCTCTTGGGAATCAAAGACGTTTGGAAAAAATTAGACAGAGTGACACAGAACTCTCAGTGAAGTCTTTTCATAGATCCTAGTTTAGGCTCATTAGGGGTCTTTTAAGGGTTAGGCCAGTCTTCACCCTGGGGTGGAGGGGTTACCTTATTGCCTTCAATTTCCCTTCTGTGCATGTGTGCATGTGTGCTTGAGTGCATGCTTGCATACGCACATACATGCAGCAACCTGGGAGGGCAGAGAACAGTGTAGGATCATGGAGTTGGAGTTGCGGAAGATGTGAGCTCTTCCATCCCTAGGTAGCTTTTAGGAACCAACCCAGACCTCCCCAACACATCACTCTCTCAATCCATATCCTGGGCTTTTGCTTTTTAAAGCATACATTTTACTGAGCCCAGTTAGTGCTACCCATGTGTTTGTGGCTGTGGGGCTAGCTATTTGAACAAGGACAACCTACTAGTGGCTACACGCCAAAGAAAAAATGACTCTCCTTCCCCCAGTGGTCACCCACCGCTAAGGCATGTTGGATGACACAGAGAACTCTGGCACATCTGTAGGCCAGAGCCAGCTCCTTCACACACTGTCACTGCTGCTCACTGTCCCTGGGTCTCAGCCTCAGCCCCATCGATTACATGGGCTATGCTGGGGCTTTTCTTGGGTGTGATACAGTTCCTGCTGTTCTTGATCAGCCTGTGACTTCTTCGGCCACACTACCTCCACCTTTCACCCCCACCCAGACCCTTGGTCCACAGGTTACTCAACACTCACGTCTTCCCTTGCAATGTCACCTTCTCAGATGTAACCATTACCTTGTGTTCTTCCCTGTGTTCTGGAAGTATCCAGTAGATGGTCTTTGCCTCACTAATTAGATTCCCCCTAACCCTCCCGCCCCGTTCCCTCTCTCCTCTTCCTTATCAGACTCTCTCTTGATTTCCTCCACAGATGCTCACCACATCAGGAAATCAATTTATTCTCTTAATTGAAATCTTTTCAGGTGTCTAGTTGTTTGTTTACACTTACTAATGAGAGTCTAAGTCAGCTCCTGCAGCTCCCTAAGTGCAGTACTGATGGATAGGGTGCCAACCTGGTATTCTCTCTTCTTCTTATACAGGCACAGTCCTAACAGATGAGGACCCCCACCTTCGCAACCTCATTATCCTTAGTTACCTCCAAGTACCATAAGTCAGTAGTTCTCAGCCTTCCTAATGCTGTGACCCTGCAATACAGTTTCCCATGTTATGGTGACTCCCAACAACAAAATTAATTTCATTGATACTTCATAACTGTAATTTTGACACTGTTATTAGTTGTGATGTAAATATCTGATGTTTTCAAGGGTTTTAGGTAACTCCTGAGAAAGGGTCATTTGACCCTTAAAGGGGTTGCGACCCACAGGTTGTTCTCAACATAGCCATAAATGGATTAAGCATTTCTCTTATTCATGATAGAGATTCAGTCTCAGCATAGGTCTTGGTAGGGAACAATAAGACTACAGCAATGCCTATGGAATTTTATATGTGTTTTAAAAGTTTACCCAGTACCTGTAACAATATATTTTATATTATCAGTGGAATTTGGTAGCAACCTCACACTAAGCATCCTTTTTTATAAAAAAAAAGTATTTTATTTATTATGTATGTAGGTTTCTTCCTTCATGTATCCTGCAGTACAGAAGAGGGCGTCAGATCTTATTACAGATGGTTGTGAGGCACCATGTGGTTGCTGGGAATTGAACTCAGGACCTCTGGAAGAGCAGCCAGTGCTCTCTTCCTCTGAGCCATCTCTCCAGCCACCACACTGAGCATCCTTAATCCCAGTGTCTTTTAATCAACACGGGGAAGAATGGTTTCTATTACAAGTGGCACTGGGGGACCTTTGCTTTAAACTTTGAATGAAATTAGCCAAGGGTCAGGCCAGTCTCCTGGGCAAGAAGTAGACACAGCATCGCCTCTGGAGGTTCTCCTGTGAAAGGAGCTCGCAGATGACCCCAAGGTGAAGAACTCTAACCTGGAGACAGTTGGTGCAGCTGTCAGGTGTCACTTGCCCTGGAGTGGGAGGGAGGCACTGCAGACAAAGCTCATTTGGAGCACCGCACTTGACCCGGGTGCTACAAGCAATAAGCGTGTAGCATTGAGCATATTTGCTCCTTTCACTACCGCCTTCTCTTTCTGACACTTTAGTTAGTACTCATCCTACTACCAACATCACTTTCTTTTTTTTTCTGCTAAAGACTTCAACTTTATTGAATTCAAAAACAAGCAAACAGACAAAAAACTTACAATCGATAAAGCAATTAGAGCAAAACCAGTGGCTCGAGGACTAGAATTTAAATAATACAATAAAGAAAAAACAATTGCATACTTGGTCTCATCAAGCCTGCCTCTCAGTGCCACCCTCACAGGCAACCAGACGCAGAAGAGAGACATTCCCATGTGACCTAACAGGTCCCCTTTCCTGCATCCTAGGACACAGCATGCTACCAGAACTGAAGCTCCTCTTTAGAGCGCTGACACAGCAAAACACTTTAGCAAATTTTCAGTTCTTTCCAGTGGAGCTGAAACCTCCTGAGCCCCTTTCATTGTTATACAGTGTTTGAACTTCTTCTAAGTCTGGATAAAAAATCCGTTCACAAATGAGCTGTGCAATCCGATCGCCTTTTTTTTTTTTACTTCAAACTTCTCTTTTCCAAAGTTAAACGGCACGACACCACCAACATTTCCTCTATAATCCTCGTCTCTGACACCGGCTCCTACGTCTATGAAGTACTTCACTGCCAAGCCAGACCGTGGAGCTACTCTTCAATAGCACCCAGAAGGAACAGCGATCCGAATGTCTGTTTTCACTACGGCTTTCTCCATGGGTGCTACTGTATAATCATAGGCACTGTACAGGTCGTAGCCCGCAGCGCCCGCGGACCTGCGGGTGGGAGCCTTGGCGTGCTCCGAGAGGCGCACGAAGCGCAGAGAAGAGCCATCCTGGGCCCGAGCCTGCTTGCTGACCGAGCAGGCGTCTTCCGAGCAGGGCATGGCGGCTAGCCTCAACATCATTTTCTAAGGCACACAGACACCAGCAGCTTTGTCTATGATTTCCAAGATGCATGTACTTTTCCATTGCAAATCAACTGTGAACAAGGACATTGTGAGCCGGTACCCCAGTGCTGGACAAGCTGTGATGGGTTGACTTGCCCAAACAGGAAGGGCCTCAGAGCAGGAACATGAGGGAGCTTGGAGGCAAATGTCAGGCACCTCGGTGTGTGACACAGCAGCTGAGCATGTGTCGGGTGTTCATCTGTTGTCACCCTCTTCTTGAGGTTCCTGTTGGAAGTTCAGAGAAGTCTGTTCTGAAAGAGAAGAGGTTGACAAAAGAGACTATCAGGGAAGCTGCTCTTTTGTGGGTACTGATGTTCCCCCCTTTTAGAAAATACCTGAACCTAGCCTAGACTAGGTATGAAACCCACAGGCTGGGGACAGAAATGAGCTTCTCCTCCTAAAGGTTAGGGCCTAACTGCTTCCTCTTTTAAATTCCCCTTAGTGATAAAATAATTTTCCCCTTTACTTAAACCAAGACTCAAGCTCTCCTGTCTCATTTCTCTCCCCAATCTCTCTTTCCATTCTTCTCCTTCAGGTACAATCCTTACACATCCACCCCTGCAATGTCTGAAGCTTATTTAGAACAAAAAGCTTTATTGTGGTGTGAACATGTGCCACAGTGCACACCTGGACGTCAGAGGACAACTCTGTGCAATCTGCTCTCTCATTCCACACTTACGTGGGTGCTGGGGATTGAATCGGGTTGTAAGGCTTGCACAGAAAGTGCCTTTTTAGGCCCTGGTGCTGGACCTGGTCCTGGCCCTGGCCCGTCTGCACTTGACCTTATCAAACTCAGCAGGCAATGCTCTTAACCACTGAGCCATCTCTCCAGCTCTTCTTTCTATAGTCAAAACAGGGACAGTAGACCTCATTAAAGATGGTTTGCCAGTATTTTATTGAGAATTTTTGCAACGATGTTCATGAGTGAGATAGGCCTGTAATTGTCTTTCTTGGTTAAGTCTTTGTGTGGTTTAGG
>NW_026068022.1:0-5559 GCF_014885135.2 Alexandromys fortis
GTCTAATAAATTAATATGCTTATTTTCTTTATTATCAATATACAAGTGTATGAACATAAATATACAAAAAATTTATGAAAGGTTTAGTTGCTATTTTAGCATTAAGAATAAAGCATAGATGTCTAAACCTAATGCCAGGTAAGCATTCTGTCACTGAGTTGAATCCCAAACCAAATAAAGCTTTTGTGTGTGTGTGTGTATTATGTTGTGTGTGCTACAGGGTTGTAATGGTGGGATGTATATATGTGAGGTGTATATGGCATGTTTTTATATAGGGGTGTTTTCAGAGGTCTATATCTATTCTTACATATTAAATATTTTATTTTGTAAGGGTTTTATTGCGACTAGATATAAAGAATTTTTCTGTTTTTCTTTATGTCTACAAAACAGTGCATTTTTATTTTTTATCCATTGTATTACAAAGAAATTACATTGGCTACTATTTTGAATTAATCACTACTGATTAGAAAGACACTTGCATGTATAATTTTCATATTTAATATCTTAGATAAGCCTCCTTTTGTTTAAAATCTGATAGCTATGGAAGTTATAATTAGAATATTGGGGAAACCTGTTATAATTAAGGGTTAGCTGTTCTTTGAATTTATCTCCACTATATTCATATATATATATATATTCATTAACTTCAGATGTAATTGGAAGGCTCATAATTAATGCAATGGTTCTGAATGTTTATCAAATTACCACCAATCATCGGAGTTTCTGCATGATGCTCTGAAACACAGTGCACAGACATCAATAAAATACTAATTATAAATAACTAATTATAATGGATGCACAAGATTGAGAAAAACAGCACCACTGTTTAGATTAAGTTCGTTTTATTCACTTGATTATTGAAGGATGAGTTGTTTTAGATGTAAGATTCCAATGTGACATTTTAAATTACTCCTACTCTTATAATTAATGCCAATTCACTGGGTTGTGGCAACTACAGAGATGCTGAGGATAACAGGTCACCAAATTCACTCAGACTTGCTGACTAAATTCTATTAAGGGAAAGGAATGAAACATAATTACACATTTTTATTTTCACTGTCAATTATAGAGACTAAAAACATAGACGTGTATATGCAGAAATAACAAACTGCCAAGAATTTCTAGCCAAATCTTTCTCATATTCTGCTGCAGGAATTCCTACAGACAGTAGCCTTTAAGTCACCTGCCCAATTGGGTGTGGCCTCTCATACTATATAAACCGATGTAAAGTGCGTGTCTGGCCTCTCTTCCAGTGGCATGATTTGGTTCTGTTATGTTCATGCATAGGACTGTAATCTGTGAGTCTACCCCCAAATAAATAGCCCTCTATTATATTCTATTCCGAGCTACTGTGGGGTTTCTTTTAAGGTTCCCTCTTCATCTGGCACCCCATGTGGATCTAACCTCCACACATACCCAGTGGACAGGCTCAAAGGCTTAGCCAATCCACAGTCCAGATTTTCTCTCAGCCCCTCCCACCTGGCTTGCTTTTACATAAGTGGTGTTTGTTTGTTTGTTTGTTTGATTGTTTGTTTGTTTGGTTGGTTGGTTGGTTTTTTGTTTGTTTGTTTGTTTTTTGTAAAATCCCCGCAACAGCGAAGCTAACTCTGTTGTGGCAACGTGGAAATTTCCCAAGCTCACACACACTAACCCCCACTGCCCATTCCCTGCCATGTGGCTAGTTGTGCAGCCTCCATTTTTTTACTCGAGGATTCTGAGTTCTGGGCTTTTGGCTCCTGTACAGAATTGATTTAATTGTTTTTAATTTGTTAAGGAAAGCGTATTTCTCAGTGTCTAACCAGCCCCAAGGCAAAAAACAAAGTGGCGCAGGACTGTTCATGGCACCAGGTTGTGCCACCAGTCACAACTCTGCAACCACAAAACCTGCTGGACAATAAAGATTATTATAACTAAAACAATCTACTGGACCTCGATATAGGTGATTAATAAATCAATAAACTTAAAAGTTATATAATGGCAGGCAACATTACCATGGAAAATTTTAGTAGCCTTTTTGTTGATACTATGGATTGTATTCTGCAAGGCTTATATGGTTATTCTGATACATCCATTTATTAGATATTGGGACTCAGGTTTTTATTTCACATTATATCCTTAAGAAAATGGTTTGACGGTCTCGCTGAACATAGCGGACAATGAGGACTACTGAGAACTCAAGAACAATGGCAATGGGTTTTTGATCCTACTGCACCTATTGGTTTTGTGGGAGCCTAGGCAGTTTGGATGCTCACCTTACTAGACCTGGATGGAGGTGGGTGGTCCTTGGACTTCCCACAGGGCAGGGAACCCTGATTGCTCTTTGGGCTGACGAGGGAGGGGGACTTGATTGGGGGAGGGGGAGGGAAAGGGGAGGCGGCGGTGGGGAAGAGACAGAAATCTTTAATAAATAAATAAAAAATAAAATAAAATAAAAAAGAATACAATAAAACACCAGGTCAGAGAAAAAAAAGTGGTTTGATAACAGAGCCAAGAATACCTTTAGAAATGACACAGTCTTTACAGACTCATAGTAAACAGCTAGCTGACAAGATTAATACCATCAAAAATCAAGTTATCTGATTAAATTAATTTTATTAAAAAGGGTAAATTAAAAATTTATGTGAAAAATGTCTCTGAATTAATTACAAAAGAAAAATAGAGACTTCACCAACTAGCAGGTATAGACCCAGCAGAGTTTATAGTGCCTTTTACTACTGGTGAAATTAGAAAATTATGATAAGGTAATCAACCTTGAAAAGGCTTGTGCTAATTGTTTTAGGAAAGATTAATAGCAATTATCCCAAAAGTGATAGAATTTACCTTATAAAGAGAACAACTTGTATCTTTCCCCACATTGTATGGTATACAGCAATAACTGGAGTCTGTACATTCTATACTGATGCAAATAAATCAGGAAAGGCAGGTTACAAATCAGAAGATTTAAGTAAGGTGGAACAAAGCCTGTATACTTCTGTCCAAAAGGCAGAATTATATGCTATTCTCATGGTGCTAAGGGATTTTAAAGAACCTCTTAATATAGTTACTGATTCACAATATGCAGAAAGAGTTGTCTTACATATTGAAACCTCTGAATTTATATAAGATGATACAGAATTGACTTCATTATTCATACAAGTTCACGATATAATCAGGAATAGGTTTTTTTCCCATATACATAACACACATCTAATCCAATACAGGTCTTCCAGATCCCCTAGCACAAGGTAATGCATAAATTGATTGATTACTAATTGAAAGTGTGTTGAAGGCCTCAGAATTCCATAAGAAACAGCATGCCAATAGCTAAGATTTAAATAAAGAGTTTTCTATTACATGACAATAAGCTAAGAAGATTATAAAAAGATGTTCTACTTGTTCTTTCTATAACCCAATATTGCTACCTGCAGGGACTAACGCAAAGGGTACTCAAAGGCAGATAGATGTCTTCCACTTTGCAGAATTTGGAAAATTAAAATATGTACACCACACCATTGACACTTATTCAGGTTTTCAGTGGGCGAGAGCTTTAAGCTTAGAAAAGGCTGATTCAGTAGTCACTCATTTATTATCAGTTATGGCCATCATGAGTATACTTGAACAAATAAAGACAGATAATGGCCTAGCATATGTGTCTAAGAAAATGGCATATTTTTGGATTATTATAAAGCATATTACAGGTATACCACACAATCTTACAGGTCAGGTAGTTATAGAAAGAGCAAATCGAACTACAATGGATATGTTAAAAAACAAAAAGTGATTGAAAATACCCCCTGAAATAGATGACATAATGCTTTGTTAATCATGAATTTTCTTAACAACTAATAAGAAAGGGACAACAGAAACAAAGAAACACTGGATAATAGAAAAGTCTTCTGAATTAAATCAGTCGGTGTATTTCAAGGATGTGAAGCCAGATGTGCTACACTGGGGAAGAGGTTTTTCTCTTGTTTTAACAAAAGAAGAAAAGTTATGGATACTATCAAAATTAATAAGGATTTAGTTTGAAAAAGAAAAATTTCTTGAGAAAGAAATGACGGCTCATCCACAGAGGTGACAAAGTTTATTGTCAGTGTTTGATCTGTTAAATTCTAAATATAGATTCATCCATTTTTTTCTTATTATGGTGATCTTTTTTTTAACAGGATATGAAAGCATTATGCGAGAATACAGCTAGTGATTTAAACATAAAATCTATGACTTAGGTCTACATTTCATTCTTCCTTATTGAATTTTGTAATTCCCTTGCATGTTACTACAAGAAAAAAAAAACATTAAAATAGATTTGACTCCATTTTATTCTTCAAATACCATATATATTTGAGGTTTTCGATTTGATTTATTGTTTTATTAAAGTACCATTATTGAGTACTTAAAATACTATAATATCTTTTCCTTTTTGTCATAGGATGATTTTGGCTTTATATATGAACTTTTACTTTAAGAATTGATTTTTACTCTTACTGTTTGTCCTTATTTCATCTTTTTATTTGTGAGAAAGTACTGCCACTAAGGAGATATTATATATTTTGTTTACATTTCTGGGTGACAAGTCTATCACTGAGGGGCATAGAGCAGAAATTGGAATTAGATCATATTACATCAATAGTCCAAATGAGAGAAAAGCAAATGCATTTGTACAATCCAGAATTCTGTCTCTAGGGAATGATGTTGCTCACAGTAGTATTAGTTTTCTTACAACAAATAGTAAAAAAATAATCTTCCATATACATATTACCAGTAAACTAGGTATAGTCTGTCATTGACTTTTCAGATGATTCTGCATCCCAGAAAATTAAAACTTTGATTGAGTTGCTTACTTATCTTTGTTTATAAAGTTATGGCAAGTGTTTATGATTTAAAGAAATATGAATGTTGCTTTCTGATGTAACATTAAAACATCTCCATTATGAAATAAAAATGATTAAAGAAAACAAATAAGAACCTCAAATAAGAACATAAACATTTAATTACAATGAAAATTTTCCTTCAAAAATTTATCTCTCGATAGACTCTAAAAATAATGCATGTAGGGCTGGAGAGATGGCTCAGAGGTTAGGAGCATTGCCTGTTCTTCCAAAGGTCCTGAGTACAATTGCCAGCAACCACATGGTGGCTCACAACCATCTGTAATGGGGTTTGGTGCCCTTTGATGGCCTGCAGGCATACACACAGACAGAATATTTTATACCTAATAAATAAATAAATATAAAAAAATAATAATGCATGTATATACAGCAAGAAAGTAAGGGAAAGTAAAATTTCTGATAAATTACAAACATCACATGAAGACTAACAATATTTATAATAATAGTAAAATGTAACATGTTAACTGTCTATACAATACTTTATCTTTGCTTAAATAGTATACCTTAATATGTCTTACTAATATTTTCTCTAAAGTTTAATAAAAAGCCAAAGGTTTACAAATGAAAGATATGCATATTTCTCAAAGCAATATTGATAAAAGCTGATGAGGAATTAAATCGATTTTACAGTATTTTCTGATTTAATACTGGTTTCAGCTATCAGAGAATTTCTATCACACTTCTGAGTTCA
>NW_026068022.1:10087-10969 GCF_014885135.2 Alexandromys fortis
TATATATAAATGTTATTATGTCTCTAGTAAAGAAAACACTAAATTATAAACTCATTGAATTTTATGGAAATGTTTGTTTTAAGAAAATTCATCCCAGCAATTTTCCACAGAAACTTATACAAAAACATGTATAGTTTCACACACACACACATACACACACTTCTGTGTTCTGATATCTTTTCAAATTAAATCATGAGTTTCTTTTATAGTCAAAATATTTAAAAAATTATTTCTTCTTTGACAAATCCAAAATGTATATAATGTATTTTGATCATTAATCTCTACTACCTCTCCAACACCTCCTAAAATTCTTTCCTGTAAGTTTCTCTTTTACTTGCACACATGTTTGGGAGCAGTTGTGAATTCAAGTGTACCTCACTGAGTTTAATTACCATTTTTTTTATATGAGCAGAAGTTGTGAGTTACTGGAAGGAGCATGGGCAACTAACCAGTGATATGTCACTGAATAAAATTGACTTCCTTTTATCTGGTTTTCCTTAACTCCTAATGACTCCTGTAGCCAGAATGACAAAGATTACTTTTGCTTTTGGATATAAATATGTAACAATTGAACAAAGAAATTTTACAGGACAAAAACTTATGACCAAAATAGAGGTGAGAATAACACACTCTGTGTAAGGTATCCAATGTAAAGATTAAATAAGGAAGCAACACAGTCATGGATTTTTTCCAACTAAGATACAAAATTATCAGGGCAATTATTAGGTAATTATAATTTGTCCTTTTGTTTTCTTATTAGAAAACATGACCAAAGTAATTATCTTTAAAAATGTAACAAGAATTTCAGGAAGAGTACTTTCTTTTCTACTTTACATGTGGTTTTCTTTTTTTTTTTTTTTTTTTTTTTTTTTTTTTTTTTTT
>NW_026068022.1:11113-72621 GCF_014885135.2 Alexandromys fortis
TTTTGGTTTTTCGAGACAGGGTTTCTCTGTGGTTTTGGAGCCTGTCCTAGAACTAGCTCTTGTAGACCAGACTGGTCTCAAACTCACAGAGATCTGCCTGCCTCTGCCTCCCAAGTGCTGGGATTAAAGACATGCGCCACCACTGCCCGGCTTACATGTGGTTTTCTTAAACCTCATGTGTACAGGTGATTGCCACCATTGTTTATATTTTGCATAAAACCTGTCTTGGACTTTAAAATTTCTAACTTATCATCTAATATACTTTATATGCTTTACCAATTTGCATGTAATTCTTAGAAAACATGTCCAATATATTTCAAAAGCACCATGTATTTGCACAATATGATTTAATCTATGATAAAATATATGTTGCATATTATCCTAAGTGTGAAATATATCTAGTAGATACAAGTTTACTAAGCAATAGCAGAATGAAAACACATGGTTTTGTGTCTTAGTTAATTTTCTTACTAAATTTATAAAAAATATGTTGTTTTTATTCAACTCTCAACCATTTTCTTTTAACAATAAAGGCATGGGAGTCAGATGTTGGGATAAAACCCTGCTGACTCAGAGAGGCAGAAAAAGCACACAACTCACCTTTATCCTCTTCTGATATCTTAGATTGAGATCCTTCTTCGACATCACAAACAAATCACCAATTCAGTGACCCTCCCTTCTACTTCCTGTACATCTCTCTGTCCATCCTTCTCACTCCCTCTTACCCTCTATGTTTTTTTATTTTATTTTATTTTATGTCAACTGCATGCTTGATTTACCTCTTGACCTATGGGTTACTTAATCCTGTTTACAATATTCAACCAGAGGGCTCTTAGATTAAAAGTGTATGGTAGAGCTGGGCTGTACCACAACTAGAAACAGACTTTCCCAGTAAATAGCATAATAATAATCAAATATTCTGCATCATTCCCACCTTTATCTAAATAAAAATAAAGGTTTTAATTCTCTAACTCAGTAAAACTATTTACAATGATGAAGCAAATTCTGCCTTCCATTATTCTGATTTTGATGGTATTTAACAGTTTTAGAATTAAGTATTGTTGAGTTCAAAGAACTGTAAAATATTGTGTCAACCTCATGTGAATTCAGCAATTTGAATGTCCTGAACACTTTGTAGTCTGAAGCTGGTGTTTGGTTGTGTGTCATTTTAGTGGCAATCCTGGCAAGATAAAACACAGCAATCAACCCAAAGGTGTCCACTGTCTGTGCAAATCATCCTGTACTTTGCCTGGCAGGAAGGGGCAATTCAGACAAGATGGTGGCATGGTCATGGGCACTAGTCTGGGACTCTGAACCCTTTCCAAGATTTCAAGTAGTTAAACTGAAGGTCGGCAATTGCGCTTGACCCATTTACCTTTTTTCTTGGGAATGTTTTCTATTGATAATATGTTCTTTTTCTTCAGATGTTTCACTGTCCAGTGGTCTATGGATTCCTAAGATGAATGCTTTTATTCTCTGGGAAGCATAAAAGAAAAAAATCCTGCCCCAACCCTAACTGTGGGGGTTGCTTTTTGGCAGGTTAGATCACTCCTAGGGCAAAATGATTTTTGGCAACAGTAAAAGTTTTACCTTTCAATTAAAAAATTCTTTTGAAAATTTGAAACTAAATATACCTTAACGTGTGGATGGATATACCTATATTCCCCTTTCTCTTTACAATAAATTCAAGGTTTAAGTATATTTATTTTTAGACAAAGGACAATCACTTTAAACTTCAGCCTGCATTTTGCAAGTAACTTTTAAAATTAAATCACTGTAATTCTTATGCCTGCCACTGCTTCCCAAGTGTGGGAATTAAAGCCTTGAACCTCCCAAGTGCTGGAATTAAAGGTGTAAACCACCACCTGGCTATGAATTCCTTATAATAGTTATTCTCATAAGGTTATCCTGGTTGAATTTTATTCTCCATCTCCCCTCCTTTTATAGTAATACATCTTATTTATTTATTTTTAAAACAGTCTTTTCTTATTTTACATACCAAACCTAGTTCCCACTCCCTCCCTCCTCTTGCTTTCCCTCCTTCCATCTACCTCATTTTCCATTTAACCTTCAGAGTGGTTAAGGCTGGCATGCAGAGTCAACAAAGTCTGGCATATCACTTTGAGGCAGGACCAAGACTCTTTCCACTATATCTAGGTTAAGCAATTATCCACAGACTTTCAAAATCCCAACTCTCAGAGGGCCAAGTTGCATCCTATGCAGGTTCCCACTGTCAGTCTGGAGACAGTGAGTGCTGGAGACTATTAACTTAAAGTGTTTTAGGGCATAGCAATAGGTACTGTCAGAGGTCTTGATTGTGCCTACTCAATAAAGGATGTCTATGCAATGCCAATGGATTGGAATGCTTGGGTGCTAGGTACTTTCTTCATTGTTAAATAATAAAGTCTGCCTTATCCCTTTCATCAGACTCCCTGTGTCTGTGTTCATTGACCTCATGTCTTCGCACCCCCTCCCCCGAAGAAGTAAGAAATGGTGATGCCTCTGGAAGTTTCTTTGTTGTACAGGATTGTTAGGTTATTCTGGGTGTTTTGTTTATCCATATAAAATTGAGCATTGTTCTTTCAAGATCTGTGAAGAATTGTGTTGGGATTTTGATGAAGATTACCTTGACTATGTAGATTGCTTTTGGTAAGATTGCCATTTGGTTATGTGGAACCTACCTATCCAAGAGCGTGGGAGATATTTCCATTTTCTGATATCTTCTGGAATTTCTTTCTTCAAAGACTTAAAGTTTGGTCATATAGGTCTTTTACTTCTTTGGTTAGTGTTACCCAAGATATTTTATGTCATTTGTGACTATTGTAAATGGTGATGGTTCTCTGATTTCTTTCCCAGTCCTTTTATCATTTGTATATAGGTGGGGTACTGATTTTTTGAATTGGTCTTATATCCTGCCATATTACTAAGGGTGTTTGTCAGCTATAGGAATCTTTTGGTAGAATTTTTGTGGTCACTTCAGTGTGCTATCATATTATCTGGTAAGAGCAAAAGTTTCACTTCTTTCTTTCCAATTTGCATCCCCTTGATTTCCTTTTGTCTTTGTACTGCTAGAAGTTCTAGTTAGAATTTCAAATACTATATTGAATAGCTATAGAGAGTGGACATCCTTGTCTTGTTTCTGATTTTAGTGGAATCGCTTTGAGTTTCTCTCCATTTAATTTGATATTATAGTCGGATGCTGCATGCTGCTTTTGTTATGTTTAGATAGTATTCCTGATCTGTTCAAGACCTTTATCATGAATGGGTGTTGGGTTTTTTCTAAGACATGTTCAATATCTAATAAGGTGATCATAAGATTTTTTTTTGTTTCAGTTTATTCACATGGTGGATTACACTGACGGATTTTCATATGTTGAAATGACATTGTAAGCTTTTTGAATGTGTAATCAATCATTCTTATTTATTTGCTTTGAATTTGTTACCTATCAAATTTTAATATTCTAGTCTTAATTAAACATGATGCCAAATTGTTCACTATATCATTATTCTATGATTTTTTTTTCTGACTTGCCTGTATGAGCTACATAAAATTGCAGATTTGTTAGGTTTTGTTATTTCCATTCATGCATCCCATGACCAAATGCCTTTGCAATTTATTGGCCAGTTAGTGGTTTTCCATTTTGATGACTATATAGTTATACCATTGCACACACATCATGAATTGGAGAAAATGTAGATTTTCCTTTTGCTTTTCTAGTTGTTTGCTTTATAGCCAAGAGTGGTGCACTCCTCACTCTTGGCTATTGATGCTTCATTCTGTAGGCTGTTATTTTCCATTTAGTTTTGATCCCATCAGTGGTTGATGAGCCATCAGGAAACCATGCATTAGACCAATGCTGTGACCATTCAACTGGTCTCCTCTGTTCAATAGGTGCATCTTTTAAGGGGGGAGGTGAATGGCTTCAGAGTGATTATGGGCAACTTAGTTATTTGTTCTGTGTGGGAAGGCAAAGAACCACTTTGCTACCATGAGCTGGTCACAGAGGAATTCAGAATTTTACCAGTTGAACTGTGATAACTTTCTCTCTATGCCTAAGTGTTTGATGGTACCTACCTTCAAATGCATCCAACCCATCATTGTAAAGGGCACGCTTATTTCTATAAGGTGATTGTAACTTACTGAGTATAAGGTTCTATTTCTGATTATATGGTTTAGTTGAATAAATAGCAAAGTTAATTTTGAATTATCTGAAATAAGTTCAGTGGTTTCAATATGTAAAAAAACTTTCTGCATATTGTGATACCGTAACTAAATTAAGAGATTCAGAAAACCTCATAACAAAATATGAATGACATGCAGCTCTGATTCTGAAACAAATCATCAGGGCTTTGAACCACTTTACTTATTTTTCCTGATTTATAATCTGCCTTTCCTGTTTTATTTGGAACCTTATGTAATGTAGAAATTGGTGTTTCTCTTACTACACAAAGAAGGATCTAATTAGTTCTTTTTATCAACTGGTCTCTTTTACTTTTGGGATATTTGCTGTCAAATTCTCCCAGAAAATTATTACAAGCACCTTTTCAATGTTTATTTTGTGCCCATAGTAAGGCAATTTCAGCATTGGTAAAAGGGTACCACAATTTCTCCTGGGTCTATTCTTGCTAATTGATAAAAGTCTCATTTTTGTCTTTCAAAATCAATTCAGAAACATTTTCTACATAGGTCTTTAATTTTTTACTCTATCTGTGTGCTAAAAAGATCCATTCTAAAATATTATCATCTCTCTGCATAAGAATGCCTGTGAGAGAATGAGTAAAAGACAAAAATCTAAAACACACTCAAGCTTTGGATTCATGAGATCCACATGTGCACCCTGCAATTTCTTTCATGCCAGAGCCAAGTCTCTCTCATCAGATGATAAATTTCTTGAACTATTTAAGTCCTTATCACCTTTTAAATTTTGAAATAAACTTTGTAGATCTTAATTAATTAATCCAATTTTGGGCCATAACCAGTTAATATCTCCCAACAATTTTTTGAAAATTATTAAGAGTTTGTAATTGATCTTTCCTAATTTGTATTTTGTGTAGATGAATTTTATGTAAACCTATTATATTCTAGATAATAGATATAAACTCCTCTTCATATTTTCTCAGGAGCAGTTTGTAATCTTCTATAAGCAAAATTCTCTATACTCCATTGACCATTCTTTTTCCTAAGGTATCTGTGTCTGATACCTTTAGTCAGTAAAACATCATCCATACAATGATAAGTTTTAGATTGCGGATTTTTTTCAAATTATTTCTAGCAGCTGTTCTACAAAATATTGGCAGGAGGTGGGGCTGTTTAACATTCCTTATAGAGGAATTTTTCACTGATACCTTTTAACAGGTTGAACATTATTATAAGTAAGCAGCTTGAAGGCAAAGTTTTCTTTATCTTGTTTTTGTAAAAGTATAGTAAAAAAAGTCTTTTGAATCAATATTATAATAAACTATGCCTTAGGTAATGAAGAAGGCAAGGAATTCCCAGCTTGTAAAAAGCTCATTGGTTCAATCACCTTATTTATGTCTATTAAATCTCTTTCCTTTCTCCAAATTTTACATTTCTTTTTAATGACAAATATAGAAAAAATTCAATGTCTGAATAATTCTTCAGTATGCTGAGCATTGAGATACTCCTGTCTCAGCTGTCCTAGTTCTTTTAAATTTTCTGAAGTCAAAGGTTACTGTTCCACCCACCACTCTTGTCAGTTAACCATTTTAAACACAGGGTGATTGGTACCTTTGAAAGGCCAACATCTGTTGTGTCTTGTTTATGAATAGCCTGGGACTGTTCTTGATAATGCCTTTTAATATTTCTGTCAGGAACATTCTTTATTTCGTGGTTTGTTTCTGTGATAGGAGGGTGCTTATCTCTGTTTCTCATCTGTCCCCATTGTAATATTAACCACATAAGGTTTTAATTTTCCTATGTCTTTATACATACTCCAGAAGGCTGAGAACTTCTGTTTTCATCATGTCTAGGAATATCTTGCCTGTAATTCCTATTCAGCTACCTTGATAACCATAATTAAAATATCTGACATTTTTGTTAAAAAAAACTTTTAGCAATTACTCTCCTATGAAAAAATATCGTGTGAGATCCAATTTCAGCTGTATTTCTAATCCATTCATCTATTGGTGTTCCTTTTGCCTTTAAATGTCTAATCACCCTTTGCATTCTGAATTAGCATTTTCAAAAGTCAAATATTTTGTTAATACTTGTCAGACTTTCGGATCTGATATTATTGTATTTACATCTAGAGTCAGTCTTTGAAGAAAAGCCATGAGGTCTTCTTTTGGGATTTATAAAACTTTAGTAAATGACTCAGAACTCTTTCCTTATTCTTCAACCTTATCCCAGCAATTTGAAGCTGTTAAATGACATATTACCAAGTTGTAATAATCAAATTCAAGCTACCTTTTCAGTTCATCATATTGGCCTCACCTAGAGACTGATCTTTGAAAATATCAAAACCTTTAACACTGTTTCATTGTTCCATGGGTCTAGCTTCTTTTTTCTGCCATGTTAGTCATTAAAACTGAGAATCAGCTTCCAGTATTGCTGTTACTAAATCTTTTCAGTCTTGGAGGATAATTCTGTCTTGAGTTGCCCATGAATTTCACATCTGTTGCACATAATCTGTTGCACATAGGGTGAATGTGAACTATATGAAAAAACTGCTCCCTTAAACCTCTTCAAATCTAATATATCTATAGGATTCATTTGACTTTCTGCATAACCTTGGAAGTTTATATCATCTACTAGTTGTTCTTGGATTGTAACTAAATAATCTTAGTTTGGTTTCCTAAAAACATTGGGTCACCCCTCTTCAATTTCATCAAGCTGTGATGTAGTAAGTTCTCATCTAAATTCCTTTGTCTGTGTTGAAGTATTTTTATTTTCTTGTATAAGTCTTTATAAGGTTTGTAGCTTATCAATCCACTTTTCATATTTGGCACACAATAACATTATTGATAGTAAGGATAAGGTATGAATTAACAGGCTGATAGTACCTATAATCGATATTATTTCAATCTCAGTTAAGTAATTTAGTTTTTTTTCCTTTCTGCTTCTATTTTCAGTCCATCTAAATTAGCACTATATAGGGTCTTAATCCCCTATATTATGGTATTCCCCATCCTTAACTTGGAGAAGATGTTTACCTTTTAATATTACTTAATTCTCTCCTTGAGGAATTCCCAGATACTGGTCATGTCACATTTTGGAGTGCCAAATATGTTTTTCTCTAAATTTCAATCATTCTATTTTTACCACTAATGACATGGGAGCCAGATGCTGGGGTGAGTGCTTGCTACCTCAGAGAGGTAGAGAAAACAAATGGCTGACATTTCTCCACTACTGATGGCCCACAAAAAGACCTTTCTCCTCTGCCATCTCAAACAAATCTCCAATTCATTGTCATTGCTCGTCTCTGTATCCATCCTCCTCACTCCCTGTTACTCTCTATACTTTTTTTTCTATAAACTGGTTGCTTCCTCAATCTCTAGACCTATGGTTGATTTTATTTAATCATGTTTATAATATTCAAGTAGAACGCTCTTCAATTAAAGGTGTATGCTGGTACTGAGTCACACTTTTTTTTTTCACAGTAAATAATGAAAACTCAGTGTTCACTGTGTGGCCAAATATCCTACAGCAACAATACCCTAACAAAAGACTTAATAGAGAAAGGATTGTTTTATGGCTCATATGACCTCAGCCAGCAGATGTATGTGACTTCTCATTTCAGTTACTGAAAAGAAAATCAGCCCTAAATGAGGCCAAATGTCAAACCTTGTTCCATTTATGATTAATATCTTCTACAGTCTCTAGTATTTAAACACTTGTGTCCCAGCTGATATTGTCTGGGGTGATTAGGTGTTATATCTTATTTTTGGAGTAGATAGTCATTGCACATTTCTGTGTTTAAAGCCCCATGCCTCTTCCCATTTCCTCTCTGTTTATACCTTATGCAGCAATATTGTTACAGAATCAATACGCTTTCTCTGTGAACTATTACTGTAGATACTCAGAGATTAGCAAAAATAGCTCTTTAATAAGACTACAAGACTAGTTCTGGCTAATTCATGAAAGAGAACAAGCCTGGAACACAAATCCTCATTGTCTCATGTGGTTTCATGTCTTCAAGTGACATTTTTGATCAATCAAGCATGTCTCAGAGAGACAAAATTTCCAAGATTTTGTTGTTTGGATTGATGGGGAGATTTACAAGTAAAAATATTGCTATAGTTTTCTAGGGACAGAATATGGTTGATTTCGGGAGGCAGCCATTAATAAGGATTATCCTGTTGAACTTGCATATTTATGCTCCTCTTGATAAGAGAACCAGGATTTAATAATGCACCAATGTAGACAAGAGTACAGTGAAACCCTGCAACTACAGCACTCTGGTAACGTTGGGAGCACAAAAGTTTTTGCAGTCATAAATCACTAAGGAAACCATCAATGTAAAACCTGTGGAGACATATCTGCAGTAAAGGAGATAAAATACCTGCATTCAACCTAGAGAGTTGAGTGCAGATGCTGTTAATACCTATTGACCTTTTACATCTGTATAGCAAATTTACCCAGATCACTAAAAATGATTATCCTATGGTGGGTACTGTGGGCCCTCAGACCCTGAATTTTCTATGACCCCTTGCCTGCAGGAATAAACAGCTTGTTTTCCTGTGCTGGTAGCTGCTTTGGGCATGAAACCCTCGTGTGTTCCTGGTGGCAGGGGAGTGGTTTCAGGTGGGTTTTCAGTTGAAAAATCCCAAGACCTAGGGCATGGTCATTAGTCAAGAAGAGCCCTATATAAGCTGCAATGGAACACAATAAAAGGGGCATTATACTTCAAGGATGACCCATGGATCTGTGTGTGTGTGTGTGTGTGTGTGTGTGTGTGTTTCAATCTCCAGCCTCTTGACCAACTTGTGAACTGTCCTTTGATACAGGCATCACAGGTGGAAGACCCAGCAAGATCAGGAGCTAAGGATCCATGGGAGATTGCCCTCGGAAGGCTGGCCAGCAATTAAGAGATGGATTGTGGGGAAGTATTGAATATGGGTGCCAGTAATTCTGTTCAAGTATTGACCAGTCATTTGAAAGCTATTTTAGAAAGCATGGCACTGTTATTAAAACTAAGACAGCACAAGAGTAAACTTGTAGATAATGTAATAGAAATAAAGAAAAGTAAGCCACATAAAAATGAAATATACACAGAAGAGACATTTTATTATGTAGGCTGCTAAGATAAACCAGCATAAAGGTATCTTGACATTAAGGTTTGAGTAAGGATATGTTATAGACCAAGACCCCCGTCCCAAAAGTCACCATGAACACCCCAAAAATTACTTTGCACAACAAAAAGCAGTTTGGAGAGAACTGTGCCCAAATTCCCTAAATGATTGTTTACTGAAGGTTGTAGGGTCAGGGAGCAGCTTGGGGAGGCTGCTGGGTTTGTACATCAGCCATGTCCGACAGGTATGATGGGCCCTGGTCAGGTATCCACCAGTGCTGATGCTGGTGGGCCTGGATAGTCCCGTATGGCCATATTTTCTTTCCATTGTTTGGGCTATGGGGCAGCTAGACACTCCCATTAATTGGGGACACAATAATGTTACTGGTATGTGGAACTTATCTGGCAGTTTGTGTTTTCAGACCCTTGGCTGTTCAGGATTCTACCTTGTTTAATGGCACAGCAAAATGGAATGAATACCTTGCAGTTAAGCCAGAGCCAAAATAAGACTTCTCACACAGTTGTCTGTAACTAATCATACCTTGAATAAATCTGCCCTTAACTGCTCTCAAGTTTCATGTCATTTAAGCAGCTGTAGAATAAATGAGATGACTGGCACTATGGTCTAGGTCCCAGGCTTGGTACCTATCCCAGTGAATTAGCTGGTACTGAGCCAACCCGGCTGAGATTCCGGGATCACTGTGGCTGTAGTGGCCACTATTGTCATCATACCGCAGCAGCCAGAATTCCCTCCAGCCAGATGGTGGTTGTGATTATATAGAAAGGGGGGAGCTGTTGGATACTGTGGACCCCCAGACCCTGAATTTTCTATGACTCCTTGCCTGCTAGAGTAAACAGCTTTTTTTTTTTTTTGTGCTGCTTACAGCTTTGGGCATGAGACTCTCATAAGTTCCTGATGGCAGGGGAGTGAGTGGTTTCTGGTGGGCTGCTGCTGCTGCTGATGATGATGATGATGATGATGATGATGTGTGTGTGTGTGTGTGTTTCAATCTCTAGCCCCTTGCCCAACTTGTGAACCATCTCATGGAAGACAGGCTATACTGTACAATCCCAGACTCTCCTTGTCTAGACTTTTATCTTTATCTCCCACTTAATATAACTCACACTTAGGGAATATAGGGTTCTGATTTATATGCTATCTTAATCAGTGACCACAATAGGTCATAACCCTTTAACCTATAAACCGTTCTTCAAGGTCACACATACTTTGCAAAGGATGTAGTCACACCTAAAGTCATATTGTAAACCTGGAATGGGAATGATTATTACCTGAAAAAAATCCTAAGTTTTAATGTTTTTAAAAATTATTACAATAAACTCCTCAGCATCAGAGTATCTCAAAGTTTGATCCAGCCTGGCTAAGTCAGTCTCACTGAACCAAGCTTTCATTCTCATTTCTTAATTTTTTATTTCCCTATCTACCATGATGTTTGTAGGAAATTCTCCCCACCACAGCCATGTTTTGAAATAAAAGTTAATTAGGAAACAAATTGCCAAAGCTATCTCTTAGGGGTTAGAAATAGAAAGAAGGGCAAAATTGTGGGAAGGCAAGCATATTCTATGTAACAGTCATCAAGGTGTGAGTCTTTAAGCTGATATAAGCTGTTTGAATTACTTGTGAATTAGATGACTTTGAGAAAGGTTGTTGAATACTGGGAATAGACTAAGGGACATTGCTAGTGATTTAAGGGAGTATTCTGATCAAGAGAAACTCACCTTTAGACCTCTGCTTACCCAATAACAATCTTCTGTTCACACTGCCAGAGTCCTTATGTTTAGGGCATTGTCAACAGCACCGCCAATTGAGAAAGGAAGTTGCTTTGGACCCAACAACCAAGAATGAATGACAGACCTGACATAGTGCCTTTGCGTTTGACAGCTGGATATAGGCATGCTTCTGTTAGAGGTACAATATTTTTCTTCCTATATCTCTCACAACTCTGAATAGTATACCAATTACATTTGAGAAATCTATTAACTAAATATCACTTTGTATAATATTTCCTAAGCAACTTTTATTGAATCTTTATGACATCAAATATCTTATTCCCAGTTTCTCCAACATCAATCCCTACAATTTGCTTCCATACTTTCCTAACATGACTGACTCTTATTACTCTGAAATAATCGCCTGAAGAAATGTGTTCTACTATAAATTTCATTGATCATAAAGTCATTTCACTACAGCAAAAAAGTGATATTACAGAAGTTGGTACAAGAGAATATGAATAGACTCACCATACTACTTGTCTTGTTTTGGGAGAATGTGGAAGAATTCAGTGTTAGAATAGAAAAGGATGTAAATACCACAAATTGAGCTTCAAGGACTGTTCTAGAAACCTAGAATACAGAAGTGCTAAGAACCGCATAACTTACAGGGGACAAACTCCTGAAATTTCAGGGAGAACAATCTTAGCAACTGAACTAAAGTACATTCCAGAGAAATTTTGGTGAAGTGTATGGATATTGTCTGTTCTGGTCCTAAGAACCTGCTTGAGGCTAAATTGAAAAGAAATGGATTGTTTTTTTCAGACCCAAAAAGAGGAACATGGCATGTACTCACTCATATTTGGTTTCTAGCCATAAATAAAGGGCATTGAGCCTATAATTAGTGATCCTAGAGAAGCTAAATAAGGAGAACCCAAAGAAAAACATATAGGCATCCTCCTGAATATTAACCTTCATCAGGCAATGAAAGGAGACAGAGATAGAGACCCACATTGGAGCACCAGACAGAAATCTCAAGGTCCAAATCAGGAGCAGAAGGAGAGAGAGCACGAGCAAGCAACTTAGGACCGCGAGGGGTGCACCCACACACTGAGACAATGGGGATGTTCTATCGGGAATTTACCAAGGCCAGCTGGCCTGGGTCTGAAAAAGCCTGGGATAAAACCGGAATCGCTGAACATAGCGGACAATGAGGACTACTGAGACCTCAAGAACAATGGCAATGGGTGTTTGATCCTACTGCATGTACTGGCTTTGTGGGAGCCTAGGCAGTTTGGATGCTCACCTTACTAGACCTGGATGGAGGTGGGTGGTCCTTGGACTTCCCACAGGGCAGGGAACCCTGATTGCTCTTTGGGCTGACAAGGGAGGGGGACTTGATTGGGGGAGGGGGAAGGAAATGGGAGGCACGGGCGGGGAAGAGACAGAAATCTTAAATAAATAAATAAATAAATAAATAAATAAATAAATAAATAAATAAGAAAAAATAAAAGAAATGGATTAATTTCCTTGGAAGCGTGAATTTCACGTCAGCATATTGTTTCATGTGTGGCATTGTCATTACTGATTCTACTTATGCAGGTGTCTACAATGAAAAGGAACAACAAAGACAAAAAGAAGTGTAATTTTTTAATTTGCAGAGGAAAGGGACATTTGTAGGAAATTCACAAAGCTTAGTGTTATGGTCAAGACAAGTGTTGTAAGAGACTGTGATTGTTAAGGAAATTAGTGCCAATAAGCAGAGGCCTGATCCATATCAGAAAACAAAATGGGAATGGTGTTTTATGGCAAGAATTTATTTACTCAGTTAAGTTTTCAAAATTTGAAAGAGAGGCTAAGGGGTTTTCTCCTTTAAAACACCAATAAACAAAAACCGCTGCTAATGTGGTTCAAAGAACAGGAGATCTGTTCTAGGCTGTCAGCTAAAACTAGCATAGTTTTTCATGTGGTTTGGGCTTCAGAGGAATTATTTCTTGAATCCAAGAAGGTAAAGCATGAATCACAGTGAAGAAACAAAGATTTTGGAGATGCCAGAGCCTCTACACTTCTTCAAAGTAGAGATGCATATGTGGAATGGAATCAGCTTAAGAAAGAGACGTATATAAAGACATTAAAGCTAGAAGCGCAGAGCTACGTAAACTTTTTGACATTCAGCATGGAGCTACAAAAGTTGATGTTTGCCATTTTGGGTTCTTGTCTTAGTTTAGTCCAATGTTTCCTTATTATACCTCATTCCTGTTTTGTAATGTCATGTATATTCTATCCTATTATATTTTTGGAAGTTTATAAACTGTGCTGTTGTTGTTGTTTGTGGTTTAATTAAGATTGCCTTGATTCTCAGATGAAATTTTTGAGGTTTGACCTTTGAAATACTTTGTTATTATGAAAGGCTATAGGGATTTTTGGAGTTGTGATAAATTCATTTGCATTATGATATGGTTGTAAGGTGTGTGGGCATAAAGAGCAGAATGTGGTGACTTAAACAACAACAAAAAATGTATCCCATAAACTCTAGCATTCGAACACATTCAACTTCAATTGGTAGAGCTATTGAATGAGTTTATATAACTTTTGAAAATTTACAAAATGTTTTGATCATTATGTGCCCAACAGTATCTGGATCTCAAAAATAATTAGATTTTGATTTTTATCTCTAATTTTCCTGAAATTTTATATAAAGATCATGTGCTTTATTATCTACTATATCTATGTTGTTAAATATATCACAGCATTCATAATAATACAGCACATATATTATGTTTATTCATAAGTGTATATGCATTACATGGAAAAAATAATTTTTATTTTATATATCATAAAGTAGCAGAGCTTGGCTATATATAAATATATATTATACAACATCTATCATTTTTAAAATATAAAGAAAATATGCATAGAATATTGAGACTATCTTTTATATTATCCTTTTTGATTAGCATTTTCATTCATGAGCTATAATTTCTGCATACTTGCTTTTGCTAATGCTACTTTTCCCATCAGCAATGGAGTCATCATTCCTACACAAGGAACCTCTCAAAAACTTGATATTTGCTAAGCCATAAACAGAAATTAAGGCCATTATAATTCATTTTTAGCTTCAGCTATTTCATTAAGATTGAGTTAGAGCGAGGGCTATTAAATTCTGCGTCATCTTATTTGCTTTTGATGGACTGTTTATAGAAATACTATATAACAGTATTCTACTGTTTTGAGCTTAAGGTGTTAACAAAGAATAACAGCACAAGTTTTCATGAAAATAATAATCCATGAATTTTATTCAGCTTAAGTGAGAAATGATCACAACTACATTATAGAATATCCCATAAATTTACAATTATCTCTAAGAACATGCTTGAATTTCAATAATGTCATAATATTTTCTACAGTCTATCCAAAGTATTTTGTCATTTAATAGTGTGATTTCTACTCTCAAAATAAAACAGGTAAGTGATAATAACGTAGAAAGATCATTGCAAAATCTAATACAACAGAACTAGAAAGAATGAGTACTTTACTCTATCTTATAAGACAATGAAAAATGAAACACAAACACTTTGGACAAATATAATATAATAGATAAAGGTAAATAGAGTGTCACAATATTATAACTTTTGAAATGTATAGATCTGATTGAGAGAAGAGCAGTTTAACACGTATTGTTAAGCAAACAGATAACTGAACTCAATGAAATCTGTAGGCCAAAAGTACTAATATATTCTTAACTCAGCCACAAAAAGACTGATTCTAGAAATATATCCAAAAGTTAGCATAAAAGTATATAAAAATTGCTTTAGCCACAACCAAAATAGAAAACTGAAAAAAAGAAAGAATAACCAATAATATGAAGTTATAAAAATCTACTTGGAAGGATTATTAAAGTTTAAGAGATNNNNATATATACACACACACACACACACAACAAACCAGAAATTGTAATTGCTACAACTTTAACTTCTAGGACTCTAAGAAAGAATCTACAATGATATTGTTATCATTATGTAAATACTCTATCTTCTTTTTGAAATCCATGGGTTACTTAAAGTATGTAATCATATAATACATGGATTTCACTTTTCTAATGTATTATTTTCAGTATGTGGAACTATCAAATATTGAAATCTGAAGCTCAGATTTAATTTATTTTTGATACTTTTGCTATTTTACTATTTTTCCTATTTCGCAGAAAAATTTATTCTACAAAACTTCAGAATTCCAGGTTCTGGCTAGGACGAACAATGCTGTTATGAACGTAGTTGAGCATGTGTCCTTGTGGTACGATTAAGAATCCTTTGGATATATACCCAAAAGTGGTGTTGCTGCATCTTGAGGAAAGGTTTTTTTTTTTTTGTTTTCTAAAAAAAAAAAAATCACCATACTGATAATCAAAGAGGCTGTACCAAGTTGCACTTCCACAAGCAATGCAGGAGTGTTTCCTTTATCCCAAAACCTCTCTAGCATAAGTTATCATCAGTTTTTTTTTTATCTTGACCATTCTTACAAGTGTAAGATAGAATCTCAAAGTTCTTTTGATTTGCATTTCTCTGATGACAAAGAATGTTAAACATTTCCTTAAATGTCTTTCAGATATTTTTGATTCCTCTGTTGAGAGTTCTCTGTTTAAGTATGTACTCATGTAAAATACTGTTTTATCATCTAATTTTGCTTCTATAACATCCAATATGTATTAAAACTTTAAGATAATTTTAATGATTTATTTTTCTTTTTAAAAGTTAAAAACTTTGGTCAAATGAGATATTAAAAAACTTGCTATGTCCTTCTATTAAGACAAGTGAGAAATTTAGCTTTAAGTGTCAGCTTGGATGACCTCCTTTCTTGTTGTTGAGATAGCTGTTACTAGCCTATATTTTTTTTTACTTTTTTATTTTTATTTATTTATTTGCTTTGGATGATGAAAAGGTTAGGATATATCACGTTGCTGTCATGTTGAATCTAGCCTTTATTTTTTGTGTTTCTGGGCACTACTAACTGTCCATCTCTGTAATACTTCTGTGTTATGCACTTGAATCTTACTGATCCTTGACTGCTGGACAATGCTGACAGAAACAAATAACTCCATCAGGATTTTAGTAAAAGGATATTCAACAAAACATTTCCATTTGTAGGATGAAAGAAACAAAACAAGACAATGGTTTTGGTATAAAAACACCTATTAAGGCAATGGGATGCTATTCAGTTTTTTCCCCATTTCTTTTCAATGTTTGCCCTGAAAGTATATCACAGAGTTCAGAGCATATCTAATATAAAATCAAGTTTATCATAACCTTGTATGTTCATTCAGAGTCCAGTACCACTATAGGAATTCATCTGAGATATTATGTTGAAGAAAAAAAAATAAGATTTCACTTTTGTTACTATCATTTCATAAAGTTGATTCAAGAGATATAACATGTTTCCCACACATCACTGCAAAATGAGCAGCTGCAGATCAGTATGATGTCAACAGAATTTTGATTCGGTTATCATGTGGCAAAACACATGAGCTAACTATCAAATACCTTTTTGCTTTATTCTGTAGATAATTTAAATCACATTTACAACTTTTTATATTTATGAGAAACAACGGACTTAAAAAATAGCTAATGGTATGAAAATAAAACAATCTGAATCTCCAGAGCTCAACACCAACATTTGAATGATTATCCTTGTCTTTCACACCTGTAAACTTACAAGCCAAGCTTTAAGGTTAGTGTAATCAGAAATAGACAGGAGCACATATCCAGTATTCCTGCTGACTGTTGAAATTACTAAAAGCACAGATTTTTAAATTTACATGAGTAATAATTTACTTTCTTATAAGCCACTGTCAATTTTGCACTTTCAATGACAAAGAAATAATCTAACTTTAATTAAAATTCCAAAGGAAAGGTCTACTTTAGTTATACCTTACAATTACTATAACAAAACACATTAGACTGGGTAATGTATACATACAAGAATTTTAATGTCTGCTCTTCTGGACTCTGGGCATTCTAATATCAAGTCAACAGTAGGTGTAGGTTCTAATGGGCTTTCTCTCTTCTCCAAGAGGATTTTTTTCCTGTTTTCACAAAAAAAAAAAAAAAAAAAAAAAAAAAAAAAAAAAAAAAAAAAAAAAAAAAAAAAAACCTTCTGAACAAGCAGCTCCATAACTTCCATGCTGTCTGGTAACTAGTTCCATTGGCAAGGACTTCTTTCTCAGGATTTACTAAAACTCCTAAAGGCATTTTCCTCTTAATTACAAAGGAAAATTAGAACCTCTTCTGTTTTTTTTTTTTAATTTTATGTGTTTGTGAGAAGGTATGAAAAAAATATTTTTGAAACAGGATCACTCACTGAACCTGGAGTTCAAGAACTCAGCTGTATTGCTTGGCCAGTAATAGACCCTGGGGCCCTGCTGTTGCTCATTCCTTAAGAATTTGTTCATAGGCTCTTACCATGAAACCAGATTTTTATTTTATTTTTAAATATGATTTGCTTATGAGAAACCACCAACCTCCATGTTTGATAGGCAAATATTTTACTGGTTGAGCTCCTCCTCCTCTGTCTCACTCTCTTGATCATGATTAGACATTTATGCAGACATAAATGCTTAATGTAAGCCTCCCATTGTCAAATGTCTCTATTCTCAGGGCAGGGTAATGAATGTTTCATATTTTTCTGACTTCTGAGTGTAAGATTTAAATGATTTCATTTTATGCTTCTGTGGCTTTTAACATACTCAACTGAAGTCAAAACAGGAAAGGTTTCATTATAGAAGTAGGGAAATGCCAAAATTTGAAGTAAAAATGGAGGTGTAAACAAATTCAGCAATTTTCTCATTGTTTGGTAGTCTATGAAAGAAATAGTGCTGTGCTTATGTTTTTAAATTTTAATGTAACATGAGAAAGTGACATTCATACACACAGAAATTTTGGAACTTTTCAAATAGAAGGAAGATTCTCAGAATCATGACCAGCTTGGTGAGTGTCCTACAAAGTTAGCTGCATTGCATATGCGGCAGCCATAATGGTCTGCTATTGTTGGACTGAAATTCTTTTTTTTAACACTAAGAATAATACAAATATCTATTCACTTTGTGCAAAAATTCGCTACTTGTCCTCAAGGAATAGAGTATATTCTTATGAATGGCTTCATATTGAATTGAACTTGCAATTTTGAGAAGAGGTTTTTAAATAGATGATCATATTTTTTTATTTATTTTCCATAAAAACCACAGTTCCCCTCCTGATCCTTCTCCAGTTCCCTCCTCACCTACTCTCCCATCCCCCATCCACTTCTCAGAGAGGATAAGGCCTCCCATGGGGGTATCAACAATGCCAGGCATATTGAGTTGAAGTAGTACCGAGTATCTCCCCACTGCATCAAAGATGAGCAAGGTGTCCAACTGTAAGAAATGGGCTTTTAAATCCTTGTCCCAATGCTAAGGGCCCCACAACCATCACATACATTGAGAGGGCCTAGTTTGGTCCCATGAAGGTTCCCCAGTCATCTTGTTTTATTGGTAAATATTTAAGGCCAATTTTGTTATAGGTATATGTATTTCTGATCTTGATTAAGGTATTGTGATTGTGTAGTTCATTTAAAAATGTAATATATAATTAAGAAATATAGGTTAATAGATAATCGCTTATAATAGTCAAGTTTGTAGTCATGTTGGTTAGGTTTTCTAGATGTATAGAGATATATTTTTGTTAGATAGGCATTCTTCAAATCTTTCAGAAACCTTCAGAATATGGTATTTAAATGTTTTAAGAAATTAGGACTTTTCATGACAGTGAGAGACGTTTTTTTTTCCTGGGAGCACCAAGCTACTTCAAGAGGATGGTGGGCATTGAAGAGGCTCCTTATAGAGTTTGTTAGCAGTTTAGGCAAGAAACTGTTCTTGCCTGGCTGCATAAACTGGATATGCAGGACCCACAGAGAAATGACTGCTGAACTTGCCTAAAGGTGAGATGATTCTTATCAAAAAGTTAAGACACAGATTTAAAGCTCTATTTTTATCAGTTTAAAACATTTATTAGACAATTGAGTTTTCTGCTTCCCTTTTTTACCCACTATTTAGCAACAACCACAAAAAATGTGTATTGTCCAATACCTAGTAGGAACTGGATGCAAAAGCTTGCTTGATACATTCATTGACAATCTTTTATCTCTGCTACAATAAATTTGTATTTAATCGTGCCAAAAACATTTTCTCTTGTATTTTTTTCTTAGATACATTCTAGTAGAACAAAGAACAAAATGAAAATGAAACCTCTGAATATCTAAAGTTTAACTCAAGTTTCCAGAATGACAATTGATAGAACACAAGACGGCAACTCTCAACTGGCCTAGAGGACCACAAGTTGTAATAAAACATTGTTCAGGGCTTAATGGTGTAAGATAAAAAAGTTGGCACTCAAAAATATCTGATAGATCTGATTGTTATAAGAGATCTAGATATTAATGGACCCAGAAGAATGTATGCCATCAGTACTGATCAAGTGATCATTATCATCATCAGCAATAGCAAAATTATTAATTATTACAGGAAGAAAGGGCAAAAAGTAGAAAATTAAAGGCAATCTTAATTGCTGCACAGTTACTGTATCTACTGTTTGCACTGTTTTGTTATGTAACCTTGAACATAGCAGACAATGAGGACTACTGAGAACTTAAGAACAATGGCAATGGGTTTTTGATCCTACTGCACCTATTGGTTTTGTGGGAGCCTAGGCAGTTTGGATGCTCACCTTACTAGACCTGGATGGAGGTGGGTGGTCCTTGGACTTTCCACAGGGCAGGGAACCCTGATAGCTCTTTGGGCTGACGAGGGAGGGGGACTTGATTGGGGGAGGAGGAGAGAAAGGGGAGGCGGCGGTGGGGAAGAGACAGAAATCTTTAATAAATAAATAAATAAGCATAATTTACTAGAATTGGGAGAAAAAGTATAGCAACTAAGCAATAGGAGATAAAGAGGTAATTCTTCTGTGACAGGAAGATACCAACCAAATGCCATGTTTAACATTGTCTTAGTTATAGTTTCTAGTTCTGTGTGAAACACCATGATAATGCAACTAACAAAAGGAAGTATTTAGTTAAACTTAAAGTTTCAGAGGGTTAGAGTCCAAGAAGGTGGAGCAAAGGCATGGCAGCAAGAACTGAGGACCCAAATTTTGACCAACAAAACAGGAGGCACAGAGAGAGGCTGAAAAATGGTTAATCTTTTGAAACCTGAAAGCCCAGCTTCAGTGATAATACTTCTTCCAACAAAACCACAACTCCTAATTTTTCCTAAAGAGTTCTATTACTAAGAATCAAGTATTTGAATATATGGACCACATGGCAACTATTCTCATTCAAACAATCAAATCACAGTGATTTTTAAACGACAATAAATTAATAGAAAAGAAATCTTAGGAGGAGAGGAAGGGAGTAGGAATCAGGAAGCACAGATTCTTATATGTATATGTGTCACAGAAATACTTCAAAATATTGTCACTCTTTCAATGAGATTAATTTGAAAGATACATTTCTAGTCATTTCTAGTTTGTTTCATTTATTTTTCCACAAATTATGTGTTAGAGGTTTGGAGACATAAAACATTGATTATGTTGGCTGACTAAATTGAAATATAAAGTAATATGAAATACTGAGAAAAATATAATGCACTATTTTTTTTTTCTATTTGCTGTGAACACATTTTCTCTAACATTAAATTGTAACTTGTCTATCATTTAGCCAAAGCATTAGGTTCCTCAGAATGTTGTTATAATGATAAAACTACATCCATATTCATCCTTTCATAGAATCTACTCATCTTCACTATAGCTTTGCTTTCTGCAACAAACCATTTCATTTTGTTTGCAGGGAAATACAATTTCTTGATAAAATATTCATTTTTCTCAAGTGGTGTTCTTTTTAATGTGGATCGCATTTTCTTATTTTTCTTCTCCTGTTTAAATAAAATGTTGATACTTTTTTTACAAACTGTACTCATCACAAATCTATATGAACTTCATGTATTTTAAGGCCTACTACATGAATCACAGGTAGTCATTTCAAATCTAAAATTTCTCAGTAGCAGAGACAGCATGGATTGTTGAGCACAGTAGCTATAATAACCTTCCATTTGTTAATGTCCTATAATTAACAACTTATATTTCATTTTTTAAACAGAAAAATATGAGGCTTTTAATGTTCTGAATCATTTTAATTAAAATTATTTAGTCATAATCCCACGTGTTTGCCATGTCCTGACTGCTTACACCTCTACCCCTCTACACTCTGTCAATCCGCCACTCTTAAATGTTTTTCATTGATCATGACTCTTCTTTCCGTTTTATGACCTGCTGTGGGAAGCCAGGGCTATTGATCTATAAATGTGTGGCCACTTTTAACTATACATACTCTATAATATGATGACAAGAAGAAGCACATTTCCCCCAAACATCACAGACACAAATGCATGTAGAATGTTTCTGTTCCCCTTTACCTACAACAGTAGAAATGTTTCTATCAAATATTTCTTCAAATTACTTTTTATTTGCACATGAAAATAAAATTCTGGCCATTTTTAAGTGTTGTGCCATTCATTTCCTGTTTCCAAGTTAGCACACCTAGCCAAAGAAGATTTTATGAAAGATTCCTCTAGATGAGGGGCTAAACAATTGCTTATTCCCTCTGTGGTTCTTCCTGAATCTAAATCCTTCTGTGCTTCCAAGTTTTAAAGGTAAAAAGGAAAAATGATTCTAACAATCTGAGTTTCTGAATATTAAGCCCTTTTAAACAGTTCTGATTCCTTTCTTATGTGAATTATTCAAATAGAGATTGGAAAAGTTTCTTTCAGGAACCTCAGGGGGAATTTTCATATTTGAAAATTAACTAAACTGCAATAGATATTCCTTTTTAATCCTACAATTGCTATGGTGTCAGTATTAGTGCCATTCTTAAGTATATTGTTGTATGTCAGATATATCTAATATTATTGGTTCAGAGTGGTTACAAACTCTGAAGCAGGTAAAAAAAATGGTAAGTGTTTGTGATATTTTAAAAATGTGAATTTTGAAATACTTGTGTCCTAATATAATCCAAAGTTACATGCCTTTCCTTTCCAGATTGTAAATTCATGCTGTACAACTTAAATTAAAATAAACTTTGATCCCACTGACGCTATGCTGGTCTATACAACAACTCAAAATCCTCAGCCAATACAGTTGGAGTTTATCATGCATGAATTTACACAGTTGCAATGTTTGGCAATTTGTGTGAATTTCCAACATCATTTTATATATTTTTAACAATAAAACAGGGTCCCTGAAATGCTTCCCCGAAAGTATTACCGAAAATACGATAAAGATGAAACAATCCATGAGCATTGTCAGCTGATCACTTCCACCATAGGTGAAGTTTATTTCCACCATGAGGACCTATGGGAAGATGTAATCAAGTGTTACACAGCCTGAAAGTGCCTGCACTCTTTTTGTGGTGACAAATTACATGACTTGTTATGCCTGTATCTCTGTTTTTGTCTATTGGTCACTGTCCACCTGTCTCTGTCTCTCAAATACACACTTTAATACAAAGAACAAGCCTTTTACCTTTGGTTTTTAGGTTTAGAAGGTTTGGTCTCTTCTATTCAGACATCCATCCTCTTTCTCCCATCTGTGCCTTGCCACCTTTTAAGAGCTTCTGACTTTCAAACATTCCTTTCAGCATTTTTGTTTGTGTTCCTTTTTCACCCATTCTTTTCTCCTTCAAGTCTCTTATTGATCCTCAGCAGTTCTCAAAGGTAAATCATCTGAAATCTAAAACTTCTTGGCAGCAGAGACAGCATTTTTTAAATCTACAAGAACAGCACTTTAAATTTTAGAGTCTTCCTCCTTGTTTCTGAGTAATCGTAAATCTGGTGGATGTCAGCTTTAGCCAAGTAGTGATAAAGTAATGTGGAAGACTCACCCATTAACTACAGTGGTTGAAATCAGAATTTTCTTAAACACTATTACAAAATAAATGAATTGCTATGCACTTAAAAATTAGAAACTAAGTATTATTCTCTTGAGGAATTTAATTATTTGGGTTGGAAATTTGATATGAGAAAATGATACATTATATTGTGAATATAGGCATGCATGCCTGTAATTCTAGCACCTGAGGTCAGGGCCAACCTCGGCTGGTAGAGAAGTAAAGCAGCCAGAGATATTCCAGATTGTGTCTTTAACAAGAAGACAATATAAAACATGAGCACAATAGTACTTGTGTCCCAAAAATTATTTAGAAATGCCTAACTATTATAACATCAATTGATAAGGAAACAGGAAGCAATTGGTTATTAGCAAATTTTCTTTTTAATTCAGAGGTAAATGACAAGACATGCTCCCATGACTTGTAATATATACAGGAGAAGATGAAAATAGCTGTTATTCTAGTAGAAATTCATCAAACTAATGGTGAAAATAAAATAAGAAACGAGCCAAATAAAATGGTTCAGCAGTAAGGTGTGATGTGGGAAGTCCTTCTGTATATGTGTTGCTTTTATTGGTTAATGAGTAGAGAAGCTACTTTGGTCTCTGATATGGTAGAATTAAGCTAGGCTGGAAAACTAAACTGAATGTTGAGAGAACGTAGGTGGCTTCAGTGAGACGCTATGTACTGCTGGAGGAGACAGATGCCAGAACTTTGCCTAGTAAGCCACAGCCTCATGGTGATACACAGATT
The DNA here is from genome assembly GCF_014885135.2 of Alexandromys fortis. NCBI lineage: Eukaryota > Metazoa > Chordata > Mammalia > Rodentia > Cricetidae > Alexandromys > Alexandromys fortis. Next base: position 34,810 of record NW_026068022.1, read on the forward strand.
AATAGAAATGAGTCAATTTGAGATATAAGAGCTATCTAGTTATACACTTAAGTGTTTGGCCAAGCAGTGAAGTAATTAATCTAGTTTCTGAGTGATGATTTTGGGTCCAGGAAGCATGGGAAGGAACAAACAGCGTCATAGAAATCTGGCAACCAGAGTTTGATTCAAAGAACACAAAGAAAAGTAGAGGCAGAGAACTGACTCCATCATGTTGCCCTCTGAGCTCCATAAACATACTGAGACATATGTCAGAAAGACACACCTTCACACATGTACAAAGACATGTGGAAAACAAACACATCATGCTTGTGACCATGTGTATTCATGTTATCATGTGTAAGTACACTAATAACAACATTTTTAAAGAGACAAGAAACAGATAAAATTTTCAATGAAACTGATTTTTTAAAAGATTTATTTATTTATCATGTATATAGTGTTCTGCCTGTGCATCAGAAGATGGCAGCAGATCTCATTAAAGGTGATTGTGAGTCTCCATGTGGTTGCTGGAAATTGAACTCAGGACCTTTGGAAGAGCAGTCAGTGCTCTTAAACTCTAAGTCATCTATTTGAACTCATGTTGTCTCTTGATTGTCTATAGTGTCTTGAAGACATGCTCTTTTCTGAAGAAGAAACAAAGGGGGAGTCTATCTAGGAGATAGGGGAGGTGAGGAGGTAACAGAAAGTAATGGAGGCAAGGAAAGCTATGGTTGTGATGTATTGTATGAGAAAAGAATCTATTTTCAATTAAAACAAAAATAAGGAAAATAAATAATTTTATCCTCCCCAAATTCATGTGAAAGTAGAAACTCAAAAATTAATAAGAGAATGAATTTGAAATGGACTATGAAAGTAGCTCAGCACGGCACGATGCTTGCTTAGCTACTCAGGGTCCTTGTTCAATTCATAGCATGGCAATAATAAGTATAATAACAACATTAATACCATATATATCATATAGTTGGTATTAATTTCTGTATATAACATCAATAATAGCAAATATTCCATAAAACCCTTTCTTTTTTTTTTTTTTTGGCTTAGGTGTCACTACATACTCTACAAGATAGTTTCTCTTACAAGCAAGCTATACTAATGAAATATGGTTGCCTAACAGAGCCTGTCTAATAATAAAACCAGTTGACATGCCAAGATAGAAAGAAATAAAACTTTCAAGGTTCAGTCCATAGATAAAGAACTAACAGGCAGCTAAAGACACTGCAGAGAGTGAGGGGATTAGACTTCAGGGCCAGGCAAGCCTGTGCTAGTCTACCTGATATCAGCAGACATACATGTGTTTAAGAGCGACACTAAATTACCTAGGCAGGCTCTGCATGTGCATGTGTGTGTCCATTCTTGTGAACATACGTGGTGTGTGTGTGTGTGTCTGTGTCTGTGTGTGTCTGTGTGCATGTGAGTGAGTGTGTGAGAGAGATATTTAAAAAGAAGAACTTAAAAATTTGAGAGGAAGTTATGAAAGACAGGAGAAATTTGAAAAGGGAGAGGTAGTATTGCAAATTAGGTGAATATTGAGAAATTATTTAAAAAATTAAAAATCTCTAAATATTTTTGAAATCATTTTAGTTCAAATAATGAGTGTGATCTTTTTATTGGTAAGTACTTATATATGAATAATTCATTGAAAAATTTGTGACTGAGAAAGTGTATCTCATGTAACAGGACTGTCCAAAAAGCTTTGTTGGTGTAAGAGGTCCTTCTGTCTCTGTGTTGCTTTTGCTGGTTAATGAGTAAAGAATTGCTTTGAGCTTATGGCAGGGAAGTATAGAACTATGTGGGGAAAGCTAGGCTGTATGCTGGGAAAAAGAAGGGCAGAGTCAGACAAAAGGCATATAGCCCCACTGGAGACATATGTCAGAATTTCAGCTGGTGTGCCACAGCCATGTGACCGTACACAGATTAATGGAGATGGGTTAAATTAATATTTTAGAGTTAGACAATAAGAAGCTAGAGCTAATGGGTCAAGAGGGGATTTAATTAATACAGTTTCTGTGTGATTATTATTTTAGGGCTAAGCACCTGGTAATGAAACAAGAAGTCTCCTCCAACACTTTGGTAAGATTGAAAAGAGTTATTGAAATTTTTATATTATTGGTATATAACAGTGTAAACTATTTTATGTGCACTTGGACTCTAAATCGTTGAGAAGTCATCTAAGAAAATCAAAGCTAATGTTAGTCATGATTTGTTATCAAATAACATACACAGGTGTGGAGTCTTCACTTAATAGTTATTTTTGTCCTTTTGACTTAAAATGTAATCTCCATTCAAATAAACTTTGGCTACTATTTTGTGGCATAAATATTCCTGCGATCCTAAATAATTCATCCAATGCTGTGAAGGTGGTACATTACCACAACAAGCAAATGACACAGCCTTCTGTCTACACTTGTTTAAATCACTGAGCTGTATAAGTCTGATATAGTCATAAAAAGTGAAGGTCAAAGGTTTCAGCAAAGATAGACTCAATTCACTATTAAACGTGTTTGATAATGGATGATTTTTGAAATCTAAGTATTCACTAAGTAAATGATATTTTATTTTGTGCAAGGTAACTTGGAACATTGCGATGTGAGACACTGTGAGATAAATTTTAAGACATAAAATTAATACAAATCAGGTGTCTTTACTTTTAAAATAAAATTTGAAATGAGCCAACTGCTAAATGAATAGAAAGCACAAAACATGGAAGACTGTTACTTGTCTACTTTGATCAATGCTCTCTCTGAATCATAAACTTTACCCCCAAACTTTAGAAATGATGTTTAAGGTTTGAGAATGCCCTAAAGACAAAGATTAATGATAGTATCTTTAAAATAAAGAAGTAACAGGAGGAGAGATTAAACATATAAGACAAAGTAACTATCAATTGATGGAAGAATTTCCATTAACAGGTATAAGCATTCAGAACCTTGCTATCTAAACAGTATTACTGGGAAAATAATATAGAAGTAGAGAAAAATGAAGAAGAGGGGGTGGGATAAAGCATGAGAATGTCCTAATTTCCCATATTCCATGTGAACAACTGCTTAATTAGGTAATAAAATGCCTCCATCCTAATATAATACCTTTAATAATAGTAATTTTCATCTTGTGAACAAAGTAGGCTTTCAAAACAATAAAGAATATCTTTTCAATTAATAGTTAATTCTTTGAATAAAAAATCCCTTTTGGCTACAACTGTACAGAGTAAGAACAGAAAAGGGGATGTCAAGTCTCTGCTTTCTTTGTTTGTAAAGGGTGAGTGTGTAAACTATCAAATCAGATCTCTATGGGCACTGTAACTATGTTCCCAGGATTAGCTGACTACTATCTAACATCTTCACTCATTTGATAATTACATGAAAATGAGAGCATTAATTAAAAGTCAGAAAGGTTGCATATTAACCTTCATATCCTCGTAGGGTATTGGAACATACTCAGTACATTTTAATTTCTTTATCTTGCATTAAAAAGTTCTAAAAATACACTGTGGGATAATTTTGAAATGACATAAAATTCATAGCATATATTATAATAATTATTACCTCATAACTCTTTCATATACGTAGGCACACCCAAACAGGCAGTGGAATGGCCTGACATAAAAGTTTGATCTGAGCAAAGGAGGCAAGTTTCTATCCTAGTGTCGTCAAAGCCCAGGTATAATGGTTCACAGACTTTTCATTCCAGTGGTCCTCAATATAATTGTATTTATTTATTTTTTTTCGTTCCCCAAATTCTTTCTTACATTTAATTTTTAATTTCATTTTACATCCCAACCTCAGTTCTTCCCACTCCCTTCCCCCTCCTCCCTGTAGCTCAACCCCCATCCACTCCTCCCGATGGATAAGGCCTCCCATGTGGAATCAACCAAGTCTGACACGTTAAGGTGGAGCAGGACCAAGCCCCACTCCCAGCGTTAACGCTGTACATGGCCTCCCACCATAGAGAATGGGCTACAATAAGTTAACTCATGCACCAGGAATAGATCCTGGTCCTTCTGCCAGGTGTCTGGCACATAGAGCCCAAGCTTTGTCACTGTCTCCCACATAAAGAGCACCTAATTTGGTCCCGTGACGGTTCCACAGATATTGCTCTAGTTCCCGAGTTTCTGTGAGCTTGATTCAGCTGTCTCTGTAGATTTTCCCACTATTATCTTGACCCCAATTGCCCATATATTCTGTCTTCCCTCTTTTTTTATAGATTCTCAGAGCTGGGACTGGTGTTTCGTTGTGGATCTCTGCATCTGGTTCTGTCAGTTGCTGGACAAAGACTCTATGATGATAGTTGACATATTCACCAGGGTGATAACAGGGGAAGGCCAGTTTGGGCTCCCTCTTCACTACTATTGCTAAAAGTCTTAGTTGGAGTTATCCTTGTGGGTGTGAGCTAAAACTCTGATAAAGAGGCCAGCTCTTTCCTGAGCCACAGTGGATCATTCTGGGAACTTAGAAGCCAGAGATGACAAACTATGGTTAAACAATCCTCACACTAGTGCCCTTTCAGACACTTGCAAGAAGAACACAGAATTTGCTAACGAGTACCAACTAAGTATCATCAGACATTTTTAACAAAGGAACCAGAGGAAAGGACACATGACTGGTCATCATAGCTTCTCACACATAGGGAGGGGTGTCCTGGATACTCTAGGAATGCTCTTTCTCTCTTGGAGATTTGTGTCTTGATCACAGCTTCCTTATAAAGTCTTACAGGTACAAACTTCAAGGAAACAAGGAAATAAGAGCGGCGGGGCTGCGTCCCCAACACCCCGGCCACTTGGCTAGCTTATGCCCGAAATAACAACACACAAACTGTATTCATTTAAAGAACTGCTTGGCCCATACTCTAGCCCTTATAGGCTAATTCTCGCACCTGGACTAGCCCATTTCTAATAATGTGTGTAAGCACCCCAAGGTGCGCTTACCGGGAAGATTCTAGCCTAAGTCCATCGTGGGGTCTCTGCTCAGAGCAGAGCTGTCGAGTCTACCCAGGAGAGCTGAGCATGGCGTCTCTGCTGAGCTGTAGGGTCCACTGAAACGGAAGGAATTCATGTCTGGTACTGTAAATTGAGTTAGTCTTTGTGTGGTTACAATCTTTGTGCCTTCTCTTCTATAATTCACTATGAGGGACTGCTTTGTATATTAATCAGTTGTGGTTGTGCATCCCATGGTCAACTATCCTTTGAATTTTGACAAGAGGTATCATTAACTCGGCCTTCTCATTTTTTTCTATGTAATATCCTCACTTTCATCTGTTCCCTTACTTTTCTAGGGAGGTCACATCCCTGGAGGTAAATAAAGACACAACAATGCATCTCTGTTATAGTCTCCATTTTCAACAAAAGGAAGTTTCTTAAAAGGGGGCTGAAAACTACATTTACCTGTGGGTATAAGTATTTAGAATAAGTTGGAAATCATATTAATTATGGAAAATGTCAGTAGTATTTTTTTCTAGATTCTATAATCTCCCAAGAAGTGGGTTTATTGCTATGTTTAGAAATCTGAACATGATTTTCCTTCTTTTGAAAGGTTCTTAAGTCCAATTCCACATCTATTGCTTCTTGCAAGAAATAAGTGCAACTATTGCACCCATTTGGACATCTTGCTGAGCTGGTCATTGGTTAGGTTCATAGGATTTACTGCTGGATAGGAATACTGATTATTTTTCTCTTTTTGTAGCTTACAGAGCATCCATAGTTCCTATGAGAGCTAGTCCTTAAGGAGGAAGCCCCAGGTCACTTCGAGTTCTGTTACACTGAGTACTGTGTCTGGTGCATGTGTTCTATTCAGTATTAAGTCTTGCCTTCAATTTCATGGGACCTGCAAACTACCATGGCAAATTGCCATTCACTCCAAAAATTAATGAAACAGAAAAAAAAAAAACTTATCTTAGAACCTATTGCTTTTAAAATTCATCCCAGATATCCAGATTCATGTTTTTATTAAGTTCAGCTTGATCGAGTTTCCACAGGCATACACTAGTATTGTCCATCAATAATTGAAGATTTTATTTCCAATGCTGTTATCAGGAAGTAATATGAACAAGAAAATGGAGAAAACAAACAGGAAGGCTAATTCAGTATCTTGGGAGGGAGGTGCCAAGATTTTAAACCTTGTAAGGGTTTATTTTCAGAGGCCCTACAAAGGTTAAATTATATTCAAAACTCCAGTGCAATTTGGGCTGGAAAAGTCAATCTTGAAAGTAAATGTATAAATTAGATATTCTTAATTCTCATGATAAATTGTTTAAGACACCATACCTCACAATTACACAACTAGTCTTCTAGATGACTTGGAAGAAAAAAAAAGCCATTAAATTTATTCAATGAAGAATTTTCTAACATTAATGAAAAAAGTTAAAGCTTGCCATATATTTTCATAAATGGAATGGGTTGCTTGTTTATATTTGTTTCTTTGAATTTAATTTTTACAATTAATATCTTTACAAAATCTATATGTTTTAACTTGTAAATTGGACTCACCACGAAATAATGAAGATAAAGTAAATAATTTGCTTGTCCTATGGAAGCATTTGGATATTTGAACAAAAGTGGAAACAATGAACAAAATAAAGGGAATAAGGCAAAATAAAGTGGTTTTTTAAATTGGATATTACTTTAGAACTGTTTCTAGAAGTCAAAGATTCTGCTCACTGCTTCACTACATAAAATAGCCCACATGGCTTTGGTATCTCTAAGAGAACCATCTTCCTTGACTAACTACTGAAAGCTAGTTCCAGGACCTATGAGTACAGCAAAACCAAATCGTGGTCAAGTCTCACCGGAAATCCCATGGTGTTTTCATATAGCCTAAGCAAGTCTTCCTACTTACTTTAACTATATCTTCATTTTAGAATTTCTAATAGCATCAATTAGAATGCAAATATTTTATAGATTCTTTTCCCAATGGATTATGAGGTATATAGGGACAAGAAAGCATGCATATACATTTTGGTTGGTGTATGGTTGAATATGCAGATGCAGAAATGATGAATGGGTATATTTTTAAAAGTCTATAGTATAATACCAGCCTAAAATAAAAGAGTAAATGAAGGATATAACACGTAATGATTGGAAAAGCAGATTTTTTATGTGATAATTGTCATTTCCATTCACCTCAGCCTATGATGTTTGTTTTATGACAATAATCATAAAGTTTATAATAAGCAATTTCTGGTAACATAAAGCCTTTGGCCACATGATAATTATCTATCAAGGAGGAAGATTTCTTGTCTAAAAATAAACTAATTATGAATATATGCTTGAGAAAGATGGTATCTCTTATTTTAAAGAGGTGTTTTGATTATTTTGACTTAAATCTAAGCTATCAGCCACATTAAATTGTCTTGTAAGACTTAACCATTAGAACACCTTTGAAAGGTCAGTTAACATTCTATTTAGAATTGATATAAGAAATAAGACATTTATATGGATAAATAGTTTAAAAAGACTATAGGCAATATGTTAACTATGTAGACCAGTGAGTTATAAATATGTACAGGAATAAAACATAGCTGTGAAACTGTTAAAATTACATGGTAAGTGAACCAAAATAACATTTTAAATTTGTATTTGTAAATATTCTTTATAAAACATTTTATTCAAATGCTAACGTCAATAAGATTACTCTGTACTAATTCATTTTGTTCTTAATAGTCGTCAAGGAACTTTTGTGCCTGAGTTTTGTCTTGAAAAGAGATGTTGTGACTATTGCTATCTAAAATTCTACAGCAGTTCAGTAAGATAATCAGTCTCATAATTGGGCATGCCCAGGAGTTTGAGAAGTGATTGTCAATGTGGTGAATAAAATACTTCTGCCTTAATTATCATCCCTACTGTTAATGAAATGCCCCACCCCAATAAGCTTCAGGAAGAAAGAATTTATTTCAACAAGTAGTTCCAGACCACCAGGGCAGGGAGGCCATAGCAGAAGGAGCAGTTTACATTGCAGCTATTTTGAGTACATAATCAGAAAGAGAGAGAGAGTAGGGAAGAGAGGGAGGGAGAGAGAGGGGAGAGAAAGAAAGAGTGAGAGACAAAGAGAAAGAGTGTTCAGAAATAAGGTTTAGAAAAAGTAATATTTTGTAATTGACCCAAAGTGACATTTTTTTTCTAACAGCCAAGCAACAATAACAAAAACAAAAAGAAAATAACTCTAAAGTCAATTACTGTGTCTTATTGTGACAGAAATACTTCAAACTAAGTTAAATTTCAAGAAACTTTTTTTTTCTTAGTTTCTTTTTTATTATTCAACTTTTTGGACCTCTGTGCTGGAATGATTTCTGGATTGTGGACTGGTTTATTTAATATTCCCAGTTTTATGGTTTCTAAGATTCTCTCTATTTGGCACTTAATTTTAATTGATAATAAAACAACCTCATCTATTAATACTCTCAGATGGGGGAAGAAGTTGTCCAAAGGAATAGTGAGCAAGGTCATGTTAGATTTCAGGAGATTCCATTGCAGTTCTCTGTGGCAAAATAGATTAAAGACTTATGAATGAACACAACATGATGAATTAATAATAAGCTTATCCAGTAGTTTTCCCAAGATCATTGCTGCTTTTTTTTAAATTTGATTTGGATTACATAGTGATGTTTTCACTGCACACACTGTTCTGATTGGATGTGAAGTTATATAGCTGATATACCAATAGTCAACCTGGTCAAATCATGAAGTTTGTGATGGAATTAGGTTTGTTCGAAGATATCTACATGATGAATGGCACCAAGGTTCTCCATGAAGTCAGTGAAATCTTATGTTCTTGACCCAGTTCTGTCTCCCAAAACACATTGAAGACTTAAGCCAAACCATTATTATATTTGAAAATTGGGCTTGCAAGAAGAACATCACAGCGACTCATAAGGTTAGGGAAGATCTTAGTCCAAGCACTCATGTCCTTATTTGGCTAAGAAGCAACAGCAGAGCTCTTCTTCTCTACACAGGTATAAAGATAAGAAAGGTGGCATTACATAGTATGAGAAGGACAACTACAAGGCATCGGTGCAGACCTCCATAGATATCACAGAATAGTTCTCTTGATGAAACAATGTATCGTGCTTATAAGCAGGTTATTCTGTGGCATTTTTTCTTATGTCAGTCTGCAATATCTAATACACCTGATGTGTAAGTGGATGTGAGAGCATATGCAAATTACCTCAGGAGATTTTTTTCAAAAGCAGTCTGTGACGCTGGGTACTCTCGATTGTTAAGTCCTTGGAAAGAACTTGGATTATTCTATTTTATCTGCTCCATCTGCCTCTGCACTTGGGATGCTCTGGTTCTCTAATTATGGAGCTAAATCCTCAACTCTGGATGAAGATGATAAGTGCCACATAGCCTCTTGGTTTCGAAAGCCATATGTTGTATCTACATTCTCGTATAATCGGGAATCATTTTAGACTGCCCTTGTGCCCCATTTATACATTGAATTATGTGTGGGAACTTGGATGGGCTCAGTATAAATGTTTGTTTGAATCGTCTCAGAATGGAGGAAGCTTTCACCGTGAGATATGGGGATATTGAAAAGCACTTAAAACAGATGTCTCTAGCAGAATTCTTTTGAGCTTCGTGGTCCAAATTTGAGAGGAAGATGATTTTAGCACCTTACCCTTCCACGTCTTACTCTAATGTCCTTCCTTCTTTTAACTTTTTTTTCCTTCCTGGTTGTACAGCCTTGCTAATAGAGAACATTTATTTTAGATTCTCTATGTGCTGCTAAAAATTGCCAGATCAGATTCCTTATTTGTTATTATATCAAGTTAACTTTCCCTATATTCAATTTACTTTCCATCGTGATTCTTACTAAGGAAGTTTTCTTGACAGTGTCTAATTAAGTAACCCGTTTTGTATTCTATGTGCACATCAGAGCATAGCAACAAGGAGTATGTGTCTTTTGGGCAGTGTCGTTAAGCAGACGTAGGTCTGCTGCTACTTCACTGTTAGCATACAGCTCAAGGTACCTAAACATTAGTTTCCATATAATTATAAAGGAGACAAAAGTGCAATTTTCATATTTTTTGGAGCATTTGTAGGAGCAACTTGCAATTAAATATAATAGCACTTCTTCAGTAAAATATGCAGATTTCTATGATGTATTGTACACTAGAAAAAAATTGATTGAAATCAGTTCTGTTTTACTGTTTTTCTGATTAAGCAAAGAATATGCCAATTTTGCAGTATTTTGAGAAAAAAAAACAAAAGGTAAGAATTCTTTTCAGGGATATTTTGATTTCAAATTTAGATAAAATGTCACCATGGCCCAGATTTATAGAGAAAACAACAAGAAAGGCAATAATGTGCTTAAGAATCCATGACTGGCACGTGACAGGTGTGGCGTAAACTTATAAGAAAATAAAGCAAGGGCAGCTGTCTGTGAATAGTCAAGGAGGTTTGTTAGGGAGGAGGTGTTTCAACATCAGTCGACTGGGCTATTAGTTAGTTACTCGGGGCTTTTCCTCATCGTGTAAAATAAACTCAGATAGCAAGAGGACAGAGAAAAACAGTCTTATGTGACCATGGGATGAATTTTGTTAGGGTAATAAAAAGCAGGGGCCGCCAGACTATAGGTGATAACTACAAAAATCGTGCTTTGAAATGCAGATACTGTCCTGGAAGTAATGGGGAATTTTTTGAATAATGGAATTCTATGAGCAGAGTTGAGAGAGGCTGATGAGATAACAATTCAAGTAACAGGAGAAAGGGTGAGACTTAACTGAACTACACTAACAATGTACAATTTCTGTAACTAAAGCAAAATAATTACTTGCAGTCCCTGTCAAATGCAGGCTTTGAGGTCACTGTTTCCATTCAGATAAACTCTTGTTCCCATTCTTCAAGAAATGAAATTTGTTTTAGTCCTGTGAATATTAAAAAGAGACATAGTCTTTAACAAAAATTTGGGGTGAAGTCTGTAGCAGTATTATAGTAGAAATATTGCATGCACATTTGGAAATTTGTTCAAACTATGTAAAGAGCGAATTCTTCAATAGATAGATAGCCAGCATTTCATGTTTAATTAAATATTTTCGATTTAAATCCATAATTAAACACTTCAAACTGAGGACATTAAAAGTGAGATATCTAGTTATCTTCCTGACTTGCAAAGAGTAATCATTAAATATCAACATAATCACTGGGATTAGTTGAGGCTCTTATCTAAATAAATCACTCATTGATTAAATACAATACTCATACAAAGCTAATGAAAAATAGGAGGTCTTCATTAAAGAATAAGAAAATAATAAAAGTCAAATGTAAGCTATCATCTCTGGATTCAGTGAAGAAAATCAAGATTGAGTACAGAAAGTGAATCAGACAAAATAGGTAGGTGTCAAAACCTATAATGAAATATCATATCGGGTAGGGAGTAAACAAAAACACATTAGCTGCACATCACAAGTGACTATTTTGTTTTCAGTCTACGGGAGATTAACTAAAGTGGCACTCAAATGAGTTAGGATAATTAAAATTCTGTCAAGCTCCTCATGTTTTCCTACTCTACTCCATAATGTGCCTCAAAACTGAAGTGAAGGGTATGGCTGAATGATAAGGTATTTAAAATTTAAATGGATTAATGTAAACACATCTCCCATGTAGGTAGGGACATGCATTTTACTGTGTATAGTTTGTGGATGCTGACCACACGCATTCATATTGTTAAATAAAAACAATAATTATTTTAATATGACGTTTCCAAATTTTATTCAAGTTTAGAGAAGCAAGCAGGACTCATATATGTGTCGATGAATTAATAATTTGGTTTCTTTAATTCAAATTATTTAAAGAAGAATAATTCATTAATTATATTTTCTGTTACATCACTTCCTTCAAAGACCAATTCATATTATTTGTTATAAGACTGTGATTACAATATTATTATATTTTCCATTTTCATTTTAGATTATCTCTCACTTTCTCTGCCAACTGTTTAAGGATTTTTAGAATTCCGACATCGTAAATATTGTTCAAGATTTGCAGGTTCAATGAGGTAGTCATTTGCTAAACCTGACTAATTATCGAACTTTAAATCGATCCACCCTCTACTCTTGCCTTCAAAAATGTATTAACAAACTTCTTCTTAATCTCAATTTTAATTTGTGTAGTTGTAATTAAAAAATATTTGCTTTATCAAAAAAGTATTATTCATAAGTTATTAAAATTCAAAATGTACTAGACTATGGCTATCTTTGTAATCAAAACACCTGGGAGTCTAAGGCAGGACACTAGCCAAGGCTTTACAAAATATGATACACATGTCCCGAGAAGAATCAATGAATAACAGTTTCAGTCTGCCAGCTAAGGAACAGAAAGAATGTACTGAGCAATTTGCTGGACTCTGGTCTGTATTTCTTATGCCTCACTCTGCCCCTGTGGACAGGCTTACTGCTTACAGTTGGGCAGATAACTCTATGCAAAGTTCTTAGAAAAATCAAGCATTTTTCAAAGTTAAGCTGTTTGATTATGTTGAAATTCAAGCTCTAGCTAAATATAAGTCCCAGATGAGCATATTTATGCATATCATCCATTATTAACGTCTGTGCAATATCAAATATAAACCATTTCCAGGCAGTCTTGCATGAATTAAAAATATGAATGTCACCATGCTATTGATTATTGTTCTACATGGTTACACTTTAATATGCATAGTAATGCAAAATAAATATGCTAAAAGATCCTTTAATAATAGATTCTATTTCTCTGAACGTGCTAAGATATATGCTTACAAAATTCAAATACTGTGAACTGTCTTTAATGAAGAAGCTTATAAACTGATCTACTAATAAAATACTGTTCCTTATTATAGTGCACATTCAGTTATGAGTTTTGCTTTATCTTGTTTTTCTCTGTGGACTATTCCCCACTTTGGAATATGTAGAAATGAATGTAGTGCATTCTTTTGTTTTCAAATAGGTCCCCCTTGACCAATCACATCAATCACCCTGTGCTTTAGTGTATATCAGCTCCAATACTGACACAGAGATGCTGATCGTTAAACAACTTCAATAATTTCAGTCGAGATACCAACTGTGGGGAGGGGAGAGATTGTCCTACGAGGAACATGTACTGTACCATTCTTGTAGAGGACCTGAATTTGGTTCATAGCACCTATATGAGAAGCTCATAGCTGCCTGCAACTCCAATTCCAGGGGAATCTGATGTCTTTGGCCTTTCTGACCACCTGCACTCATATGCATAGCAACAAAAATGTACACACTTATACCAAGAGGACTTAAAATGGCTCAAAAGCTCTCTTACCTATTAGAACCTATGCTGCAGTTGGCGTGGTCTATTACAAATAGGAATGCTGTCTTCTAATTAATACATTTTTTTCTTCCATTTTGATGATTGCTTCCTACCAAGTGTAGCTAGTTTTATTCATGGAAGTTTGCATAATGTTTGTTTATTTTTGAATTTATATGCAGACCTAACAGCATTTTTATGTTTAAAAACAATAGTATAAAAAGCACATTAATCAAAACTAAATGAGAGCTCGGTAAGATTAAATATTGAGGCCAAATGTTTCTCCATAATTTTATTAGAAGTACTAAGTCACCAGCATAAACAGTCCACAATTAATTTTTCTAGAATAAACAAAGGGAAATATCTAAATACAGTGACCTTTATTTTTTGGTCAGAAAGCAATTTTTATTTCCAAGCTACATTGGTCTGAATTTCCTGGTAACAAATAGAGTAATATAGAACTCTATGAAAATTAATGGTCCAATGAGTTCTCCTAAAATGATGTCCTCAAAAAATAATATTGGTGCATTAAAATAAAGAATTACAAAGTAGCTTCAATTTAAAACTCTCCTTGCATTAATGCAATATTGGGGTGTGATATATTGGCTTAATTCTTTTCTTTTAAAAGTGTGGGGGACGCTCAGAGAAACCGAAAAATAATTTAGCATTCATAATGCTCATTTCTTAGGTTTGAAAGTGTTTTAGCAAATAAAATAGGGACTTTCAAAAACAGTTTAATTTCCAGTGTTTCTACATAAATTTTCACTGCTATTTATATCTTTACATTGTTTTTATAAACTTTACAAGTAAAAAATATTTCAAATTAAGAAATTATGCACCAAACATCAATCAGATACAAGATTGTACCAACTTCATGAACTTATATAGATTTAGAATTGACTTTTGAAGTGGAATCTGAAAACGTCATCTGAAATTTTTCAACATTAAATACATTTATGTGGATTTATACACCACAACCCCAGAAAAGAGAAAGGAAATAAATAATCAATTACAGAATTAGAAGTAGACTTGTTCAGCTCCACTACATAGTGACAGTGATTGTACCTAAGCTACTGTATGTAAACTTGTGTTTCTCTTATTCAGAAATCATTTTCCTTCTCTCTTCTCTTCTCTTCTCTTCCCTTCCCTTCCCTTCCCTTCCCTTCCCTTCCCTTCCCTTCCCTTCCCTTCCCTTCCCTTCCCTTCCCTTCCCTTCCCTTCTCTTCTCTTCTCTTCTCTTCTCTTCTCTTCTCTTTTTTATCATTTTCAGACATCCTTACTATTAACATATCCTACTTTCTTCTCCTGTATTTATCTTACTACCCACTCTCTAATTAAAACTTTCCTGTTTTTTCCATTCTCCCCATCAGATTATTTACCATGCTCTTTCTTTTCTTTTTTTACTATAATTTTTTTCTATTTATTTATTTATTTATTTATTTATTTATTTATTTATTTAAGATTTCTGTCTCTTCCCCACCACCGCCTCCCATTACTCTCCCCCTCCCCCAATCAAGTCCCCCTCCCTCGTCTGACTCGCTGAACATAGCGGACAATGAGGACTACTGAGAACTCAAGACCATGCTCTTTCTTGACTTATCTATTGCTCTCTCACCCCTCCCCTGCAATGATTTCTTTTTACTTTTCTAGTTTCTTTTGTTAATCCAGGTTATGTACTCAAATCTGAAGTTTTGGAGTTGGGAACTTCAGAAATTCCTAGTATGAAAAAAAAAAAATGTGTCATTTGTATTTCTGGATCTCGGTTGTTTCAGTCAATATGAATTTGTCCAGTTTCATTCATTAACTGAAAATTTAATTCCAATTTTCTTTACAGCTAAACAGCATTCTGTAGTGTATGTATACTACATTTCGTTAAAAATCCTGATGAAGGACATTTAGGTTGTTTCCAGTTCTTATCTAATGTTACTTGGACGGCTATGAACCTGGCTAAGCAAATATCTGTGAGGTAGGTGTTGAGTTCTTTGGGCATATGCCAAGGAGTGGTTTAGCTGGGTCACATAGTAGATTTATTTATTTATTTGAGGATTCTCCACCCTGATTTTCCGAGTGGCTACACCAGTTTGCAATCCCACCAGTAGTCAATGAGGGTAAACTTCTCACCACATTTTCTCCAGCATTTATTTTTGAATGTTCGAATACATTTTAAAGTGCTTTATAATTATTATCATCTATTCTTTTCATAATTTTCTGAGCGCACAGTGCATTCTGCCCTCACAAATGTGTGTGTGTGTGTGTGTGTGTGTGTGTGTGTGTGTGTGTGTGTGTGTGTTGAGGGGTGTTTTTGTGAGGCCAAAGGACAACCTCTATAGTTTCTTCACAAATGTCGTTCCACTTCATGGATTAAGCTACTCTGTTCAGGCAGGGAACTGTCTATACATGCATTCCAAGTGTACTATAATCATATGCTACACCTGACATATTTATGTGAGTGCTGAGCTTCACATGCTAATGATTGATTCATTTTCCCATTCCCTTGTTAAAATACATCCTATCTAATTTGTCATGGATCTGGGCCAGCTTCTAGCTTCAAAAGTTTACCATAACTTTTTATACATTTTTATTTAAAACATAATTTCATCACTTATTCCCTTCTCTGCTCTCTGCTGCCATTACCATGTTTCCTCTATCAACCTCTCTTCTTTGTAATGTCCCTCACTCTGAAATTGCTAGCCTTTTTTCCTTTGGTTATTATTGTTTTACATACACATACACACACACACACACAGACACACAAACACAGAAAGGGAGGGAGAGAGAGAGGGAGAGGGAGGGGAGATATCAACATAGAGATGCACATGAACATAGATTTCTTTGAGAAATGAAGGAAAATCTTGCCCATTACAGTAGCTGTACCTACTCTTTGTAAACAATTACTCTTCTCTTCTAATTACAAGTCATTGAAAGAATATGGAAAACCCTTGATTTGAAATGTCTGGTCCAAGTTCAGTTATCTTCTTATTTCTGAAAAATTACCCAGACACAGATGGCACTTAAATTTTGCAAAACAATACTAGGGTACAATTAAGATATTTTTAGAAATATCTTAATTTTTTTCTGCTTAAATGAGGCAGTAAGCTAAAATCGCAGTGTGTCATGTAAAAATTAATTAATGCTAATGTTTCTTTAGGAGTCTATTTTAAATAATGTATCCACTTATAAACAGGCTGCTGAGCTGCTAGGAAAGTAAGAAATAGCCTCACAGGAACCCAGGATAAAACCAGGCGGAAGCATCAGCAATTTTGATTTAAGTAAGTTACTGTATCACAAAATAATTACAAAGTCCAAAGTCAAAGTATTTTTGAAGATTTTGAATCAAATTTTCAAGATTTATATTTGGAATTATTCTGAATGAATTATTTCAGTTGATATTTGGAATTATTATGAATTAATTCTTTCAGTGGTGTAAAAATAAAGGTATTTCCCACATGTGTTCCTTTCCGCACCTTTGTTCAATGGGGTGGTCAGGGTAGAGACTTCACTAATATCAGTCAGCAACAAGGACAGTTTCCCAAAGAAAATAACAACCTGTTTCTTCATGTTTTACACATCTCTACCTGAAAGCTGCTTACTGAATTGTCTTCGCTAAAACAAGTTATACCTTATTTAATTAATAAATGATAGCTATACATCTGTATATGGAGTACACCATTAAGTTTCAAACAGGTATGCATTGTGGAGTGATCAAAAGTGGTCTGCTGTTACATTGCTCAGCAGAGTGACAAGAAGTATTTCTTTAGTGATATCTATATCTATATATCTTCTTTCTGTTCAATACACAACTAAATGAATTATTTCTTTGCATGTGCATTCATGTGGTTGCACGCACATATATGCTTGGGGTATAAGAGACTATGCACATATATGTGAGTGTGTGAACATGTTGAGGTCAGAGGTTGATTCTAGTGATCTTTCCATTGCTCTCTATGGAATTATTTTAAAGGAAATCTGAACCTGGGGCTCAATTACTGTCTATGACCTCCGACTCTTCTGATTATACTTTTGAGCACTGATATTACAAGAACATTGCCCAAGTATTATTTTTTTATGTGAGTGTCACAATCTAAACAATTTTTTCCACTAAAATCTGCATTTCTGAATTACATTTGTAAAGTTACTTATCCTTTACCCCTTCATAGGTTGAAATAATTTGCATGCAAAATGCAACTTATTGATTCCTTTTATTAGCGAATTTGCCCCACACACCATTCTTGAAACATAGAAAGTATGCCAAAAATACCTTTTGGAGCAGTATATCCAGAAAGCTTCAACCTTAAATAATCTGAAGAAAGAAGTAGTTAATTGATATTATTAGTACATTATAGGTATGTTGCATCTATTAAATTGTGTTAGTATTGAACTACAAAATGAAATTATTTTAAACAATTTTACATGCTACCACATTAAAAATAAAACAGAATCTTTTAGCTAATTCTAATTCTGGTTTACTTCACATGATACAGCTTCTCCAATGAAATATAAGAATTGGAAAATTTCCATTACAATGTGACATTTATTATTACCTATGATTCTATATCTTATTCTATATAGGATTCAAAGGAAATGTCCTGTTTTCAAATATGATAAATACTGTCTTCTAAACTTCCATCAGTTTTTCATTAACAATTTATGTAATATTTTCTAATACTTGTGGCTTGTCATTATTGAAGTTTTAACATCACTTGGAGTTTGTATATTATTACAATTCATTTATACCAATTAAAGTTTTTGAAAAATATTAAATTTTGATTATGACATACATGATATTGAACATTAGTTTCAGACTGGTATAAAGCCCACAATCACTACGCTACTTATATGATCAAGAATATGAAACAAACCTCAAGTGCTAAAATTGATTATTTTCACCATTTTATTAGTTACAGTATAGCTTTCAATACCCAATAAAGCATCTCAGTTACCTAGGGCACTTTATCAAATTATTAAAACTTGGTGACTTATAACAAAAGTTATTTATCGCTGTTGGGATGCTGGTTTTCATAGGGGTTTGCTGAACTTAATGCATTAGGAAATATTTTCCTTTCCAACTTTTTTCTACTGTTTTCTGGCAGCTTTTCCAGTTTAGTTACTTTTCTATAAAAAACCACCAGGACCACAGAAGCTTATAAAGGAAAGGTATTTGGTTGGCTTATTAGGATTACATTCAGCATTGCTGTTCATCACTGAAGGATGTCAGGACAGTAATTCAAACAAGGCAGGTTCCAGGAGGCTTGAGGTGATGCAGAGTCATGGGGGTGGGGCTGCATGCTGGTTTGCTTCCCTTTTCTTACTCAGCTTGCTTTCTTAAAGAACCCAGGGCCAGCAGCCCAGAAATGGTACCACCCATTATGTGTTGGGCCCTCCCTCATTGATCATTAGTTGAGTAAATGCCTTATAGCTGGACTCATGGAGTCATTTCTTCAACTGAGGCTCCTTCTTCTCTCATGACTCTTGGTTGTGTCAAGTTGACACACAAAACAGCTCACAACCCACCCCCTAATGAAACACTTCTGCACCAAGGCCATACCTCTTAATATTTTTTTTTTAATTTGCACCAAGTAGAAACCATTCTTACCCAAACCATAACATTCACTTTACTGTTAGAGATGAACCGGTAACAATGGAGTTTTGTCTTATGTGGCATCATATCAATTTCAATGTGTATGTATATGCTGTATTGTGTCCTGATTTCCTTGTTTTATAAAGGTATTTTTCATCATCTATTAGGACTCACCCAAACTGTGACATTTTAACATGATTGCCTGGGCAAAACCCCTATTCCCAATCTTATTGATATATCCACAACACAACTCCCTTGTACAAAAGACTCAAAACACAAAATGCCAGGGAGTCTGCTTCAAGATTGTGTCTTCTAGTTATGACAGGCAAGTTACACCCATGAAATCTCAACAACATAGCTGCTTAGGTAACACCCAATCATTTAGAACATCTGACAGACATTTTAGTGTAGATGAGAAAAATCGTACAGGGCCCGAACCCTAGATGAAGAACTGCAAACAAGTAATAAACTGAGAATTAGTCTTCTCCAGGAATCAGCCCCTTTTCAGTTATCCAATACCAAGTGGTCATCTCTAGAAAAACATGCAAGCAATTCTAAGTTGATTTAGCAGGTTTTATTTGTTTATATTTAACAACTGTGATTAATGAAGAAAAGACCACAAATTTGGGAGAGAGTGATGGACAAGGGAGTAGAGGAGAAAGTGAAGAAGAGTAAGAAGAAGACATATTTATGTCAATTAATTTAAAGAATGTGTGTCCCGTTTTCCAATAAAGTCAAAAGTACTTAGGGTAAAAAGAACAGAATGTTTTTGGAAGAATGCTGACATTATTAACACAGTTTAGTGGATAATCAAAAATATTTGAGTTTGTAAGTTCACTAAATATCACAAATATATGTATTACTAATATATACATATAATGCTACACATATCTATATTCATGTGTGGGTTTTGTGTATGCTATTATAGAATGCTTGTAAACCCCAATAGATATACACATATAATATATGATATTTACATATATCTATGCATCTATTTCTATTTGTATATATACATACATATATATTCTATACATTTATGCAAACTTAAAATTTCTGATAGCATGTTTTTCCTTTCACAAAAGCTATCAGTAGCTTAAGACATATTCAATGCTCAGGGTCTTATTTAAATACAATATTCTTATTCAAATTTTGTTAGATTTTTATCATACTTACATATATTTAGGGGCGGGGAGGATGGTGTGCCACAGTACAGATATATGGAGGTCTGAGGACAACTTTCAGGAATCAATTCTTTCCTTCCAAAATTGTGAGATTTAGGGAAATTAAGAATCAGGCTTTGTTCCTTGTGTTTTTTTCATACTAATCCATTGCACTGTCCAGATGACTGTGTTACTTTTCTATTGACCTACAGGAATTATTCATTCAATGACACAATGACATCACAATCATACTACTTCTTCTTTTTTTTTTTTTTTGTTTTTGTTTTTGTTTTTCAAGACAGGGTTTCTCTTTGGCTTTGGAGCCTGTCCTGGAACTAGCTCTGTAAACCAGGCTGGTCTCGAACTCACAAGGATCCGCCTGCCTCTGCCTCCCGAGTGCTGGGATTAAAGGCGTGAGCCACCATTGCCCGGCTAACAATCATACTACTTCTTGCAGCAGATTTTAAACAAGGAAAAAACAGGAATCTATTATTGTAACAGTGCTGGAGCACTGAAGTGACATAATGTCTAGTAAGGCATTTATAAAAATAGCCTCCATGAGAAAAGGAAAACTGCACTTAAATGATTTAGAGGTGGAAAATTATTCTTACATGAATGTGACTGACATTTTACATATTATTTATTTAGCACTCATATTTGCAATAAACAGAGGATGTTAACTTGCATAATTATCTTATTTAATTTATTAAAGAGAGCCCCTGGCTTTTAATTAGAATTTTTAGTCCTAAGCCAGCTGGACTGTGACTGAAACAGCATGGGATAAAACCGGACTCTCTGATCATGGAGAACAATGAGAGCTGATGAGAAGCCAAGGTCAATGGCAAGGGGTTTTGATCCTACTTCATGTTCTGGCTTGATGGGAGCCTAGCCAGTTTGGATGATCACCTTCCTAGACATGGACGGAGGGGGGAGGACCTTGGACTTTCCACAGGGCAGGGAACCATGACTGCTCTTTGGATAGGAGAGGGAGGGGGAGAGGAGTGGGGGGAGGGGGAGAAGAGAGGGGGGAGGGGGAGGGAAATGGGAGGCTGGGAGGAGGCGGATACTTTTTTTTCTTATTCTCAATAAAATAAAAAAAAAGAAAAAAAAATAAACAATGGAACACAAGGAAATAAATCAAAATAGAACATCAAGTCCTGATTATTTTAAGTAGAATAGTACCTTTCTTTAAAAAAAAAAGTGAAAGGTATTTTAAATGATACGAGGTTTCTGTGAATTGTAATATGGTAGGATTTCACAGTAATCAGCAGAAGCAGAGCTTGCTGGATTATTCATTTACAACTCTAGACATTTATGTCTATTGGATTTATGAAAGGCAAACCAGGAATCTGGGATTCTGACAACTAGAAGGCACTTATTTCCCTGCTACACTGACCAATAGCAGTACTTCTGGGATGCAAAAAACCTCCTAAGCAATTCTCTATGCTGCTTGGACTTCTGCATTTTTTTATGGTCTAAATGTCAATCCTCAGAGGCATCTTCTTACTGGAGATTAGATTATGTAAAACTAAGTAATAGATAACAAAAAAAAACAGAGAAGCATATTCCTTTCAAATTTTATTTTAGTTGGTTCCACAAGAAAATGAAATTTCTGCCCCCCATTGTGTGCACCAAGCATGCATAACATTAGCTTCTGGATTTCTCTAGGTCAACACCGTCAAATAAAGAAGTTGCAATTATTATCTTGCAGTTGCTTCAGTATTTATAATCGGAAAAGTTCTGTATGAAATCAACAATGACCAACCAGCCGTGTTGAGATAATAAGAAAAAAAAAATCAACTCTGGTATTCACCTTAGTATTTAGAGTTTATATTGCAAACTTTTAACTTTTCAACAAATAAATAATGTAGTTTAGGAGGGTACAGACTATTCTTTCTTCCTATACTCAATATACTACATTAGTATTACAAGCATAAGATTCAAATATTCTCTAGGACAACAGTGATGTTTCCAATAAGTACTATTCAAAGTGGACAGCAGCTATATATCACTCGGATTATGATTTTTGGTCATAATCTTATGTAGACAAAGATTTTTTTTCTTAATTAAAGTATTCACTTTGGTTCATTAGAATATTTGGCCTCATAACATTTTCCTTAACCAAACTTGCACTTATTTTAGAGAACACCAGTCGAACCTACAGAATCACTTTAAATTTTTTATTGATATTTTGAGCTCTACACTTTAAAAATTTTTATGCAAGAAAACAAGTTTAAATACTTAGTGTTCTAGAGAACATTTTATTTTCCTAAAACATATGATTCATATAATTTTCTTAGAATATTTTGCTTTCCTAGTAGTATCTAGATATCCTGACATTTGCTTATAAATGAGGAATGAATTATAGCAGTAGATTTACTATTTATTTTAATACTAGAGACATATTGCTGGATAAATTATTTGGTTTTACAGGATATCAATTATTTATTCTTTTACATAACTTGAATTATAAAGCTCCTACATCATTTTTTCGAACACTCCGAATGTCATTGATGTTAGAGATCATTGGGGTACTTTGGATTAACATAGAGCACATTATCCTCCCCAACCAATGAAGGGCTTCAGCTGGTTTCCTATAAGTCACCTCATCTTCTCAGAGGACAATTTGGGCTAAAATGTGTTTGCAACTTTGGTTAATACTTTAGGATTCTATACTGTATCAAAGTTATCCATTTAGCTTAGACTCTTGAATAAACAAACTAAGATCTGTATTCAGTTTCAATGTTCAGAGTCTAGACCCACAGAGCATACAATTACGGCTTGCTTGGCATTAACCAAAGGTTGCTGATGCTTTAGTTAAGAGTACTCTTAATGCGCTGCCTTGAATCCAACAGTAAAATGTTTAGAGACAAAAGGATTCATCATTCTATTCTTGATAACTAACTCCAGCTATCATGAGAAAATGTGGGCTACTACAACACAGAAGGAGGAGGTAAACATGCTGCTAGACTAGTGGTGATTCTGTTTGTCCCTTTTTGCTAACTACATGTCAATCATCATAAATTATCATAGGACACCATGGCATCCAAGATGGCATGTCCTTGAAAATAAAGATCCAGGTTACCTATGAGATGATTACCCTCTTGCTGATAAAGAACTATAAGAATATGTTTATCTTCAGTACCAATTGCAGCTCCCCATACTATTTATTGTCCACAAAATCTCCTTTGTAAGTACATTTTTTTTTTCCTATTTGGGAAAATATGCCTTGCGTCTTAGTTAAGGTTTCTACTGCTATGAAGGGACAACATGACCGTGGCCACTTTTACAAAGGGAAACATTTAATTGGGATTGGCTTACAGGTTCAAATGTTTAGTCATGCCGGCAGGCATGATAGCACACAGACAGACACTGTAGTAGAGAAATTACTAAGAAATAACTGAATCAGCAGGCGTTAGGAATACTGAACAACACTGGGCCTGTCTTGAGCTTCTAAAATCCCACGGTTCACGCCTAGTGGACATTTCCTCCAACAAGGCCACATCCATTTCAAAATTGAGTGGCACCTCTCAATTGTGCCACTCCCTAAGGGACTATGAGGTCATTTTCATTCCAACCACCAGGCCATGATAACCTCATTACGAAGCACAGCCTTCTCAGGAATAGTGAGAGAGTGAATGGTATAGAGTGCTGTTAGGATAAATTTTCCAGTATCTTTGAAATGGTGTGTCACATTTATTGCAATTGATCTCTTATTAAGCAATGCCTACAGTTAACACTAGAACCCACTGTTGTGTTCAACATAGGTACTTTAAAAAATGTATGAGACAGAAACACTATCAGCTCCAAAATTCTAAATCCCATTTTATTCTCCCTGCTCATCCTCCCGTCTTCCCCGCAAAGGCTTGATAGTCACAAACCTTACTGTTTGGAAATACTTGTCTTTTATATAATGTCAAATCATTAATTTTCCCCTTTTAACTCTTAGACTTGTAGTGAGCTTGGAGAAATCCTGAAGGTCACCACAGCTTACAGATTTAGCTCCGAAGACTGTGCCATTGGAGACTTTATAGGCTCTACTGCTAAATATTCATAGGAGAAACTTTCTTTTATACAACAAGTAAGTATTTACAACTTGTCAACTATCTCTATCTTTAAGCACTTAAAGGACCAGCAGGTTGTCTCAAAACATAAATGCATTTGCAGTAAATTTGAGAACCTGAGTTTGTTCTCTGGGACACAGTTTGTGGAAAGAGAGAACTTACCCTAGCAAATTGTCCTCTGACATCCACATCTTTGACCACATTCATATTCCACCAAAACCCCATAGATTAGTGTCTTTCCTTTTAACCAAAGGTATTAAAATTATACTGCTGCCTGTCAGGTCTAAGCTAATGACTCAACACTAAGGCATCTGCTGAGCAGAATGTTTAAAATTAAAAATGCACTTGACTTGTTGATATTAATGAGATATTCACATCTTCTCTTCTCTTCACCATTGCAAGATGTAAAACATTGCATTCTGATCCTCCAAAAGAATGGTGAAAAAAATGTCCAAAGAAAGGCTGTGGTAAACATTAGCCCTTAGATTCCTGTCAGGACTACTAAAACTAACCCTTTGTGAAAATCTTGTCCTATGAGGTTTGGTGCATGTTAGACTCTTGTTTTATCAATGAATTTATCTAAAATTCAGTCCCTTTTAAGATAACATATAGGGTCACCAAGGCCAGCGGGACTGGGACTGAATAAGCATGGGATGAAACTGAACTTTCTGAACATGGCGGACAATGAAGGCTCATGAGAAGCCAAGGACAATGGCACTAGGTTTTGATCCTAATACATGAACTGGCTTTGTGGGAGCCTAGCCTGTTTGGATGCTCACCCTCCTGGACCTGGATAGAAGTGGGAGGACCTTGGACTTCCCGCAGGGCAGGGAATCTGGACTGCTCTTCATTCTTGAGAGGGAAGGGCAATAGAGTGGGGGGGAGGAGCAGAGGGGAGAGGAGCAGGGAGAGGGGCCAGTGTGTGAGAGAAGGGGGAGGGAAATGGGAAATGGGGAGGAGGCAGGATTTTTTTTTTTGTTCAGCAACTAAAAAAAAATTAAAAAAAAAAGATAACATGTAAGGAGAAGAAGAAATCCTGCCAGTTAAGGAAATAATAAAAGCTAACTCTCCATATAATTACCATAAATATATTTTTAAAAAGATGTTATAGATTTTGAATATAATATTTTTCAGTGTCATAGCATGCAAAAGTATCAATATATTGAAATTGCTCTATAGTCCGAAATAGAAATATAATTCTCCAGGAAATTCCAAATATTATGCTTTGCATAGAGTAATTAAGTGCCATCTGTCCATTTTGGTTTATTATGAGTAACTAGGTTATTGCAGTCAACAATCCATTCACACTGAATTATGTCTGCTTGTATATCTCCATGGTTGCTCACACTTTTCATATGCTGCATCATTCTTGCTAGAACTTTCATTGGTCCCTCAACTGTAAAGTTCCTTCTCAAAATGTCATTTGGCCTGAACCCATTCTCATTTCTCTATGTGCTGCTCATTTCCGAATTTATCTTGATTGATTAATAACAATCCTCTTCCAGTAATGTCTTATTACTCTACTGGCGATAGGAAAACAAAGCTATCCCAGTTCTGGCCTACAAAGCTAAAAGTGCTTACTCCTTAGTAGGTTTCAAGAAGGGATCCATCATCTTTAAAGTACAGATATAAAAAGCAGTATCTCACATTCAATAATACACATGTGGACATTACTGCTGCTGCTATTATGGATGATGGTACAGTTATTTTAATGCATGGTCATGGGTCTAGTATTACTGTGTTTTTAATACCCTGACATTGGACTCAGCAGAAACTAGTAGACTAGAGAAATAGATGTGACTTTCTGTTCGTGAAGCCAGTTTTGGAGTTTTGTTTCAGCAGTTGTTATGAATCCCTCTAGCATTTAACTTGTTCTGTGTTTGGAGCATTTTCTACCTATAAAAAAAAAAGGCTGGAATATTGGTACCAAGTCTGAAAATGTCTTCCATTTACTCTGAGCTGTCTCTATGTTACAGAACATTTTCCTACAGATGTCTTAGATTCATGCAGACTCTGTGGATCCGCAACAAAGTCATTGGTAGGCAATTTCTGTTTTCAAGGATATCATAGCACAATAAAATATTTTCTATCACAGAGACTGTATTTGTTTATATCTGTCAGTGATGGATATGAGAAAATCTTTGGTTTGCTCCAAGAGATATTTGCCTACACAATAAATGCAATAAATCTTTTGGAAGGAGATGTCATAAGCAGGTCCAAATGAAATTAGTGATCTCAGTCTGTGAAGTTACTTTCTTGTGGCTTGCTTTATTGCCCAGAAAACTAACATCTGGCTCTTATCATGTTGTCTTTGCTGATCAGTGGTGCATACAACTAAAATAAGAGGCATGAATGTTCCTTGCCTTAAATAAAAGGTCATTTGTATGGTATTAATGTACTAGAGACATTTATTTCATACAGTCACTGTTGCCATGACAGTCAACAGAAGGTATTCTTAGTAGCAATATGTTGCTTGCTTTTCTCTTGTTCTTGTTCTTCTTCTTGTTCTTCTTTTCGTTGTTCTTGTTCTTCTTGTTCTTGTTCTTCTTGTTGTTGTTGTTTTTGTTGTTGTTGTTGTTGTTGTTCTTCTTCTTCTTCTTCTTCTTCTTCTTCTTCTTCTTCTTCTTCTTCTTCTTCTTCTTCTTCTTCTTCTTCTTCTGTTTTTATTTTGAAACAGGATTTTTCTGTAGTTTTAGAGACTGTCTTGGAATTAGATCTTATAGGCCAGGCTGGCCTTAAGCTCACAGAGATCTACCTGCCTCTGCCTCCCAATTGCTGGGATTAAAGGCATGTGCTATAACCACCTGACTGTTGCTTGGTTTTCTATGAATAATTTGTGAAAATGGAATCGTGATCAAATTGCATTACCTTTGTTGTTTGTATTCAATTGGAATACTGTAATGTTGGTGACACTTGCCTTGCATTTTCAATTTGAAATATTGTCATGAAAGAATAGGTATCATGTTGAAATTATAATGTGGGAGTAGCGTTTCCAACATCTATCAGTACTCATGTTTTCTGTGAAAGGTGCTCAAACTACACTCATTTGGGTTCATACTTTCCACTAAAATATATATCAACTCATGAATGTTCACGCCCTCATGACCATCAGAAAAATTTTCATATAACATGATTTTATGACTTATTTTTATTATATACATATATATGTTCTATTTTATTGCTCAGACTAGAATAAAATGAATGTTAACAGTAATTGCATACATAGAATATTCTCAGATATATATCTGAAGGAAAATAAAAAAATAGGCATGAGAGTTTTTCTCATTAAAATGTTATTCATAGTGCAGCATAAATATTTTTGTAGTGTCAACAATGTAAGACTTTTCTTAGCTATTTATAGAAAAATAGGGAAATATGCTCATGTACAGGTTGCATTATATTTTTAGTATGAACTTGTTGAGATGACTGGAAGCTGAGTTTTCTAACACAACAATAAATCATCCAGGGCTCAGTAGCCTGAAACAGACACACTAACTCACAGCTTTCATGGGTGAAGAATCCTGGCATGGCCCAGCTGCACAACTATGACTTAAATTTCTCACAAGGTTGCAGCCAAGACTGTGGGTGTTTTTTTCAATCATTTGAAGAATTGAAAGTGGGTGAAGGATTTGTCTGTATGACGTATTCGTTCCAGAAATAGAAACCTGAAGTGGATGTTGGCATAATTCCTCAGCTTCTAACCATATGGACCCATACACAAAGGGGTTGGAGCAAATGAAATATAGGTATTGGACTCCACCCAAGAATGAGTCAATGGAAAAATATAATGTCAATGCCATTTATGACTAAACCTTTACTTCCACTGTATCAACCTTGCTAGATCATGTAACTGGATTTTGACAATGACCTTAAGCAGAACCTGCTGACCCTGTGGTAAAACTCTGGAAAACCAATGATGAACGACCATCTTATATGTCAACCTTTAGAGAAGGTAAGCAGAGATCACAAAAGCTCTGAGAAGCATCTGGGTTGACTTTCAAAGGGTATTAGTAAACTAACCAAGTATCCAAAGCACACTGGAAGGATTTTCTGGTATTAGGTAAGATTGTTTTTCTAGGAAGTTTTCTTCCTTCACACCTACATAGATGGTTCTTATGGTAGTAAAATTGAATATGCCAAAGTAATAGAAAATTCTGTTATATTAGAGGTAAATTGATAATGTTATTATTTCCATTATCAGTATCATATCTTCCACTTGATCCCAATAGAAAATTTATCTAATGGAGACATTAACTAGTATTACATATATCAAATTTACTGGTGTTACTATGAAAAATAATGAGTTGACAACGCAAGATATTTTCATAAGTAGTAGGAACTTGTTACCATTTATCAACTTTAATACCTGAAGATGTTAAATTAAAGAATATACAGGAACATAATCATTTTATTGTTTAGGAATTACCTTCATCTTGTGTTTTCATTTTAATCAATAAGAAAACACATGTTGATGAGAGACCGAAAGAATAGACTATAATTTACATATTTTTCTTTACAATATATAGAAGGTCTCTTAAAAGTATTTAAAGAAATTTTTCTGGAGTGTTTTCTCATATGCATAAGCTAAGTTCAAGTATTTTATATCTATGTTATATAATTATAACTGCTAAGTGTCAAGTGAGTACATTACAAACAACTCTAAGAGTTTTCTTCTAATTCTGGTATCTGATTACCATCTCCCCATTTCTTTTATTTATTGTTAACATAATTTTTCTCATCAATTCTGAGAGAACTCCTTCCATGCCTTCATACAATGTATTTGGATTATATTTATCCCCAACTGTACGCTGTAACTCTCCATGAATCTATCCTCACCTCACCACACGAACTCTTGATTTCATATTTTCCTTTTACTTTACATCATAATACACTGAGTGCAATTTGGGTTGACTCTGTATCAATGGATATGAGGAGCATGGTGAACTTATGTGGTGCTACACTCTTAAAGGAATCTGATTCTCCCACCTGAAAGGCATAGATTTCCAGTGACTACACTATGCACATCACGGGAATTAGTGAACTCATGTTAGAAGACTAACTGGTTTGATCTGTAAGTCTTCTGTAAGCCACCAAAGTGCTCAGACTTCATGAGATCAGAAGTCCTATCATGAATAGAAAATTCTGCTTATTCCTGGTTCTCTCAAACCATTGGATCTCAACTTTATGTGATTTCTTCTGCAATGTGCCCTGGGCCTTGTGACAAGAGTTTTTGATACATGTCCCATTTAGACCTAGGTACTCTATAGATGGTTTATTTAAAATAACCTTTTTTTATTCTACTAAATGTTTAAATTTTACTAAAATGTAATTACATCATCTTCCCTTTTCCTAGCATTCCTTAATCCCGCCAATGTCCATACCTCCCACTCAAACTAATACTCTCTGTTTCTTTGATTATTAATGTTATACACATGAAAATATAAATGCCTGAAAATAAAAGCTGCTGAGCCAATTTAGTGTTGTTTTATGTATATGAATTTGGGACTGATCACATCATATTCAATTATGTGAATAATTAGGGAACTCATCCCTGGGAGAAGCTAATTCTCCCTCTCTCAGAAGTCCCTAGTTGTTTATATTTCTTTGACTAAGAACTGGGCCATTTATGATTTCCCCTCTCTACATTAACATGTCTATTGGTGCTGTCATTTTGTGGACTTGTTTGTGTAGATACATTGCTGGTAATTGTTTATGTAGCTTCCCTGTCCCTGTTCATGTTATTTCCAGAAGTAACAATTTTATAGCAGAATTTCATATCATCTGGCTTTTATAATCTTCTCACCTCTATCTATAATGTTGCCTAAGCTTTAGGTGTAAGAGTTGTGTTGTAGATATATCCATTGATCTATGTTGGTGAGATTTTCTGTCCTGCCTGGTTCCTGAAATCACTAGGTCCCCAAGAAATCACACAGAGATCTACATTAACTATAAACTGATTGGTTCATTAGCTCAGGCTTCTTATTAACTCCTATAACTTTTATTAACCCATTATTCTTGTCTATGCTAGCCACATGGCTTGGTAACTTTTTCAGCAAGGCAGTCTCACATCTTGTTTCTTCTGTGGCAGGATCACAACTGCAGAGAAAGCTTTCCTCTTCCCAGAATTCTCCTGTTCTTCTTGACCCATGTCTACTTTCTGTCTCATTTTCCTGCCTATACTGGCTGCCTCGTTACTGGCCAATCAGTGTTTATTTAAGATATAATTGACAGGATACAGACCATTGTCCCATAGCACTTCCCCCTCTCTTAAAAAAAAAGGACTCTGAACGTAATATCCCTTGTTTAGCTTTTGTCCTCACCATTAGCCATAACAACTTGTAACTAACATTCTAAACAAAGTAAAATATCCATAGTCCATTTTTTGGGGAACGTGGACATAGTTTTCCAGGCTACTTTCCTGCTGGTTGGGGGCACTGATGATCTTAAAGGGACCTAAAGAAAATTTATAATTATCAAGTCATGACTGGAGTATTTTGTGAGGCTTGATGATCTCAGGCGGCAGTCTTGAATCTGTTCTGGATATAAAACTCAGACGTCTGAGCCATCTGTTCCTATGAGATATTTTTCAGGTGGTCTTCCTTGATTAAACCTGATTTTTCTTAATTCAGAATGAATCCATAGCCTCTCATTTTCTGTGGAAACAAAAGCAAAACCTCTTCTCCGAAGTAACATATTTTTTGACTTCAATTTTAAAGTCAAGGCAGTTACAAAGTATTTAAGTTTTATTAATCCATCAACATTTATATTTAAATGTCTTTTAGCAGCATTTGCTCCTTCTTTAGCTATCAAATTCAAAGAAAACATAACAACATACAGTATCCAGACTCTCTGTGTATTTTACACCTTTATGTGGCTTTATTTTAACCCCTATCTCTTTTAATTTCATTTTTTAATTCTTGGTGTTTTGGGACAGGTTCTCTGTATCTTTGGCTGTCTTGGAACTCACTCTGTAGATCAGGCTGTCCTTGAACTCAGAGAGATCTGCCTGCCTCTGCCTCCTAAGTGCTGGGATTAAAGGTGTGTGCCACTACACCTTGAATTTACAAAGGTCTTTCTACCTCTGTCTCTCAAGTGTTGGGATTAAAGGTGTGTGACACCACACCTTGAACTCACAGAGGTCTGCCTGACTCTGTCTCCCAAGTGCTGTGATCAAAGGTGTTTACCACCACACCCAACTACTCTCTTTTTTATTTTAAGAACTTTAACCTTTTTCTTTCCTCTCCCTAGCCTACATATATTTTTAATTCACTATAAAACATTTAAAGGTTTATTTTTCTTTTTTTTAATATTTATTTTTATGTATACAATATTCTGTCTGTATGCCTGATGGCCAGAAGAGGGCACCAGACCCCATTACAGATGGCTATGAGCTACCATGTGGTTGCTGGGAATTGAACTCGGGACCTTTGGAAGAGCGGGCAATGCTCTTAACCTCTGAGCCATCTCTCCAGACCCTTAAAGGTTTATTTTTCATCTTTGAATCTCTCCTTACTGCATATTTCTCATTTTCTGACCATGTGAGTCTTTAATTTGCTAAGCAATATGGAGAGGATTAAAGCTGTGACTTTGATAGCTGGATCCAGCCCATTCCTTAGCTTTCTGAGATTCCAGCCTCATGACAGAGGTACTGACAAGAGCTACATTTATTGCCACACTCTGTGGCATTTCAAGGTACCTGCCACCACCAGAAAGCATACCGTCAGCTTTTTATCAACACCATTTAAGTGTTTTGTGGCAGAACCTCTTAAAAGAGCTATAAGCTTTTGCAGCTAAAGCTGAGGCAGGAAACCTGTCTTAAATGAGAGTGCTTGCTTGCCTATAGCAAGCAGAGCAGACCCCAAGAAATTGCTGCTACCAAGAAACTCTTTGTAATGCTGTTAATTTTTATCTAGAATTATTTTCTAAGCTCTGTCAGGCTTTATGGATGCAATTGTCCACACGTTGGGCAGCATTTGTTGGTGAGATTTTTCTCTTCTGCCTGTAACATAGGGCCTGCCTTGTTGGGGTTTCTGTCCTGCCCAGTTCCCACAGCTTGCAAGCCCCCAAAAAATTAAACAGAGGTCTCCATAAATTATAAACTGATTGGCCCATTAGCTTGGGCTTCTTATTAGCTCTAATCACTTATATTAACTTATTATTTTTATCTATGTTAGCCACATGGCTCAGTATCTTTTTCAGCGGGGTAAGTCACACCCTCCTTCTTCAGTGTCTGGACAGAACTGCAGAGAGAGCTTCCTTCTTCCCAGAATACTCCTGTTCTCACGGCCCTGCCTCTACTTCTTGTCTTGTTGTCTCACCTATGCTACCTGCCTGGCTACTGGCCAATTAGCATTTATTTAAAACATAATTGACAGAATACAGAATTGTCCCACACAATCTTCCCGATTACCTCAACCGTTAAGTCCCAAAAATATCACACAGAGGTCTACGTTAACTATAAACTGATTGGCTCAAGTTTCTTATTAAGTCTTTTAATTTATATTAACCCATTATTCTTGTCTATGCTAGCCACATGGCTCAGTACCTTTTTCAGGGAGGCAGTCTCACATCTTGCTTCTTCTGTAGCGGGCTCACAACTGCAGAGAGAGCTTTCCTCTTTCCAGAATTTTCCTGTTCTCCTTGACCCACATCTTCTTCCTGTTTGGTTGTCCCACCTAAACTTCCTGCCTGGCTACTGGCAAATAAGCATTTATTTAAGATATTTATTTAAGACAGGATACAGACCAAAGTCCCACAGCAGATCTATACTCTGTTTTATGACCAACTGTGTGATTTTGTAATGGTTGTGGAGTGAGGCTGCTTTTCTGTAGGATGAGAGCTACATTTATCTGTGAGCATATATACTGATAAAAGAAGAATTCTCCCTTCTAGTGTTGGATTTACTTAGATAGTATATAGCTAGTGTGGAAATCATTTTTGACCAATGTTTGAGACCACATCATGAATACATTTTTGTGAGAACATTATTATAAATGGTGATGAAAATTTAAAGAATATGCAAATATATGGCTAATGTTTTCATAATGCTCATGTTACTCATGTCTTAAGGTGCTTGGAAGTAAACATTGTAAAATGATGCGAATATTTCAAAGCTAATGGAATGTTTAGAACACTTTTCTACAAAAATTACTGCTTTCCAGTAATAAAATAATTTTAAAGCAAGTTAAAATAAAATAGATTAGGTGATTTTTTTCTATTTCAATGGTCATTTTAATAAAGGTAATGGCATATGCAAATCAACATTTTTATTTAGCAGGGAACTTTGAGCTACATTTACTTGGCTTTAAACAAGTTCATGAAACTGATCTTAAATTTTTTATTTGCTTCAAAACAAATGTGAACATAAATTTGAATCATGCATATTTGTGCCTTCAGTTTTTGAAAGCTTTCAAATTATGTCTAATATCAAATCCTCTGCTTGTGACTATTAGGTGTCTTCTGGCACTCTGATACTCCAGGTTGTTGCCTCCCACTGAAAATCTGTTCACATATTATTTCCCCCAGATAACAAATATATTTTTCAAAGTTAATAGTTATTACTTTTCCTCCAAGGGTTTTTCAAATTAAAATATAATTATATCATCTCTAACTCTTCCCTTTCCCATTTCTGATGCCTCCTATGTTCATTCTCCAACACATGCCATGGCCCCTCTGGACTTCCTCTCATACCCCTGGTCTCTCTCTCTCTCTCTCTCTCTCTCTCTCTCTCTCTCCATATATATATATATATATATATATATATATATATAATTTCTCAATAGTCATCAGTTGCCTAAAATTTTTATCAAGAGTGGAGACCATTCTGATTTATTCTTTTCTCATTTACAAGTCTATTTATTGCTGGAGTTAGAATTTTAAGGGAGTTGCTTATGCACCCATGTTATTGAGGTATTATGGGTATTGCTTTCCTTTCTATTCAAGGAAACCATAATCTCACAGAAGACTTGAGGATCCTCTACCTCTGACAACATTCTCTCTTGACAGTCTTCCTTTTTGGGCCTTAAATACAGGGAATCTGTTGAGGTATATATAATGGGGCTGAGTACATACTGATAAATTGTTCTCTACATTCTAAACGGTTGTGATTTTATGCAGTGGTCTCTCCGCTGCAAAGAGAATCTTCTTTAATGAGGGGCCAGACTTATATTTGTGGGTGTAGGCATAAAGATAAGGGCTGACAATACAGTTAGTGATTATGCTTATCTAGAAAGTGGTGGTATGGGGCTCTCCTCTAAGGTCCACTGCCTTACTAGCCTTGGGGATTTGAATAGGTTTTCAGTTCCAGTCATGGATGACCTCCTGCTGCGAAGATCTTAGCTCAAATTAGACAGCTTTTGGTTGCTGCCAAGATAGGAAAGACTCTATTGCACCTTTAGATAATTTGCATGTTGGCAATTGTTGTGGTTGATAGAATTCACAGTAGGGAAAAATATTGATTGCTTCTGTTCTTTGGCAAGTAGCAAAACATTGCCTGATATTATAAAGACAGAACTTAGGGAGGAGGTTTTCATATCAGATAAAATCTACCACAGATCTACCATGTATGTTTGAAAGGCATTGAAGAACCATGTTATTTCATATTTTTACCTAAAATTCCATCTAATACATAAATCACAAATAAGTACATAAAATTATATATAAGGTATATGAATTAACTGAATAGGTTACACTAATTATACTGAAAATGTTCCCCTCAAGACCCATGTACTATGTAACACAGTCCCCATCTCCAGGCATGAGAAGTATCCTTTTGAGTTGTTAGTCAAGGGCGTCCAAGTGAGTCCCAAAATAACACAGTCATTTGCTTCCTCACAGAGCTTGTGGGAAATTCCATATTGATGAAGACAACATGGTCCCAGAAACTTTAGAAAACGTAAGATTGATTCTAAATTTAAAAAAATAAACCTATTTAATTGTTATATGTTCTTGGGACTACCGTTTTATGAAGCAGATCATTAATGTTATTTCTAAATATGGAACATAATGTAGTAATATAATTTCCTCTCCTCACCTCTTCTATACACCTCCTACGATAGTCACCTCTCCTACTCATATTCATGGACTCTTTTTCTTTAATTATTATTGTTACACAATGCACATATATACATATGTGAGCAAATACATAAAGCATGCTGATTCATGTAATGCTTTTATGTATGTACTTTAAGGTCCGATCAGTTGATGTTAGATAATTATGAAGCTCCCCCTGAAGAAGACTAATTCTTTGTTTTGGTAATTATTTATTACATGTAGCTCTTTTGTTAAGAGTCACCATGAAATTTCCTCTATTCACATTGGCATGTCATTTGGTGTTGTTATTTTTTCATGTCTTAGTTAAGCTTCCAAATTTCTGAGATTTCATTAATGTAACACCCTTGCCATATCTATAGCCTTGAAACATGCTTCCTAGTCCTCAGTCTCATACACTTTTTAACCTCTTTTCCTCAAATTTCCTTGAGCCCTAAGTATAGGAATTGCAATGTAGATATATCCACTAGGTACTGTCATCACACAGTCAGTTGTTTTCTACATTTTGACCAGTTGTGGTTTTTTTTCTTTTCTTTTTTTTTTGCTCTGGTTGCCATAAAAACATGTGTCTTTAATGAAGGGTGAAAGTTAGACTTATCTGTGGCTATTAGATTTAGAAAGCACTTTGGAATTATACTGGCTTATGAAAGTCTCTTCTAAAAACCCAGACTTCACATGTCAGGGATAATTGGCTCAATTTCTAGAACCAGGAATGATTTGCCACCCATTGAGCTCAAGTCCCTTTAGTATCAGTTGGTAATAACCAATCTTTAAGCAACACCATAGATAGCTACCTCCTTTGTGATATCTGGTCATGTTCATCATTGTGTTATGGTAGCTGAACCTACATTAATATCTTAAAAATATTATTTGGAACATTAAGGCAGTTTATGCTTTCTAAGGGTGACTTTCAAGCAAATAAAACTGCCATAGAATAGTGTACCCTTGGAGTTGGAAATGGACTATGATTGTCAGAGTACAGGTGGGGCTGGGAACTTTACATTTTACATTTGAATATAATTTTAATAGATGCCTTCAAGTACAGGCACCTTATTGGTAAAAGGTATAGTCAAACAACTGCTCATTAATTCTAAAGCCGTGTAGTTCTTCCTAAACAAGAAAAGCAGTGAATCTATGGGATTCATAAGTGAAATTAGGTTTTTGCTACTGTTTTTCCCTGCTTGAAAAGGAGTAATCACTCTAGAGGGATTTTTACCAATATCAAATAACAAAATGTCCAAGATTAATGTCATACTGTATTACTAGATTCATTTCAGAAAAACACTACAATTATCATCTACTGATAAGATTTCTTCTTTTTTTGCTAGCTGAAGTCAGCTGTAATAAGTTACCAGATTTCTTGAAATAGCTGTCATCATTTCACTGTCAATCACCCTTCATTAATTCTAGTTTCTTTTTTGGCTAATTCAATTTCATAAGTAAACTAGAAAGATCAAATGTGGGAAAATCAGAAAGTTTCATTCTGTGTGTTATATAAGATAGTGTTTTTGTTCCTTGGTCTTCCCTTATATATGACTAGGAGTTGGAGCTATCCCACATTCTCTTAGTAGCTAATGTTTAATCCTGTTCTTTAAATAATTCTGCCATTTGTCTTATGCAAATCTATCACTTGTTGAAATAGTGAGTATTACTCTTATTAGGTAGGCATTTTGCTTTCCTCTCCTGAATACCTACTGTTCAATCCAACCACAACCTCCCACTGCAAGCACGCTATATCACCAGCAGATGCCTCTTCTTCCCCCTTGGTGCTGGGAATTCAATTTAGAGTCTCACTGTGTAGGGAAACTGTCCTATCAATGAGCTATATTTTCAATATAGTTGGGCTGAAGGCCAGCTGCATCTTAAATGTAATTTATTTTATTTTTGTTTTCAATACATCCCAGCCACAGTTTTGCATCCCATTTCCCTCCCAGTTCCCCTTTATCAAAATACACTCCCCCTCTTCACTAACTTGAGAGTGAATATTAGCTATTAAGTAAATGATAGTCATGCCTCAATTCACAGACCCAAAATGCTATAGAACAAAGGAGGCTTTAAGGTGGACACATGGATCTCCCTAAGAAGGGGAAGTGGAATAGATTATGCAGGTGAACTGGGGTACACAGGGATGATAACAGGAGGGATCACTTAGCTGAAAGGTTATGGAGAGGGTATTGGCAGAGAAGACTGGAATTGGAGGGTTTGGGTGAAAGATACAGTAACCTAATGTAGTTGACTATTTCTATAGTCCTTTTTCTCTGTGGTCTCCTGTTGAAATATGAGCGGCGGGGCTGCGTCCCCAACACCCCGGCCGCTTGGCTAGCTGATGCCCAAAATAACAACACACAAACTGTATTCATTTAAGAACTGCTTGGCCCATGAACTCTAGCCCTTACAGGCTAATTCTCACACCTGGACTAGCCCATTTCTAATAATGCGTGTAAGCACCCCAAGGTGCGCTTACTGGGAAGATTCTAGCCTCTGTCCATCCTGGGAGAGTTGAGCATGGCGTCTCTGCTCCAGCAGAGCTGTCGGGTCTCTCTGGGAGCAGAGCAGAGTCTGACCTCACTTCCTCTTCCGCCCAGAATTCTAATGTTTCCTCCTCCCATCTATCTTTTAACCTATCAGGGCCAAGGAGTTCCTTTATTGCTTAACCAATGAAATCAACAGATTGATATATGACACTCCCACATCACTTCCCCTTTTTCTGTTTAAACAAAGAAA
>NW_026068022.1:74793-102102 GCF_014885135.2 Alexandromys fortis
CAGCTTTTCGTCAACACCGTTTAAGTGTTTTGTGGCAGGACCTCTTAATGAGCTGCAGAGTTTTGCAGCTAAAGCTGAGTCAGGAAGCCTCTCTTAGATGAGAGCGCTTGCTTGCTTCTAACAAGCAGAGGAGACCCGAGAAACTGCTGCTACCAAGAAAACATGCTTTACTCTTTCCCAAGCTTTTTCAGGCTTTCTGTGGATTCAGTTAGCCTCACGTTGGGCAGCCATCTGTTGAAATATGAGCAGCGGGACTGCGTCCCCAACACCCCGGCCGCTTGGCTAGCTTATGCCCGAAATAACAACACACAAACTGTATTCATTTAAGAACTGCTTGGCCCATGAACTCTAGCCCTTACAGGCTAATTCTCGCACCTGGACTAGCCCATTTCTAATAATGCATGTAAGCACCCCAAGGTGCACTTACTGGGAAGATTCTAGCCTCTGTCCATCCTGGGAGAGTTGAGCATGGCGTCTCTGCTCCAGCAGAGCTGTCGGGTCTCTCCGGGAGCAGAGCAGAGTCTGACCTCACTTCCTCTTCCTCCCAGAATTCTATTGTTTCCTCCTCCCATCTATCTTTTAACCTATCAGGGCCAAGGAGTTCCTTTATTGCTTAACCAATGAAATCAACAGATTGATATATGACACTCCCACATCAGTCTCCTGGTTGAGGGTAGCAGAGTTACTTTCTGTTTCTAGTCTTCCTCATTGCACTCCTATCTACTTTCTTTAACTGTAAGTCACTATATTTTCTCTATTATTTTCCAACAAACTCAAAAATAAAATAAAAACCAAAAGAAGCCACAGTAATAGCCTATTTGAAGTTTGTTGTCATCCTACTTTTGAAACTAAATTACCAAGATAATTTTGTTAGAAAATGAGGATTTTATGTTTGTGTGTACGGGAAGGAGTGAGGTCTAGTGTTCTAAAAATAGGAGTGAGCACTTTTGTCTTGTTTGTTTGTTTGTTTAGTCAATTAGTTGGTGAGAATGCAGCTAGGTAAAATCTGTGAATGAAAATGCCAACCAAAATATCTGCTGGCATTTTGTCTCAGATTACCCATCACAGGAACTGTGAAAACTGAATTTATTTTGTTTAAAACCATTCACTATGTAGTGTTTGATGATATTAACTAAACTATACAAAACTCAATATGTGGTAAGAGAACAAAACTATTACACAAAATATTACTTTGGTTTTAAACAGGTTAAGATTTAAATGGCTGTGGAATAATAAATATGTCCTTACCTTCACATTCTCAAACACTAAAATTCACATAAGAAGGAAACTACCCAGGAATTATCCACTTATATCTTCGTATGTAACAGAAAGTCTTTTAAAATATAGTAAAATTTTGTATGTTGATCATTCATCTTAAACTTTGAATTAACAACAGCGACAGAGATGCCATTGGGGAACACTAGTAGTTGTAGCGTAGCCTCCCTCCTCAAAAAAAAAAAAAAAAAAAAAAAAAAAAAAAAAAAANCGTTAAAAAAAAAAGTTCTTGTAAATCTTTTTGTTGTGATAATAAAATCCTTGACAGAAACTTGCTAAAAGAAGAAAGAATTTTGTTTGTTTGTTTGTTTCAGTCTTCAAAGGCTTTTGGTTCATATTAGAGGACAAAAGAATTACAGTGGTTTGGAACATGAGTTATCAACTCTCCACCTGGAGAAAACCCTAGAGAGAAAACTAGATGATAACAAGTGCCAGATGTCAGCTTAAAAGTTCAGTCCGAAGCAATCTACTTCCACCAGCCATGCAAACCCCTAAAAGCTCCTCAGCAGTTAAAATGGCAGCACAACCAGGCACCAATCATTTACATGGGACCCATAGGGGGGGGTTCAAACCATCGCACTGAGTATCCAGATAAAGAAGTGATTATTGTTTAAGCGACAAATAGAACCCTAAAATATATCTAAGTTTGTAATCATTACCTAGATGGAAAGTTAAATGCTTCTGTGAGATTTGTTCTGAAGTTGACCCAGGAAAGGTTAGTATAAGTCTTTTTAGGAAAAGGGACCATTTGAGTTCCTTACGTGAAGTCTATACACTAAGTACAAGATTTTATCAAGGAGAAAAGAGTTTTCCATGAGAGCGAGGAGTAACATCTTGGGAAGAAAGTATTTTTATACTGTATTTCTATGTGATAAAAACAATAACAACACCCATGGTGACAGATTGAGTGAAAAGGAGACAAGGGTAATAATACAGGTTGTGAGACTTTCAGATAGCCAGAAAATATGCAAGGAATAATAGACCATGGTAAAAATTCCAATTCCAATATCACATGCAATGATAACACAGTACAATGTTCTAAAGTAAAGAGAAAAATGGAGGATGGTACTAATCTTTTGAAAAATTTATTTTGGTTGCAGTTTAAATAAAACGTCTTGCAGGGAGAGGACAAATTAAAAGATCAATTGGAATATTCTCTGTGTGATTTATTTCCACTGCAGTGAGGAGGAAAGATTTTTCAACTTGGACCTGCACACTTTGTAATCTCAGCTTTCCCATATTAGGTTAAAGACTGCTTGATATCGTTGATGCTAGATAGCATACAGTTTGGACAATGTTCTGAATGAATACTTATAGAAGAGTACAGGATTCATGTTCAGCTCATCAGATAGCTCTCATTTGTGATTTGTTGCAGGAAGTTCTTTTCCACTCTGAATCTCTAAGCACTTGTATCATAGATAATACCTTTTAAATTTAATATTATACAAACACTAAAGGAATTTTACATTAGATTAAAATTTTAAACCAGACAAATACGTTGCTAACTTTAATATCTACTCTTGTAAAATTATCCGACTTCTAAGCAATGTCAGGTATATGACATCTTTGTGTAAAATACTGTATTGGTAGCATATTTGGGGCACCTTTTACTACATGTTATTTCTTTGCAGAAAAAAATGGCTTCTGTGAGAGGAAGGGTACGTATGATTACTATTATTTAATTATTTTATTTTTGTATGTTTCTGATGTTTTTGGATGCAGGTTAACTATACCATGAGCATGCATGTTTGTTCAGAAGAGTCCTTGTGGAGTTTGGGTCTCTCCTTGTGCTTTGTGGATCCTAAGGACCAAACTCAGGTCGTCAGACTAGAAAGCAAATGCTTTTACCCACTAAGCTGCCTTGCAGTACCCAATTTTCTTATTTAAACTGGGTGTGAGCTGGGCGGTGATGGTGCATGCCTTTAATCCCAGCACTCAGGAGGCAGAGGCAGGCTGATCTCTGTGAGTTCGAGGCCAGCCTCGTCTAGAAGAGCTAGTTCCAGGACAGGAACCAAAAGCTACGGAGAAACCCTGTCTCGAAAATCAAAAAAAAATAATAATAATAATAAAAATAAACTGGGTGTGATCTTCCACTAAGCCCCACAATCCTAATTCATGAACTAATATTGTATCTAGACCTGCTATGTACCTGTGGAACTCTGTAAGTCCCTTGCCCTAGATAAGGACAGTGTTCTTCGCCTCCTCTAGGACTCAGATCTCTCATTCTTATATTTCAATTCAGATGACACTATACCATGAAGTCTCCTTATCACCAGTCAATATCCCCAACTCCACTTTCAAAGGAGAGTTAATTAACTTTGCTTTATTTTTCTCTAATAAAACTTTTCACAAGTTTATGCAATGAATTGCATACATGAAACGAGAAATTTCTATTTGAATATCTCAGTTTCCTCCTATAAACTACGCTGTGCTTTTAATTCACTTGAATTTGCCTACAACTTTGAACACAGTAGATGATATATATTCAGGAAATGTTTGTTGGAGTAAACTAAGTTGGTGTTCTATAAAATCTTTCCAGAGTGCTCTGTATGAAAACACTTCTTTGAAAAATGTGTCTCATTATGAGTATCTTGGCTCTAATGTGTGCTGAATGCAGTCATTCATTCAGGACGTGCACCTTGCCTTTGACACTAATTAGATTGAATCAGTTAATAAGGTTGCCATGGCATATTTACGATACAATAATGGAAATAAGTTATTGGCCTTGTAGAAAATGTTCAAATTCATCTTATATTTTCTTTAGATCTTTTTCATCTTTAGATACATCAAATAGGGAAATTGGCAATTCACTTTCTTCAAAATACATTTTAGGAGCAATTTAATAGAGTGAAATGCTAAAATGATACACATTAATCTTTTTCTTCTTATCTCAGAACACAAAATGATAATTGATTGTATTGAGTTCTTGGGAGCTAGCACTATGGCAATCCACACAATATAAAAGCTGTAAAACCTTTTCTTAGAATTTGCTCTTTGTTAGACAACATTTAAATAGTTTTAAATACTGAAAGTTATTCTGAATGGTAAACTCATAATATTAATATTTTATATCAGTATGTATTTTGAGTTTGTCAAAGACTCTTAAAATATATCACTATTTTCTGTCACAATAATTTTGGTATTTATTGATCTTTATATGTGTTGCAAACACATATAAATTCTCCAAAATGAAGCTTTTATTTATTCATGATGGAGTAAGTTTCTTATATCTTAGATAATCAATGAAGCATAAAAGTTTCAGGATGTTCACAAAGCTACAAGTTCTATAGGATTTTGCCCAAGGTTACAGCAATACAAACTCACTAGGGAGAAAGAGACTCTTGTGGAACTGCTTTCAACTCAGGACACATGGTCCC
Organism: Alexandromys fortis; assembly: GCF_014885135.2. Taxonomy (NCBI): domain Eukaryota; kingdom Metazoa; phylum Chordata; class Mammalia; order Rodentia; family Cricetidae; genus Alexandromys; species Alexandromys fortis. The sequence goes on from NW_026068022.1 coordinate 79,446, forward strand.
TGTGATGTGCAGTAAAGTACTTAATGTTGAGCACATGATGTAGGCTTCATGAGTTGTTATCCTTGTTGGTTAACTTTCTGATAATGCAGCTGCTTTTAGGACAACCACCCACCCACCCACGCTTCTGTAACTATTCTTCCATTCTCATTTAAGTTAATACACACAGACAAAATTATGTCACAAATCCACACTTGGGTGGCATCGTTTCTTTGTTTTGTCCTCAAGAACCTCACTATGATGGATAGATGTTTATTCAATCATTGCCAGGAAAATTATGCAACACAGTGGGTACCCACACGGAGACCAATAGCACCAACAGTGTGTTGAGGAGGAACAGCTGAATGGCTCCTGTAGGAATGTAAACATATGTAGCTGCTCTGATTTGCATGACAGTGAAGCATCTCCTCAGAGGCAATCTCAATGGAGTTAGATGTTCCTGTGTGATATGACATGATGTGTTTCCATGCTACTGTGGCAAGGAATACTATTGCACTGTGATGTCCAATAATACATGTCATCAAGGTTGAGTCATATGAAAATGAAGTAGAGTATTTGGGGGAGGGCATGCTAGGGAGTTTTTTTTTTTTCTTTTATATAATATAAAATGGTATGGCTCTTTGATAAATGGGATCTGCCATACAAATACAGGTATTTTCCCTAAATGATCAAAGATTAGGGAATGCATTTTGTGGGAGTACCCATGAAATGGTACCATAAAGAGTATATATACAATATACTCACTTTGCTATGGATATTAAGGGCTCATCTCTACTAAAAAATCAATAAAATAATAGAATTCTGATACAAAGATATATAGATGCTAGCCTTTACTTTAATCTCTGAATTGACTGGAAATATGGATAAAAGAGAATATGTGATGGAAGTATCATCTTGTTATTTTGTGAAGCCACAGGACATGAAGCTAAGGAAGTATAAATAGATCTATGCTAAGGAATCCTGAGATTCATAAATATGTAACCCATGCTTATAACTATAATGTGAAGAGAAAAAGCAGAAGCTATAAGTGGTACAGAATACCCATTTGAACCATGATTTAATAAACAAGAAGCAAAATTCTCAATTTAGCAAGTAGTCAGAAATCTTAATGTAATCCAATACAGAAATCAAACCAGTAAAATTAGATAGTTCTCCATATCTGGACTACTTGAATTTAGAAAGGAATGAGAGATTCTCTCACACATCCTTGGATACGAGGCCACAAGATACAGAGGGGTTAGGTTCAGAGTGCTGTGGTATTGGAGCAACTGAGTAATACAGCTACCAATGCTTCTTAAGAGAATGGCTGATAACCTGAAGCAACATATTATAACCTAATGGTTCATATGAGCTTAGTTATTCCCGGCATCACATGACTAAAAGGCACTGCAAGAGGAAGGACAGGTTACTGAGGGGACTATACATAAGAGACTGTGTTTGACAGTTGGTTCACTAGGCAGGATAGGACAGTGTTCACAGGGAAGTTAGTAATGAGTTTGATTCAGAAGAGGTCTAAAAAGGAAATGGAGATACAGTGATTTTCTGAGGCTCTTGGTGGAATAAATGATGCCTTGTTCATTCTAATGCACTTGCATGGCTTGTAAATCAGGTTCATAGGTTTCTAAAGCATTTAGAAGGAAAGGAACATAAAGAAAGGCAGACGATGTTGTTACTTGAAATCAGGAATAGATTCGAGTTAGCTGGAAGTCTAAGGAACCTGAGCCAAATGCTGTGCTTTATAAAGCCAAAGCAAAATCTTAACAAAAGGACAAAAGAAAGAATTTAAGAATTAGAGGTTAGCCGGGCGGTGGTGGCGCACGCCTTTAATCCCAGCACTTGGGAGGCAGAGGCAGGCGGATCTCTGGGAGTTCGAGACCAGCCTGGTCTACAGAGCTAGTTCCAGGACAGGCTCCAAAGCCACAGAGAAACCCTGTCTCGNAAAAAAAAAAAAAAAAAAAAAAAAAAAAAAAAAAAAAAAAAAAAAGAATTAGAGGTTAGAGGAAGTCTTCACAGCATCCTGAGCTATTAAGATGTCCTTGAGCTAAACATCTCCTGAAACTCTTTTGGTGTGTTGTACAAATGTTGTCTATGAATTAGTGCTGTCTATAACCACCACAGGCTTCATGTTAAATTGCAGATTTGTAGTAAAGTGCCTTACTAGTATGCAAAACACTTCAGGTGTACTTCATACTTTATCTTATTACTACATTAACCCATGATAATCCCTCAAAGCACCGTTGGCATTGGGCAGAAGACAGAGATGTTGGTTAGCACATTAAAGATAATGAATATGTATCAATATTATGTTAAGGAACTAAAATAAAGCAATTTTTCTTGGATTAATTTGGCAAAGAGTGTGAGCCCCGATTTGAATTCTCCATATCTCTCCTTATGTTCAAGATATTATAACATAACTAAGTTTCATATCTGTAGGATTAACAGTTATTCTAAATTTGACAAAACAGAAAAGATTATACATGGCAAAGACTCAGAGTGAGAGAGAACATAGAAGAATACTTGCACCTTTTTGGAGCATGAACTGTTGTATTAGCATTAAGTATCATTTATTTGAAAATGTTTTACCTTCTGCAGTTTAGTTTCTGTGTAATAAACAAATCATTGTATCATGTAATACGATTCTTGTCAAGATTTTCTGTAGCTTTATATATTATTGAATTTAAGAAAAAGACAGTATATTACAACAATTTATAAAAAAAGAGCATCATGCTCTAAGGTATGACATAAGGGCTAAAATGACAAGAATTGATCACTTAGTGTCACAATCAGGATACTATGCTTTGAAATCAATTATTCCATCATTGGATGATTATGATAATAATATTGCTGCTTCTTTTGTCTCCAAAATTTGTGTCTATTTGTACTGACCAGGGAGTAACTATATGATTTTATAACTGGATCCCACATCATGAATTTATTAAATGGATAGTTCATGTAATACAAATCATTGCTATTTTATATTTTCTTATGTCAATTCCAAATTTAGATTTCATGAAGTTGTGTTACTGTTTTTGAACTAAGATCTAGGCCCCTAAATTTAAGATTTTTAAAGAGTCTGTTAGTATAGGCTTCCGATTTTGTCTTTATTGGGTAGGTGTTCTCTATATTGGTTGCTGTTGTACCTTATCCTAGGCAAATGTGGTATCTATTGGGTCCCTGGTACAGTGTTTCTGTGGGTTGGTGGTTGACACACACACACACACACACACACACACACACACGCAAAATGGAAATATCTCAGAATGTCAGAAGGTTACTGAGAATGAGCTAAGGAGACGCTGAACTAAGACTTGGAATTTCAGGGTGGAGAGTTTCACAATGGATTGAGAAAAGGCTCCAGAGTAAAACACTTTAGTGAAAAAGTTTAGGAGTTGAAATAATGTCTCATGGAAGAAGGAAGAAGAGAATCATTATTGGTTTTGAATGTATCAGTGTTCTGCAGTAGATGCTACTCTTCCATTACTTAATCATAATTGTTAATGCAATAGTATCAATTTTTCAAAAATTGTTATTTTTGTTTTTAAAAACTGAAACCCATTTTATTGTGGTCATTTAATAAACAAATTTACAGTTGAATCAAGGCAGCCACTCAAACATTTTCCCTATCTTGTAATCTACATATTTTAATGACCTTCTTCAATATAATCACAAAGTAATTCTGAATATGTGAAGCTTCACTTAGGGTTTTAAAATTTACTTAAAAAATATTTGTGTTCTTATCAACTAGATGAAAAGGAAAACATTAAAAATAATACATGACAAAGTTGAAACTAAAAAAAAAAATTACCTTTGTGCCCTCCTCATTGAGCATGTGTTCTTTTGCCTGATTTCTGCTCTTTCTCATCACATCCTATTATCCTTTCTTCACAACCTTATTAAAATGTTAGACTATAACTATTTTTATATATAAGCCTCTAAATTAAGCTTACTGAATTTACCTGATTTTTGTAATAAGTACATATTTATGTTCTTTGTCCACTAACACTTTCTTCTACAGAAAGGGATGCAGAAATCTGCATTTAAAGCAAAGGTAATTTAACACAGAGCGTTTGTTAAAAATATCAAGAAGTTAAATGAATAAAGCATTGTAATTAGGAACAAAGTGAGTGTGCCTCCTCACTTTTGTCTCAGCTACTCTATATTGACTGTTGAAATTCAGAGCTCAAATCTTTTAACAAAACACACAATCAAAAGAGTTGTGGTCCAATGTGAATGTCAATCTATAGTTGGAGAAATAATGACAGAGGTCACATAGTTGTGGTTAGACAAATGACTATAGTCTAAGAGATAATTTTATGATTCACATTTTGTTCTCCACCCACATTCATATGCAGAAGTTCTACTATTTCATGCCTCAGAATATAACTATTTTGAGAAAGAACCTTTCAAATGATAACTGTGATTAAATGAAGTAATTTGATCAATCATGAATGCATCATGTCTCTGTAGTCATACAAAAGTTACTTACACAGCCAAAAAGAGACTTGGAGACTTCTTGATGTTGAACTTAGAATAATGAGAAAAAAGTATTGTTAATAATTGTATAACATTTGTTTATGACATCCTAAGTAATGCAAAGGACCTAGTGACATAAGTTGGTTTCCTTTATCCTCTGTCTTGAGCTCTTCAATTTTACTTGTCACAAAAAAGAACTTTAATTGACCTCAAAACTAGAAAATATAGCCTGTAATCAATGTTCTTCTCTTTTAAGGTAGTGATTATTTTGCAGGAAAACTGAGGTATATGTTAAAGCACATATCATAACAATCAATGCATACATCGATACAATAATATCAACAAATAGTTATAATTTTCAAGTCAAAATACTCACTTGAGCACTGCCATCTATGTCTTTCAATTCAATTATTTATCCAGTAACTCCTGATTCCCAAGATTAATAAAGATAGATATTGCCAATGGTTTAATAAGATAACAACATTTCTTTGCTATACTGTGAAACACTTTCAATGACAATGTTTAAGCTATCACAACAGCAAATATGCTAACCAAATCTCATAAAACAAATATGATTTTATGATTTAGAGCATCAGCTCTTTTTGTATGTGTATATAACTTGTGTAAATTAATGGCATAAACCAATTTCAGAAAATTGCATATGTATATAAGCCCTCCAGAATTTACTCAAAAATTATTTAATGAAGTATATTACTACCAATAATCTAAATTAGCACAGTAACATTTAATATCTGGATGCTTTCTACGGTTTACTATGTTAAAACAATGTGCAATCAATATTTCTTTAAATTGTAATAGGTGTTTATGTATGTGTAAATTTCATAAATAAAATTATTAGAGTCAGACATTCTATGAAATAAAAATCACAAGGAATAAGGCCAATTTTACTTTTATTAACTAATTAGTATATTGTCAGATTGTTTTATTTTCACTTTCATTAACATAGCCCACTAAAGTGTATTGTTTCTTGTTTTGTTAAAGTAAATGGACTGTAAGAAAAAAGTAACAAAATTGTAAGAATCATGTAGAGAAAGCAATTACTTTGTTATTATACTTAACACTTGTTTAAAAACATTGCATAATTTTCAGAAAGGACACAATTCTTAAGGGTTTAACATGTTATATGTCCATAAAATATCATTTGTTCTGAATTTTTAATGTGATTCATATCTACACATTTAATTAGTTTCTGACTAAGGTCTGATGGTGTATTTTTTAATAATATTTCAAATAATCAAAGATCCACAGTTTAAATAATTAAGGAAACATCTAGAAAGCACACTAGATCTTATTATATAAATAAATCTAAAGTGCTTTGTAGATGTATTAACATATTATTGGAAACGTTTCCCCAAGAACCCACTCTACATTATGTTTTCACAGAGCAGTTAACATATTAAATTACTAGTTGTGCTTTTCACAAATCAGTGTTCAATCAAATAAATAATTTTAAATAAAGAGGTTATCAGAATTGCCATGATATTCTTTTTCACCAGCACAGGGTTTGTAATATAACATTACTATCCTATTTCTGTCTAAGTTTAAGACTGAAGCATTCTTCTTAGTCTATAATAACCTAATTGGGAAGTTTAAATGGTCTTTCAGGTCTTTGGACCCTGAAGATATACCACTTTTTTAATAGGATCTCTTGGTTGTTTTACATATGTCATGGATCACACAGGACATTAACAGGAAAAATACATAGTTTTATGACATTTTGTTGACCCTTTGTATATTGATTGTCTATTTGGTTTCATGTCTTCTCTGGAATATTTTCTGAAATAATTAATTTTAGGTGGCAAGTCTGTATAACCTGGATTGACTGTGAGACATATATACTAGTAGCTCTTCATATTGCTTCATTTAGTTCATGTCAAATTCCAAAGCAAAGACATTTCTGAATACTGTATAATCTCAGGACAGGAAACAATCGCACTTAACAAAGTTTGATATTATTTCCAGAAAATAGATTTATTTATTAAACTGTTTTCATAAATTTCTTGTACATCAGCATAATTGGAAACAAGTCTAAAAGTGTGCTTTTTTAAACTATTATCATCTAAAATTATAATAATAGTATAACAGAAGTAAACAAGCATGACACAGTATTGGGGAAGAGAAGTAACTGATCCATTGCTACTGTAAGGATGCCTTGCTTTTTATTTTACATTTAGAGTAGAAGCAACAAACCGATGAACTTAAATATATAAGTTTTAAAAATTTATAGTAAATACTTAATTAGTAATTAACCTAGTTTTTATAATAGAATGTGATTAGAAGAGTTGTGTTTATTATTTTATTTTAAAATACATGTTAGTGGACAAAATGTGATGATAGTGTTAGATCCATAATCGTCTGTGCTCCAGCCACCTGAATTTTTTTAGTGAATGAAGTTTTCTTTTAAAGTTGTATATTTATCTTTAATGATATCAAATGGGAGAGCATCAAATACACAATAATTATAATCAATTAAGATAAGAAATAACACACAATAAAACATGCATCCAAGGGTGGGCAATGGTGGCGCACGCCTTTAATCCCAGCACTTGGGAGGCAGAGGCAGGCGGATCTCTGGGAGATCGAGGCCAGCCTGGTCTACAAGAGCTAGTTCCAGGACAGGCTCCAAATACACAGAGAAACCAAAAAAAAAAAAAAAAAAAAAAAAAAGAATGCATACAAGTAACTTTTCACTGAAAGTATATCTAAGCACGTTTTCATGCGAGACAGTTCAACTAAATTTATCCAAATGGTCTGTGGCTCCTCCTTTATCTATCAAATGGGCAAAGCCTGCTATTGCTTCATGCTTTTACAATAAAACCGAAGATGAACATTAAAGCCGAAAGACCGGTGCACGCAGAGACTGAATATCAATCTAGATAGTCTTGTTCTGCTTCATCTTTAATGAAGATGGTTGGGTTTATTACTTATTTAGATTCTCAAGTAGTTCTAACTATAGGTGACACATTTGAAAGAATATGTGTGAGAGAGAACACATAATCATTGCTCAAGACCAAGTTATCATCTTTGCTTCATAGAAGAAAAGTACATTTCAATCTTAGTACAATCTATATGCAGCAACAACAGTGGAAATATTAGTTATTAGTGTGTGCTAACAAAGTCTAGCTATATCAGTTTTAAAATCTCTCTCTATTTATTTATTTATTTATTTATTTATTTATTTATTTATTTATTTTTGATTTTTGGAGACAGTGTTTTTTCTGTGGCTTTGGAGCCTGTCCTGGAACTAGCTCTTTTAGACCAGGCTGGCCTCAATCTCACACAGACCTGCCTGCCTCTTCTTCCCAAGTGCTAGGATTAAAAGCTTGTGCCACCACTACCCAGCTCAAAACATCTCTTTAAAATCAATATAAAAGAAAACAGACACAGTGCTGGGGAAATTTCATTATTCCAGTGAGATAAAATCTTTACTTCATTTATGTAATATCATTTGTTATTGTAGCTTTGTTGAGTACTATATTTGGTGCATCAAATTCCATTTGTAATTATAACAATTAACCTGTAAATCAGATCTATTTTTGAAGACTTACTTTAGAGGAGTTACTTTTACTAAGGGTGACTTTTACTTATTCTATAAACATTTTGTTCAATCTGGAAATATATTCAACATTTCACACTAAGCAAATTTGCAAAGTGTTACTATTTTTCAGTGACTGGTAAGTTTCCCAATATCTCAGGTTACTCTAAATTAATTATGAGATAGTTTATCATATTAAGCTAAGGAAGTGGATAAAACAGAGGTAAGTTCTGGTTAGGATTGTACATTCTTATAATACAATAATATGGCAGAAGAACCCTAAATTCAAAGTTGAACCACTTCTACCATGAAAGACTTATTTTAGACTTCCTACATTAATGGTTGCAATAGTGGATTTACCATTCCCTAGAAATTCCCTTTACCTACTGTGATGAATCATTTTATTTGTGAGTTTAACACTTGTGAACTGTACATTATTAAATGTTAGATCTTGGTCTATTTGTAAAATTGTACCTGAGTAGGTTTCTCCTCCCTCCCTTTTCCAGTTCCCTCCTCTACCTCCCTTCTACCTTCCATCAACTCCTCCCTTTCTCTCCATCAAGTTTGGAGTTTGGATTGTTGAATTGAGTAAATTACAAAGCTCTTCCAAACAGGAGTTAGTATCACTAAATCTTTTTAATCAAGGAACTCATGGCTTTTCTGGTCATTCTACTATTTTGTCTCCATTATCAAATGTCCTTGATAGAGCACTGTGATTCTGAGCTACCATGCCACAACTTCAAGTTATGTGAATTAAATGACTTTTCTGTTATTATATTGCTAGAAAAGCGGCTTCTCAGACTGTAAGTTTCATTCTATAAATTAATTTTGAATTAATGAATGAAAGGCAGAATCTGAAACAAATTCTTTAAAATGACTTTTCAGTCAATGGCATCATTTAATTTTATATTAATAAATGTAAAAACCATAGCTATGATGACAGTGGCCGCTAGTTCTCCTTGACCCTCCCTCTTTTTCCATTGACAACATTTATTAGGATGCCATATACATATGAATGAATAATCAAAAGTTATGAATATATAAAACATTTTTACAGTGTGTAACATAAAGATTTCTAATTTGTTGTAATTTTAAATCACTGTTATTTTAAAATTTATTTCTTGTATATATATATATTCTAAGATTGATGTCCAAAGCAATGAGTAAAGTATATTAAATATTAATAACCACTTAATGACCCCAAAGAATTAACATATGAGACTATTATACAGGATGTAGAAACTACAATATGGTTTGCTTTCCATGATATGTTCTCTCAGTTCTCAAGATGTGGGAGCTAGGATTTCTGAATTATTTATAGAAAATTTTATTGCAGGAATTTGTTTTAAATTATTAAATTTAAAAATGATTTTCAAATATCTCAAAGTTGCAGTTACTTGGAATAATGTTTCACAGACTTTATTTGTTTTATTATAGATCAATAGTTTGGAAAACATCAGAAAAACAAGTACACTCAGTGAATGATACAAATTGTACATTATTACTCAGCCTTAAGACCAGCTTGACTTCATAATTAAAATTTTCCACATTTTTGAAAAATAAATTGGCATCTCTACTTGATATTATTGAATACTTCGGCCTGTTTTTGCAGTGAATAGTAATATTTACAAAATAAAAATAGAAAGTTTCTATTTTTCATTGGAATTAAAACAATAACATAAGGAAATTGCAATAGCTTTAAAATTTTTATCCCTAAATAACTACTATTTGTAAAAACAAGGTTGTGAAAAAGAAAGAGACAGAGAGAGATATTGGTAACATCTTAAAAAAAAAAAAACTCCTATGAAACCTAAAAAATAATTCCTTGAGGACAGAATGTGACATTTTTTATATTTGTAATATTTTGCTTTTTATTCATTAATCTATATTCATTTCTCATTTGATGACTTGTTTCTGTTTCAAATCTATTTCTAGGCACTAAATGGTTCTGAGAAGGCATGCAGAAATATTTGGAAGTGATTAAATGACTGTGTAGGAGCAATAGCATTTTATCAGCATAGTTAGAGAGAATCAAGTTTTCAGAATATGGCAGTAGAAGTATGCAATATGAGAAAGCTATTTGTTATTTTTATGCTTTTTAATTTTCTCATGAGGCATAAGTTCAATGATTCTATATCTATTAATATTGTGATTTCTAATTTTCTACATTTTTATGCCAGGAAAAGAAAAAAAATAATCTTTCTTTATGAATTCTATTTGTTACTTTTAGCAAGCTATGCATTTACTTTGAAAAAAAAACTGCATCTGCATATTTTGCAAAAGAATTTTATATATCCTCTGTTCTTTTCTATAAGCAATAAACTTTCTCACTTCCTAAAATATATAAAAGCAATTCTAATGAAGTTTCCAAATAACGACAGAGTCCCAACTGACTGCCTCTTGTCACCAAATAAAACTTCTAGTATGAGGACTAGGCTACATCAAGGATATTCACAAAGAATTGTATTGATTTTTCTATACTTGACAATGTCCAGTGATCCTTTTACAATTGGTCTAGAAATGGCCCTAATGTTCCTGCGGAAAAATAACTAATCTTCATTTTTAATTTCAAGCTTTCAGGTGTCTCATTTGACTATTCTTCTCATATGTTTATATATGTGCACATAGAGGTAGTGGTTTCCTAAGAATTGATACAAAATATTTTTTAATATTGGTAATATTATAAGAAATTTAAAATAGTAATTTTCATTTTTGAATAAAAGCATTTTTCAAATAAATCCATACTCAATAAAGACTAAGTTGTGTTACCATCCTATTGTATAAAAAGAAAAAACTGCTATAACTTCCAAAATTGAGCTGTGTACTGTAGCTGTTATTATACCTATGTGACTGTGATTCTCTTCTGCATGCTATGAATATGTTCTATTGCCATCAAATAAAGAAGCTGCTTTTGTCCAATGGTTTAACAGAATATAGCCAGGCTGGAAAAAATATAGAGAGACAGAAGGTGGAGTTAATGAGATGTCTTGGAGCTGCCTCTAGAGAGAGATATGCCAAAATTTTACCTGGTAAGTCACAGCCATGTGGCAATACAAAGATTAATAAAAATGGGTTAATAAGTGTTAGCTAGCAATATTCTTAAGTGACTGGACAACAATATTGCAAATAATATAGTTTCTAAGTGATCATTTTGGGTCTAAGAAGCCAGGAAGTAATGAGCAGACTTCCCCCAAGGAATTGGCTCCCCAGCATAGTTGATTATGTTCACATAAAACCTGAGAAAGCTTAAAAAAGAATTCTAGACACAAACAAACAAAGTTAATCATGGCATTTTGGTAGCAGCATTTTCTACGTTGGGCTCTGTTTGCTAGAAGCAAGCAAAGTCACAATTCTTTTAAGAGAAGGCTTCTTGACTCAGTTTGAGCATTAAAACTGCATGCATTCTTTAAAAACAGTGGCACAAATGGCTTTGACTCCATTAGGAGCTCTTCATTAGTGCATCTAAATGGGGTTTGTGAGCTGCATGTTACAAACTGCTTAATGATATGACATAGCCCCACTGTATACCTGAAACTGGGGCAGCATGCAAGCTCACAGAGGTGGTAAACAGACCTCCACCACGTTGAACTGGGCAGAGCCAAAAGACAAAGCAGCCTTGGTCCTAGCCACACATGCTTAGCATTAAAACAATAAACACTCCTAGTTAAATGATAATTATAGATATGCAACAAAAACTAATCCAGATGGAAAAGATCTCTTAATGGGTCAAAGTTTGGGACAAATGTACATAGGCAAGAGAGAGAGAGAGAGAGAGAGAGAGAGAGAGAGAGAGAGAGAGAGAGAGAGAGAGAGAGAGAGGAAAAAGAGTATAGACCAGTTATAATATAAAACAGCACACACAGTCATGGATTAAAGTAATGCAGATAATAAAATAAATATTAAATTTGTAGAAAAAGCAACATAGTAAGAAAAATAAGTAACATAAAGATACAATATTAACAGATAGTTTGGATTGTGTATACTACTGTGTTTTCTTTAAATTTCTTGACTGTGAAGGAGCTAAGTACAAAGAGATGTTTAGCATGGGCTGTTGAGCTAAACAAACATATATTTTAAAGGTATCTTGACTTCAAAATTTGAGTCTAAGGATATGCTGCTTTGGAAAAGGGGTTCTACTTCTTTTTCCACTGAAGATGACAGCCTGTGGAATAGGCCAAATTTTTTTTTTTTTTTTTTTTTTTTTTTTTTTTTTTTTTTTTTATCATTGGGGCATCCAACATTTAGCCCACAGGCCCATAGTATTTGACAGACTTTTCCAAGAAGCAAGAAATTTGAACATCTGTTTTGACTTATAATGGCAAAGTCCAATAGGTGCATTTTCTGTTTCTTGTAGAATGTCTGGCAGACTCTTTCATGAAGCAGGAACCCCAAAGGGCTCTCTCGATGTGTGATTTTCCTTATATTCTGTATTTGTTAGGGAAATGGTAAAGATATGGGCTTCTAGCATTAAAGAAACACTACAAAACTAGCTTCAATTAGTTTTAGCAGTCCTGGATAATGGGCCTCACCTGATGTTTAAAAGTGTTTTTAGAGAAAATGCTAAAATTTTAGAACAACAGGGAAAATTTAAAAGGACTTACAACTTTTCAAGATCAAAATCTTGGTGAGACGCTTATGATGACCCACAGGTTCAAGCTCTTTACAGTGAACAAATCTTGTCCCTATATGGCAAAGCAGTCTTAAATGCTTGGGACAGGATTCAAGAGGTAGGAAAATGAATTAAATCATACACCAGGGTTAAACAGGGCCCTAAAACCTGTTATTGACTTTTTACAAAGATTAACTAAGGCTGTACAAATAGTAGTAACAGACCCAGATGCTAGACATTACTTATTGAATCTCTGTTTTTGAAAATGCCATCTTAGAATGCAATAATTTACTTGGACCTTTAAAGGTTAGGTCAGCACCTATAGATAAATGGATTCTGCATACAGTGAAAATAGAGACATTGACTATAATACTTAATCTTGGGTAAGAGAAGCAATTTCCAAGGAATGAGAAGACATCAAAATGTCAAATATTTTAATTGTAGTAGGATAAGACACGTGAGAAGAATTGTAGACAATGAATTCCAAGAAATAATATATTCTCTGGGAATGTCAACAATAGGAGGACTCAACCTTCAGGTATATGTAGGTGTGGCAAAGGTTGACATTAGACCAGTGAATGCAGATCAACAAAAGACAGACAGGATAAACTGATACCATTGGGAAACTCCTTGGGGAGCCTCTTCTAGGCCCCCAAGTCAAAAGTGGTCTAGTCACTGTGGAGGGCAAATCTCACCAGGAAAATTAAAAACTCTAGAGCCTTCTGTAAAAAACCATACCCTTGTAGATGATGGAATAAACATGGAGGATAAATAAAAAAAAATTCCAATAGGAAATAGGTAACATATATTCTGGCAGTCTTCTATAAATGATCAAAGGCCAAAGGTAAGAGTGTGTATAAATAACATTGTAATTGTGGGTTTGATAGACATGGGTGTGGACGTGAATATCATTACTCCAGAACTTTTACATCCAATTTGGCCTCAAGTACTAGAAACTGAAACCATATTTCAAGTTAAATAAAGCATGAGATGGGTTGAATGCATAAATTCAGAAGGACAGAGAGGAAACCTGAAGCCATATGTGTCTAATATCACAGTGAATTTGTGGAGTCATGATCTGCTGCAGCAATGGAATACCCAGATTAACATTCCTGCAGTATGAGAAACTCATAATTCTGTGAAGGATATAATAAGGTACTATACACAAAGATCACCAGCCATTCAGGCTATACAAGAAAACAAAGCAACTAGCAAACCTTTTGAGGTACTAACAGCTCTACCTTCAGAATGGTTAACTGAGAAACCAATGGCCGTTAACAGAAGAAACTCTGCAGGCAGGCTTTAGAATATCTGGTATAGGAGCAACTAGATGCTCACTATATTGTAGAATCAACAAGCCATTGTAATTCTCCTGTATTTGTTGTTAAAAAAGAAATCCAGTAAATAGGCAATGGTGACAGATCTAAGTGCTTTCAACAAGGTATTTCAACCTAAGGGTCCTCTAGAATCTGGAATTCCTCTCTCTATTCCCAAAAGGATGGCCTCTTATAGTTATTGATTTAAAGGATTGTTTTTTCACCATACCTTTACAAAAAGAAGATAGAGAAAAATTTGCCTTCACTATGCCTACTTATAATAATTCTCAGTGTACTAGGACACACCAGTCGACCATCCCTCCACAGGGAATGTTCAATAGCCTCACCCTGTGCTAATATTTTTTATGTCAGCCATTGGAAATAATATGTAAAGAAATTTCTAAATACACAATTTACCATTACATGGATGACATTTTGCTATCAGATTCAAGCATAGATACTTTAGAAAGAATGTGTAAAGAAGTAAAAAAAAAAAAAAAATTGGCAAAATGTGAATTATAAATTTCTCCAGAAAAACATACAGAGAGGAGATTCTGTTAATTACCTAAGTTATAGAATAGGATTACACAAAATTAGAACACAAAGGGCACAAATTAGGGGAGACCAGTTACAGACTATTAATGACTTTCAAAGATTTTTAGGAGACATTTCCAATGTATGACCAGCTATGGGGATAACACCTGATCTAATACAATTTAAACAAAACCTTAGATGGTGATAAAGACTTAAATAGTCCCAGAGAATTAACAGCTGAAACAGAAAAAAAAAAGAATTAACAATTGTTGAGGAGAAATTACAGAAGACACATGTGGATAGGGTGAATCTAAATCTCAATTGTATTCTAGTCTTATTGCCTTCCAGAATTTCTCCTACAGGGATTCTAATGCAGAGGGAAGATATTATTTTAGAGTGGATATTTATACCTAATAAACCAAGTAAAAAATTAAAAACTTATATGGAGAAAGTCTATGAATTAATCATAAAAGGTAAATTGAGACTTTGTCAATTAGCAGGTATAGACCCAGCAGAGATTATAGAGCTGACTTTGGAGTTGGAATTGGCTCTGTCTTTCTTTAAATATAGGCAAGATTATAGTTTCTGTCTCATGTCCAGAATTGTCTTCTATGGGACATAAAGAAAAAAGAATTTAGAAAAAAATACTTTTTCATACTTATTTTTGTCTCTATCATACCTTTCATTGAATATATATGTCTGTATATGTCTATATAAATAATGTTTAAGTTTTCTACAATGAACAATGAATTTTCCTGCAGTAATCTTTGAAGTTTCCAGGAAGAAGATGGGGACCCAAAACAACTACTCCACCTGGTTTGTATGACATCATGATGCTGATAGAGTTACTATAATACGTGTTTTGAGTACCAGCTGCTCAAGATGGTTCCAACTTGGTTAGCTGAAATGGTGCAATTTTTAATAACATTCTGGCCAGAACTCCAAATAGGAACCTCAGAAAAAACTTACCGAATACCCAGAGAATATTTGCAATTATATCAGACAGTGATCTTGGAATTTAACCATCATTTTACTTTTATAGGATCCCACAGAAAGAACATCATCCCCATGACAGCTGGAAGTAATCTTAGAAGATGACGTCCCCGTTCCCAATAAAGTTTGTCCTCAGGGTTTGAGACATCAGTTAGGTTTTGTTTATAATTGGTATAGGTTTGGGAGTTGGGGGAAAGTTATGTAGAATCAGAGATCTCTGAACAAAATGGGACAGTTGGATGGGATGAGAGATTAGTGTGAATTTACAGTAATAATAATAGTGAGTAATAGAGTGAATACTTGTGAGATTATTTACAGGAAATTTATATTGGTATAGATTCTTGTATAATGATATAAGCTTAAATTATATTGAATATGTTACTATTTTCACTTATAATATTTGTATATGTAGGCAAAGTTATATTGTTATAGTGTATGCTTCTACCTCTGCTTAAGATATTTTGTATATTAATAAAAGTTTAGGATATGTTTATCATATGGCAATATACATTCCTACCTCTGATCAAGATACTTATATATTGTTTTCATTTTGAGGCCATTGTCCTCATTTTTTGCACAATTGTTCAAAGTTTGTTTAATATTCTAATGTGAAGTCTTATTCTTTAAGCTATATAGGTATTAAGAAATATAGGTCAATTGCCATCCATGTTTGTCATACTTATAGTTAGACTAATCATGTTATTTGATAGATAGATATTATATTCTGCATAGATAGGTAATCTTCAACCACTTCATAGAGCTGTAGAATATGGCATTTAAATAATTTTGGGTTCTGTTGAAGTAAGACATGATTGCTACTGGCAGCACACATCTATTTCTGAGAGAATGTTGAGCACTGAAGACACTCCATTTGGAACTTGTTTTCTTTTTGGCAAAACGACTTTGGGCAGGGCATTCCCATGCATCGACCACTGACAAAATGCATAATGTCTAGACAGTACAAAAATGATACAATAAAAAAGACTGTTAAATCTTGCCAAACAGGGCAAGACAGTTTTGAAAAATTTCCTGCCTCTGAAAATGGTCTGTCAGTTACTCTAGTTCTTAGCAAAAGTTGGTTGCTCCAACATTGCAAATGAGATCTTGGGTGATTGTCTAGGTAGGAAGTTGTCTCTGTAATTTACTGCACATTTTGGAAGTTGCTTGATTACCCTTCCTGCATACTCAAATAATATTTTTTATTTAATATCAAATAGTTTTTATTATCAAATCACAAATAATAACTCTCTGTGGTCATATTATCTATGTTCACTTTTCAAAATGAGTATGCAACCTAGACTATGTTTTAAAGCAAGCAATCACAAACAAAAAACAACACAAAACAGTTTACATGGAACATTTACCCCATAATATGTGTGAATTTACAAATCGTGATTATATAAGGCTGAAGATTTTTTTAGATGTTCATTGTAAAATTTTGTTTCCAACTGGTTGTTTCACATATATTTGTACACTCAGACACAGATATTTCAGGGATACAGTGAGATAGCTTTCCATGGATCTAACTTGTTGGGGCTTAATTTCTGTGATATGGTTGGATGAAACACAATGTGTACTCCACAGCTTAAAAGAGATATGGGAAGACTGGAGAGTCAAGGAAAAAAGTTGATGGATTTACAATGTATCAGTCAAATAGAGAAATTGGGGTTGGGTTGACAAAGGGAATATCTGAGAACTAAGTAGTCATTTCTGCCACTTGTTTACCTAGGGGACATTATATGAATCATACAAGAGATTTGGCATCTTCATTCTCAAAAGGGGACTGATTTAGAATGTCTGAAGTTCTTTTCTACAACCATAGGCTATAATTCTCAGAAAGACTAGTGCTAGGAAAAAAAAAAGAATAAAGAACACAGAAGAAAGAAACCAAAAAAAAAATGTGTAGAATGAGAAGTTATACTTTTTTTTTTTTAGAGAATATAGCTTAACGGTTAACTTTCTTTTTCCTTTGCAGTATCTAGTCTAATTTTTTCTTGTTTCAATTTAGGCTATTTTAAGATACTCAAATAATATTACTTCTCTTTTCAATTCTTCACTGAGGTTGAAACCAAATAGTTGTTGTTAGTTTCTTCTCATGACTTGACCAAGTTATTTATTTTACAAGACTTACACACATTAGGATAGGATAATTATGGAAATATTTATTACATGTTACTTACTTGATATTGTTTACACTGGTTGTAATTCTAATTTTTATACCTGATATTTGTTCTTATTATATATAACTTTGATTTAGGCTTAGAACTTTTTCATTTGAAAGGGGGTGGTACTGTAGGAATTCCTATAGCCAGTAGGCTTTAAGTTACCTGCTCACTTTGGCGTGGCCTCTTATACTATACATGCTGATGAAAAGGATGCATCTGCCCTCTTTTACAGCTACGATATTTGTTTACTGTTCCCTGTTATAGCAGAGGATAGTGATCTGTGAGTCTACACCTAAATAAATAACTTTTATTATACTCAATTCTGAGCTAGTGTGGGATTTCTTTTAATATCCTTCTTCAGGGATATAACTATATAAATTCAGGTTTGAATGAAAGTAATTAGGTTAGTTACACCTAAAAATGATTTTTTTTCTAAAACAGTGTGGTGTGTATTCTAATGAATCTTAGAACTGTCTTTGTGCAATGACTCTAAGGAAATATTACAATAGTTTCCTTACAAGTCTTCTAAGTACAGCCGAAAAACAATGTATCAATGCAACTTTTAATGAGTCCTATTCGATATAGGATTGATAGAGGTTTTTAAATGCTTTTGTCTTAAAAATAAATCAGTGTGATGAAGAAAACATGCTCATAGGCGATATTTTCACAGCTGTCGGCCTTTCCAGTAATTAACACTTGTTTCTTTGTATACAAAATACAAGGTTCACACATGAGCTTGTTTATAAAATATTTCACAGGTGAATAGCAAACAGAATTTTCTAAATTATTTTATCCCACATTGATTTATTTTATACTCATTAAAGTGGTAATAGAAGGTAGAGAACATAGCCTTTGTACATGTCCCTGAAATTATTGCTTACCACAACTTTATCCTAACACAAAAGCTAATAATTAGAAAAACACCTGCTTTGAGAGCACTTCCTTGTGAAATTGTGATTTTTCTTCTCTTTGAATGTTAAAGAGTAGTACTATAACAGCAAAATACGGAAATTATGGATAATTATTTTTATCCTTGTGGTAGTTTGAGTAAGAGCAGCCCCCATAGCCTGATATATTTAAATGTTTGGTTCACATTGCTGAATCTCTTTAGGAAGAATTAGGAAATATTGCCTTGGTGGAGTAGGGGTGTTATTAGGGTTGAGTTTTGAGGATTCAAAGGCTCACAGCCATCCTCCTCTGCCTCTCTCTCATTCTCTCTCTCTCTCTCTCTCTCTCTCTCTCTCTCTCTCTCTTTCTCTTTCTCGCTCGCTCTCTTGCTCTGTCTCTCTCTTTTTGCAATTCATAGATCATATGAGAGCTCTCAGCTCCTACTTCAGAGACATGCCTCCTGGCCTGATGCCATGCTCACTGCCTTGTTGGTCATGTACACCCCCTCTGAAACTGATCAAACAGATATTTTCTTTCTTAAATTGCCTTTGTTATTGTGTCTCTTCATAGCAACAGAATGACAATAAATAAGACAGGCATCACCTGAAGAGTAGACAATGCCAGATTATTTAAAATACTGTTTTTAAGCATACATAGGCAAGGGTGAATATATTTTTTAAATTAATTTTATATATTAAAAATGATTTTGAATTACTACTTTTACCTTGACATATCCAATAAATGTTTCTTGGTAGTTGCAGCTTTGCTCAAAAGACAGAGAATGAGTCATGAAAATTGGCACATGATTTGGCTCTCATGAATAATTCTTTTTACCTGTCAGTTGATAAGAGTTTTGGATTGTTACTCTGTTGTCATTCTGATCTTGCATGCTTCCTTTTGCACTGTTCCACACACTCCTGAGACTTCTGTTCAACCTCTCCTTTCTCTGCATTTTATTATCTGTGTTCAAGATGGCCATTTTTTTTGTTAATCACTATCCTGCTACATTACTGAAAGTGTTTATGAGTCGTAGAAGTTCCTTTGTAGAATTTTTAGGATTGCTTCTGTAAACTGTCATATCTTTAGCAAACTGAGAGTTCAACAAGACAAAATGACAGCCTACAGAATGGGAAAAAGATCTTCACCAACCCAAATATATCTGATCTCCAAAATATACAAAGAACTTTCGTAATTGGTCATCAAAAGAACATATAATCCAATAAAAAATGGAGTACAGATCTAAACAGAGAACTATCAACAGAGGAATCTAAAATGGCTGAAAGACACTTAAAGATTGCTCTTTGGGCTGACGAGGGAGGGGGACTTGACTTGGGGAGGGGAGGGAAATGGGAGGCGGCAGTGGGGAAGAGACAGAAATCTTTAATAAATAAATAAAAAGAAAAGAAACCATAAAAAAGAAATGTTCATCATCCTTAGTCATTAGAGAAACGCAATTCAAAACAACTCTGAGATTCCATCTTACACCTGTAAGAATGGCCAAGATCAAAAACACTGATAACAACTCATGCTGGAGAGGATGTGGGGAAAAGGGAACACTCTGCATTGCTGGTGGAATACAAGCTGGTGCAGACCCTTTGGATGTCAATATGGCAATTTCTCAGAAAATTATGAAACAACCTTTCTCAAGACCTAGCAATACCACTTTGGGGTATATATCCAAAGGATGCTCAATCATGGCACAAGGACCTGTGCTCAACTGTGTTTATAGCAGCAGTGTTAGTCATAGCCAGAAACAACCTAATGCTCCTTGGCCATAGAATGGATGAGGAAAATGTGGTACATTTAAACAATGGAGTACTACACAGCAGAAAAGAGTAATGACAGCTTGAATTTTGCAGGAAAATGAAAGTCTGCCAGACATTCTACAAGACACAGAAAAAGCACCTAGTGGACTTTGCCATTATAAGTCAAAACAGATGTTCAAATTTCTTGCTTCTTGGAAAAGTCTGTCAGATACTATGGGCCTGTGGGCTAAATGTTGGATGCCCCAATGATAAAAAAATTAACATCGGTCGACAATCCAGTCAGCAAGATGTGTCTGTAAATTCTAGAGTTTTGGAAGTTGCTTGCAATGCATTTTTGTTTACTTAGGTAATATAATATCTTTCTGAAGTCTTTAATAATGGAATTAAAAATGGATACTTGTAGTTTTATTTAGTTATAATAAAAATAAAGTAAATATAAATATTGTAACTATAATTTTTGCTTGATACCTGTTTTGTTATGTGGAATTTTATTATGTTAAAGTTAAAATCTTCCTTTTTATTTAAACAGAAAAGGGAAAATGATATGGGAATTCCTTCTGTATAAGTATTATTTGTATTGGTTAATGAATAAAGAAGTTGCTTTGAGCCAATGGCTTAACATAATATAAACAGGCTGGAAGAGATGTATATAGAGAGAGTAGGCAGAGTCAGAGAGAAGCCATGTAGCCACTGTCAGAGACAGACATGCCAGACTTTCAGTTAAACCATGAGCCTCAAGGTGAAGTAATAATAGAAATAGGTTAATTTAAGATGTAAAAGTTAGTCAATAAAAAGCTAGATGTTATAGGTCAAACGGTAATTTAATTAATACAGTTTTTGTGTGATTATATTGGGAGTCTAGATGGCCAAAATCAAATAGCCTCCAGCAACAGAAAACAGAGTGAAGTTTCTAATTATAATAAAATGTATTTTCCTTACTCAAAGTCCACATTGGGAATATTATGTGATTAAGGATGATGTGAACTACATTAGAGTGCCGACAGCTTGGTCCACATTGGGAGATCCTGTGACAAACAACAGATCCATAAATAAAATAATTAGTTGAATTTTATTCCTGTGATTATGACAAGTATTTTGTTCCATATGTATTTTAAAAAAAAATGATGATAGTCAGAAGTAAAATGATATGAAGCATTCAATTCAAGTGTCTGGAATTTAGCAGAAGCTGGTACATGAGTGCCATATACATTAATGAGGCCTTACATTCATCCTACTGTAACAGAGTGTTCCAAAAATGGTAGGATAGCCACAAATATTATCTTTAGAGACATATTCCTAAGTGTTCAGGAATAAACCTTAAATTATCCATAAAATATTATTATTATGTAGAAACTATAATATTGTCCAAATACTTCAACACAATTAGTATGGTTTACTCAGTTAGATATTGTTTTCCAATAACAGAGCATAGTTTATGTTAGAAATCCCTACAGGAATAATTCACTCATATCCCATCTCATTCATTCCTAGGACAATGATTTAGCAATAGCATGATCATCAAAATATATTGAGGTAGTACCAAATAATATTATTTTAAATTAAGATTGGAATCATTCAGTAGACACATATGCAAATATATGAACACACTATTAATGGAAAATAATATTCTTCACAGGAGACTGATATGCAAAATTAGAGAAAAACAATTAAAATAGAAAATCTTCATCTGAGATTTACCACAGTAATAATTTACTCAAACATCAAAAGATGTTACTGATATGTAATATTTGATGATCGCTGGAAAATTTTGATAGTCTCAAAGTACTTCCCTGCAGAAATCTTATCAATTATAAAAAGGAAACGGTTGTATTAGAGAAAGCTAGCACATATACTTAACAGTGATCAAAGTTTACTTTCCCAGCAATATGAAAGATTGACAAGCACTGAAAACACAGCATCACTTCCATGAAATTTCTGCCAAAACACATAACACAACTCTCATCATGAGAAACATCAAACATAAAATGAGGAATATTTTACAAAATAATTGGCTTATGTTTGAAAAAGTGTCAGATAATGCTATTCAAAGCAACATTAAGGAGCCATGTTGAAATGAAGAATTCCAAAAGCACATAATAATTAATAGATGGAGACATTGTACATTAGATATTTTTTAAAAGCATTTATACTGTTTAACAATTTCAAAATTGTAAAACTGGATCAAAACCCCTTGCCATTGACCTTGGCTTCTCATCAGTCCTCATTGTTCACCATGATCAGAGAGTCCGGTTTTATCCCATGCTGTTCCCGTCACAGTCCAGCTGGCTTTGGTGAGCTCCCAATAGATCAGCCCCACTGTCTCAGTGGGTGGGTGCACCCCCCGTGGTCCTGACATCCTT
>NW_026068022.1:102215-181308 GCF_014885135.2 Alexandromys fortis
GAGGGGGAGAAGAGTGGGGGAGGGGGAGGGAAATGGGAGGCTGGGAGGAGGCGGAAACTTTTTTTTCTTATTCTCAATAAAATTAAAAAAAAATTGTAAAACTGGAGTTTTTACCTTTTATTTTTTATTATCATACTCTTCCTTTCTGTTGAAAGCATCATTTTTCAGGAACAGCCAAGATTTTTTGATGTCTATCTTTGTTAACTGACTGAATGTTATTATGGTTTCTTGCATGAACATTGCTGGTAGCTATTTTACTGGAATGTGGTAAATGGATTAGGGGACACACCACTCAAGAACATGACACCCCTTCTTCAAGTACTCTATTCAGAGTCCCTCTATGTAAAAGCCAGAGAATGGGGAGAAATTCTACCAAACAGAAACTGTATCATGTGGACATAACATGGCAATTGAACTTGTGAACTCATGAAGCTGTGCTTAGCTACAGTAGACTCACTCAATAATACTTGTAAACATTTTTTAATGCATAAAAGAGAGTTTTGAAGAAAATATTGAGACAGCATGGAATTCAGAATAGAATATCTTGTAAAAAAAGTTTGAGGGGATGCATTATATTGTCCTTAGAATATTTCATTAAATTTGAAATTACATAATGACAAAAATTTATACTGATAGCGGCATTAATCTACAAAATGGCTCTGAGTCTATGGAAAACATACTATTAAATTAAATTAAAATAAACATTAAAGACTGAGAATTACTTATTTAATGCTTTGTTATCCATACTTCAGTTCTAATGTAAAATGAAAGTTCTAATTTTTAAGTAGATTTGTAGATTTAGTTATTAGAAATATATATTTCTGTGAATAACCACAGATCTGATAATTCAAGGAAAGTGTTGAACTTCATCTCTTTCAGAAATTACCAATTAGATTTTATCTCTATAGTGTTAACACACTGTTTCTATTACAATGTAACATTGTAATTTTTCTTTTAAAATTATTACTCATCCAAATATCAGCCAAACAATTGTTAATAATCATGACATCATTTTTATGATTATATTTTGTCACATTAAAATCAGAGCTTAAGATTTTTATACTCAAAGTGTTACAATCTCACTGATGAGGAAAAGGATATTTCTATTATAAACTTAAAACATCTTTTATCGGGTACGTATTAATCTCTTCCTTATATTTGCAACAAGTCATTACTTATCACCTTGAAGATTTTGTGAAATGATAAGCAATTTCCAGATTATTTTAATAAGTGCCCTCAGTGTAATGAGATAATGCAGCTTAAAATTTAAAATTTGTGAGAACAGTAAGTTTTACAAGTTTTTACATAGATAACAATTAAATATATTTCATCCACCAAGACAGATATAGAAAATCACCAATAAACAACCTGAATGCTATGTTTACTTAAATGTGTTATGATTGGAAAGAAAGAGAAAGGTTTTACTTTTCAGTTGCATGTTTTTAATTTCAGTAAAAAATATATGATTATGTCAGATATACAAAAACCTCCATGTTCTGTGTACAAAGTTTATTTTCAAGATTAAGTGTATGTGTAACATTACTTAGGATACAGTATTATTTTGTGCATTTACCAAAAATTTTAATAAACAATCATGTAATAATTTATTTTCTAATAATCTACAGTGCCACATTCTTGTGAAATTCAGACTAACATTTGACAAGGGAATTTTACATATACAAATTCTTGTTATTGTTTTATTCATTTTGTAAGCATTTATTGTAAACAAATGTGTGGTGTTTATTTGGAGAATATTTCCACTATTCACTCTGACAAATAAATTGTGCTTCCCTAGGAATCCAAGTGTAGTTCTAAGGCAGACAATATTAGAACCAGACTGGATTATTTCCTATGTATCCTAAGAACTTAAGAAATTGTCTTTACATACTGCTGTATGTAATGACTTAGGGAAAGGCCACCAGTTCTAAGAAAGGACATATGACAAATGTAATAAAGTAAATTTCCATGCACATTTATCAATTTATCCCTGGTTTTAATGACAGGAGACAGAGGATGAAGGAAAAAATATCAAAGATATTCTATAGTGTCTCAGAACCATAAAATGGAAGAAATTTCCATTCATAATTCACACCTTACAGAAGAGAAGACTAGGAGAAACAACCTTCAATATTAATCCACAGAAATTAGGTGCTTTTCATTATAAGAGCTGATATATTTAATGAACATATATTTTACTAAAATAAGTTATCTGAATATAAATATGCAATTATAGTTTATGCAAAAGTGGGCTTTGTTTTATTAATTTTATATAAAAATTCCAAACATGGGATAAAAGAATTTTCAACCTGTCTTTACAACTCAGTGACTGAGAAAAAATATTCATTCTAATGGTAAAAAATTTAACCAACCAAAATTTTGACTCTAATATAAATTATATTCATAAAAATTTGTCATATAATTAACACCCACTGATATTTATAAAAACTGTATGCTAACACAAGATTTCTAATTATTTTCTATAGATTTTATTTTAAAGAAAAATATGAATATTTAAGTTAAGCAGGCTAAATATAATTTCTAGATATAAAATAGCAATTTAAAGTATATAAGTTTTGTTATAAGAGTTTGCAATCCTTCATTTAATTAACCCTTGAGAGAATGATCTAAGATGTCCTTTCCCATTGACAGACAGAATATACAACCAATATTTAGAGAGAGTACTTGTAAGAATATGAAACAATTTCTACATATAATTTTTTAAATTTTTACTACCAGTCTAAGCACTAAGAATTCTGTTGATTTGTCTTATTTTAAATGTTATGAAGGAAAGCCAAGAAATGTTATTCTGAGTCTGCCCCTGCCCTAATTAAGATACTGTTGCTGATCCAAACCAACTTGGAGAAAAAAAATGGTGTACTTTATCTTATTAGGGATGGTCCATCATTCAGCAAAGTCAGGACAGGAGTTTATGTAAAAGAACCTGGAGATAGGAACTGATGCAATACAGTGGGGGAAACACTATTTTAATAGTTGCTTTTATTTTGCTTTGATAAGACACAACAAACAAGATAATTTATAAAATAGTTGATTTTGGTGTATGCTAGAGAGATGAGTCTACCATGGTCAGAAAGCATATCCTTACATGGCTGCCATAGTGGCTGAAGCAAGTAACCGAGAGCT
The DNA here is from genome assembly GCF_014885135.2 of Alexandromys fortis. NCBI lineage: Eukaryota > Metazoa > Chordata > Mammalia > Rodentia > Cricetidae > Alexandromys > Alexandromys fortis. The sequence continues at coordinate 105,357 of NW_026068022.1, forward strand.
CATATCCCACACACAGAATGAAAGCATAGAGTGAGGTAACCAGAAGTGGCTTACATATCAAACTGCCCTCTCCAGTGACATCCTCGACCATAGATGAATCTCCTATACCTCCCAAACGGCACCATCAACTGGGAAATAAGTGTTCAAATATCCAAGCCTAGGGGACATATTTCTAAATGAAACTATCTAATTCTACTCTTTATCCCACCAGAGATTGTGAGCCTATTGTAATGTAAAATACATGAGTTCAACGTCATGGTTCCCTGAAATCTTGCACAGTTTCAACAGTGATTAAAAGTTCAAACTTCAAAGCATTTTCTTAAGACTCAAGGCAATTTCTTAATTGCAATGACCTATAAAATAAAAAGTAATTTAATATATATTCCATTTCTAAAGAGAATATGTATTTCCACTCCCCAAAATGAAATGCTCTCTTAAGATATTTTGGACTAAAGCAAACAGAATTCCAATATATCCTGGTACTGCATTTTCAATGTCAAAGAGCTCAGATGGTTCAGAACTTAGCTTTGCCAAACTAAAGCACACATCTCTCTCTTAGGCTGCTTTCCACTAACTTTAATAAAGCTCTCTTGGCAGATATCTCCATCTTCATCATCTCCAACATTGTATGATCTTCACTACAACTCACAATTTACTTTTACAGCATCATACAATGGCATCCTAGAGACTCCTGACTTCTCATGATCTTCTTCATGAAGGTAATCTCCTATCACATGCTTTCTGGTCTCAGAAGCTCTCTCAAAACATGAAAATTCTATAATAACTTTTAATCAATCAAACAATCAGTTTGTGAATCCTTCATGTCTTTAAATCTAATATCATGTGAATGATGTTGAAAAATTGTATTATAATCTTGGGATGAATGAAAGAACCTTTAAAATACACTATCAGTAATTATGTGAATTGTGTGTACTTGATTTCTAGAAGAAAATTCCAGGGGTTTTTTATTTGTATATCTTGGAAACGTAGTGTGCAAAGTCTTGCCCTGAAGGAGTCATCCTATTATTCAGGTGTAGAATATGAGTCCTCTTCTAGTGACTCCAACATCCTTATCTCTTTCAGTACAAACATTGTTGGCAACACCAAGTTTCACTGTTCTCTTTCTATCATTGTAGATTTTGTATTTCTTTCTAGCAAACTTGATCCTTTTCATTATTGACCTACAGAAGAGTCATTGATAATAACAGCTCCACAGGATTAATATTATGTTCTCTTGACATTTTCTCTACAAACAATGCTAATCAATTATTTTTTATCTCATGGAATTTCTCAGAATATGGACAAAAATGGACATATTATTTGCCAAAATGTAATAGGAATGTCTTCTTGTCCAGTCACTAATATTGCTCAACCTCTCATGACAGGCTCCATGATCTGCCCTGTTCTCAATAATACTGTCTTTGAGGTTCATATTAGAATGGAACTTTAAGATCTGCTTACTGCATTTGATCACTTTTCTAGACCAAAGTTTTAAAATATTCTACATTTCTTTTTTTATATAAAAGGTACACTTTTTTCACCACTTACTCATATATACTTCTGTTTTACCTACTTTTAATTTGCTGTGATAAAAACATCAGGCCAAGGCAGTTTGTAGAAGGAAGAGTTTGTTTGTGCTTCTAGTTCAAGAAGAATGAAAGTCTACCATGGTTGTTATGGTATTGGTCCCTTTAAGAGACAAGCCACGCCCACTCCCTCCCCCATCCGCTGAGGCAGGCTGATCTTCAGCTTCAGGCCTGAGTTCGCCCTTTTCCATCTTCCTCTAGGAGAGGCAGCTTCGCTTCTGCCTCTCTCTCCCCACTTCTCTGCTTCCCCCCTTCTCTGTCTCTTTCTCCTCTTCTCTGTCTCTTTCTCCTCTTCTCTTCTCTTCTCTTCTCTCTCTCTCTCTCTCTCTCTCTCTCTCTCTCTCTCTCTCTCTCTCTCCCCCTCTCTCTCTGTCCCCCCTTCACCCTTCCTCCTCCATAACCCCCTGAATAAATTTCAACCTCACCCTGCATGTCTTGTCTATCCATGTTTCTGTCTTCTACCAGCCCGCCATGTGTCTAGCTGCCTGGTGTTGTAATAGGAGCGGCGGGGCTGCGTCCCCAACACCCCGGCCACTTGGATAGCTCATGCCCAAAATAACAACACACAAACTGTATTCATTGAAAGAACTGCTTGGCCCATGAACTCTAGCCCTTACAGGCTAATTCTTGCACCTGGACTAGCCCATTTCTAATGATGTGTGTAAGCACCCCAAGGTGCGCTTACCGGGAAGATTCTAGCCTATGTCCATTCTGGGAGAGTTGAGCATGGCGTCTCTGCTCCAGCAGAGCTGTCAGGTCTCTCTGGAAGCAGTGCAGAGTATGACCTCACTTCCTCTTCCGCCCAGCATCCTATTCTGTTTATTCCACCCACCAATGCTTTAACCTATCAGGGCCAAGCAGTTTCTTTATTGCTCAGCCAATGAAATCAACAGATTGATATATGACACTCCCACATCAGCCTGGGACCAGCCACTTCTCAGGGACCAGCAGCCATCTCTGCCTGGGGCCCACTGCCTGCTGCCACATGGTCTGCCTCCACTGCTCTGAGACCAGCAGCCCTCTCTACCTGGGACTGGCTGCTCCCAGGGCCCGCTGCCTGCCACCACATGGCCCGCCACCACCATTTGGGACCTACAGCATTTCTGCTGCCTACTGCCGCAGGGATCTTGCAGCATTTTTTTAAAAAAAAGAACAACAATGGTGGCAAAACATAGCCAGAAATAGCAGACATGGTAGCAGAAGCAGAGAGCTGAGAGCTTATATCTCAAACACACACACTCATGGAAACACACACTCATACTCTCTCTGTATCTTTCTCTCTCTATCCTCTCTGTCTGTCTGTCTGTCTGTCTGTCTGTCTCTCTCTCTCTCTCTCTCTCTCTCTCTCTCTCTCTCACACACACACACACACACACACACACACACACACGAGGCAAAGGGGGAACATTGGAATTGGGGAAGAAGAGAGGGTCGTAGGGGAAGAGGAAGGGAGAAAAGGGGGTGAGGAGAACTTGAGATAATGGGTTAGTCAACATGGAGGAAGGAGAGAGATGAGAGTAAGGAAAGAGATATCTTGATTGAGAGAGGCATTATGGGATTGGCAGGAAACCTGACTCTAGGATAATTCCCAGGAATCCACAAGGATGACCCCAGATACCATATATCAATCTGTTGATTTCATTGGTTAAGCAATAAAGAAACTCCTTGGCCCTGATAGGTTAAAACATAGATGGGAGGAATAAACAGAATAGGATGCTGGGAGAGAGAGGAAGTGAGCTCAGACTCGACAGCTCTGCTCTGTGAGGCAGGCACACGCGATGAAGCTCCGACCCAGGATGAACGTAGGTTAGAATCTTCCCGGTAAGCGCACCTTGGGGTGCTTACACACATTATTAGAAATGGACTAGTCCAGGTGCAAGAATTAGCCTAGAAGAGGCTAGATAGAAATGGGCCAAGCAGTGTTTAAATGAATACAGTTTGTGTGTTGTTATTTTGGGCATAAGCTAGCCAGGTGGCCGGGGTGCTGGGGACGCAGCCCCGCTGTTCCTTATTACTACAAACTTGAGATAATGGATTAGTCGACGTGGAGGAAGGAGAGAGATGAGAGTAAGGAAAGAGATATCTTGATTGAGAGAGGCATTATGGGGTTGGCAGGAAACCTGACTCTAGGATAATTCCCAGGAATCCACAAGGATGACCCCAGCTAAGACCCTAAGCTAGAGGAGAGAGGGCTGACCTGGACTTGTCCTGTAGTCAGGTTGATAAATATCTTAAATATCACCATAGAACCTTCATCCAGCAACTGATGGAAACAGAAGAAGAGACCCACATCAGAGCATTGGACTGAACTCCCAAAGTTCAGTAGAAGAGTGGGAGAAATAAAAATATGAGCAAAGAGGTCATAACAATTATGAGTACACCCACTGAAACAATCTACCTGAACTACTTGGAGCTCACCAACACCAACTGGACTGGGAAGGAACAAGCATTGGAACAAACTAGTCCCTCTGAATGTGGTTGACAGTTGCATCGCTGGGGAAGACTGAGGGGACACTGTCAGTGGCACCAGAATTCATCTCTACTGCTTCTACTGGCTTTTTGGGAACTTAATCTCTTTGGATGGATACCTTGCTCAGCAAAGATATAGTAGGGAGGGCCTTGGACCTTTCCCAAAGCAATGTGCCTTAACCTGTCTTAGGAGTGGATGGGGGTGGGGTATGTGGAGGGAATGAGAGAAGGGGAGGGAGTAGGAACTTGAATTGGTATGTATTATGGAAAGAGATAGTTTGTTTTCTTTTTAAAAAAAAGAAAGGAAAAGAAAAAATACTAAACTCTCAACACCCACCCCTAGTGATATATTTACTCCAATGAGGTCACATCTCTTAAACCTTCCCAAACACTGCCAGCAACTGAGAAATGAGTGTTTAAATCTGAGACTATGGGGGTACATTCCTCATCAAACCACAATAGTTGCTTATAGGCTTGTTTCATCTAGTTTTCTATTTCCTGGAAGTCCACAATGATTGGGCCATCCTGAGTCAGTGATCAACGGTATGTCCCCAGAGGCCTACCTGATGAGGCAAGTCCTCAATTTGGGTTTCCTCTTCCAGGTTGTGTCAATTTGACAAACAAGTTTAACCATCCTAGAAATAGAAAACACGATTGCTAGGAACCCTTCCAAAGCCATTCATCTAGGGTTTATTGAGCCATAAATACCTTGGGGATGATTTCTGTAGAGTTATGTAAAAATATTTTTTTCTGTTTCGCCTAACCCCAAACCAATTCTATGTATCCATGGAACTAGCAAGAACAACATGACTTTGGTGGATTTTCCCTGAGTTCCTCCACTGGATTCTCACAGTCTACTATGGCAAGGTCTCCCTAGTCAATAACAGAAATTATATCCTATAATTACTTGATGAATAATCTATTTTTTTCAGAACTGGAGGAAACTGGAACCAAGATTAATTCTTCTGAACATTTTTTGAAATAATATTGAAGCAAGCACAAGCTGGCAGAAACTGTCCAATGGCTTGAGCAGTAATGATGTACCTTAGCTTTCTATCTCTCACACTCAACACCATGAGGTCATGGTTTCTAGTCTAATACAGAGATTGGAGTAAGAAGAATTAAAAAGCTGACCTCAGCTGCCCATTCTAAAAATAAATGCTCCCACTCACCTAATCTCAAAAGGCTGCTTCAGCCTGGCGAGGAAAAAAACAAACAAACAAACAAAAAAACCCGGTCATCTCAGTGTATACCCTTAACAATTTAAAGAAAATTGCACTGCCTACTTAATCAACGACTCTATAAGGATGAGTATATTATTTAACTGAGTTTTAAGCATAATTCCTTCCCCTATGAATGTTTTAAGAAAGGAATGTGGTTTGTGAATACAGGTTATATGTCAAACACAGCGTTAAGAGAATGGATGCTGGAAATTTCCTTTGCTTAGATTTATAGGAAATCAGTTAGACGCATTCCTTTCTCAGTTCTTTTATTTGGGGAGTGAAGAAAAAAATTAGAAGATAGTAGAAAGAATAGACAATGGAGAGAGAAATGGGAAAAAAAGGAGGAAAAAGGGAAAGAGAAACAGAAAATGCATCTTTATGATTAAGACAACAGAAATAAATGACATTAAATTTACATGAAAATAATTGTATCTCTCAGTTTAAGAATTAAATCACTTCTGACACATGGAAGTTATTAATTCATGTTCAATTTTATTTGAAGGTTAACACTAGCTTTATAATGCTAGCTTTTCTCCATTTACAATATTTGTTAGCTTTTTAGCTCACTTTCACCCAGTTCCTTGAACATCAAGTCATCTATTATTTAATTTTTTAAGCATTTGTGATTGATGGGAGTTGGCTTCCTATATTAAAAATGGCGAACTACACAGGAGGGTGATATATTTCAATTAAAAAGGAAAGAAATATCATTGTTGTTTGTTTCTTTGCTAAGAAAGAACTTAAGTTTTACTTTTATTTTTAAAAAATTATGGATATTGTAGCTTTAGCTCCATATAAAATTTAACTCCATATGAAATTGATTTATGTTCCTCTCTTTCTCTTTTTCTTACCTACCTTCCCTATTCTGAGTTTTAAAATGTTACTTAAATGAGAGGGTGAGGGATTCAAGCATTCATATACACAAGTTCAGTAGTACTCCAATGGATTCCTATTTCTCTATGGGTTATTGATAAACGCGGCCTTGCTAGAAATACTATGAAATACAGTAAACACACACACACACACACACACTTTTGTAATCATATACCTGAATGACACCTCAGGTGAAGTTCAAATTTATAATGTGCAATTTAAGAATTGTCTTTGGGGTATTGTTTTAATTGGAATTTTTATTGCCGCGAAGAGGGACTATGGCAACACTTACAAGGAAATGATTTAAGGCTTGTGTACAGTTTCTGATGCTCATTTCATTATCACCATGGTGGAGAGCATGGAGAAAGAGGTGGTGCTGGAGGAATACCTGGGTGCCCTATATCTTGCAGGCAGCAGGAAGTCAACTGAGACCCTGGGAGGTATCCATTGCATAAGAAACCTCAAAGCCAGCCGGGCGGTGGTGGCGCACGTCTTTAATCCCAGCACGCGGGTGGCAGAAGCGGGCGGATCTCTGTGAGGTCGAGGCCAGCCTGGTCTACAAGAGCTAGTTCCAGGACAGGAACCAAAAGCTACGGAGAAACCATGTCTCGAAAAATCCAAAATGAAAAAAAAGAAAAAAAGAAACCTCAAAGCCATCTCCACAGTGACATACTGAAGAAGGACCCTTAAAAGAAATCCCACACCAGCTCAGAACTGAGAATAGTAGAGAATTATTTATTTGTGGGTAGACTCACAGATCACAATACTAGAAAGTGGAACAGAAACTGAATCCCGCAGCCAGAAAAGAGGCCAGATGTGCACTTTATATCAACATAAATAGTATAAGAGGCTGCTCCCAAGTTGGTAGGTAACTTAAAGGCTACTGGAGGGAGGAATTCCTACAGCACCATAATTCCTCCAACAAGACCATACCCATTCTAACAAAGCCACACTTCCTAGTGTCAATCTCTATGAGATTATGGGGGACAAATTACTTTCAAATGACCACAGGTATCATAGTAGAACAACAAAAGGGTGACAGTGGAAAGGCAGGTGTCATACCTACTTTACCAATTTTTGAATACTTATGAATATTATTTATTTATATAAGGACAAATTAATTATTAGCTCTTAATTGTACATGTAAATACCAAAACTCACAGTGTATGCATAAGGAAAACCAAGCACAAGTATCATTTCTTCCACAACGTCTGATAATCTGGGAAATCAAAAAATTACACATTATTTTGGAAAAGCAAATGGAGTCTTCAGTATGAAAACTTCATTTGGCATATCATCTAAGCTCTTTATAGAGCAAAATTGATTATCATCATCACCTGAAAATAAAAAATAAAATAAATCCATATCTAATGCTACAACATTTCCCCTGTGTTTAGTTGCAACACACACTAAAGAATAATGGCTTTAATGTTTCTCAGTAATATGAATTCTGCTGAAAGGTATTATTCTACATTCTTGAGAAAAAAGCTTTGAGGTAGTAATAAAAACATTGTCTGAACAAAAACATCTCCACATAGAGAAGAGCACATGATTTCAATTTCTCCAAAGTAGTCAAGCTAAGGTTTAAAACAAATCTTAAACCAAAAGTGACAGGAAGTTTAGAAAACTGTAAATGATAACAAAATAATTATGAATTGTGATAAACACTTGGACTAACAAAGTACCCTATGAAATAATGTCATTACATAAAATGACTAACAAAACAGCTCAAAGAAATCTATATACAAATCAAGAAAATTTCATAATATTAGCATATGGCTTTCCCTAACTCTGTACCAAATAAACTACTGAATCACATGCTTATTTTCTAATGAAAGTCACAAGAAATATTATTAAGACACTCATCGTTCACCAGACAGATATGTTAGAAACACTTGGAGAGATTTTTATACATTTCTTTTGACAATTTTCATACTCAATAAAGATTTTTAGCAAGAAACTAATATAAAATGTAATAAAAATGAAAGTGCCATGTCTTCATTCTTTTGTGTATATCCTCTCTCTTCTTCTCCCACTATCTCTTTATGCACACATATGCACACACACATATACACATGCACATACACACACATGTCCTTCTCATTCTCTTTTCTATCCCTTTCCCCTCCCTTGATCATCCTTTCTGGTTGCTTGAAGTAAAGAGCTTTGGCCAACAACATACTCACTGTATAAGTGTTTTTTTCTTTGTGCTCCAAACCAATGAAATTGGTCTATCAGAAATCATTGAAACTATGACCTGAACCCCCCAAAACCATAATAACTGTCAGTTTATTTTCTGAGGTATTTTGTTCTAAAACTAAACACTAGCACAAACAGCAAACTAAAAATTGATATAGTTGAACAATACAAGCAATTGGACATCTTACAGTTTTACACAGCATATGCTTTAGTGACTGTGTCATAAAAAGTTTGGTTAAGAAGCCACTGAATGATGCTAGAGTACAATTTCAGAGTATTTACTTTTCACAAATGCACAGACTCAAACACTCATGAAAAGTGGAACTCTGGAACTGAGGCATCTTTGTTTTAAAATATTATTACAGCAAATATAAAACATTTCATGAAATAATATTTATACTATTAAGTTCAGAAACTTGATTTTGTAATGTCAGGCATAAAATACTATTCATTGCTCTTTTTAGAATGGCTGTATTATTAATACTGTTTATTGCTTCTTTTAGAATGGCTGTATTATTGTTAGCATGTTCTTAAGTGTTACTGTGAACATGATAACTTATGTAGACAACACAAGTGGTGGAAGCTTTACTTATGTCCCAGAGAACCTAGTATGTATTTATTCAGCTCCATTTACTTGCATAGGACTTTGAGAGTGAGGATATATGACAGAGTGACAGAAGAAAGCATTTCATATTACAGCAGGTAAGAATCAGAGCACAGAGCAGAAATGAAGGGAGATTCAACCTTCAAAGGACAGACTTTATTGATCTACCTCTGTCAGACATCCTCCAATTCCTAAAGGATACACAGCCTTTCCAAATAATAGCAGTTAGGAAAAGTACTCAAAGCATGAGCCTTTGGAGACACTTCAAATTCAGATTATAACACCTGTTCCATTGGTACCAACAAACTCGATCATCTCATAATGGAAAATACATATAGTCCGGTACCAGAACCCTGAGTCTTAATCTGAAAGCTGTTCAGAAGGACAGAGTTTGGAATCATCTGAGATATAAAAATGATCGTTTGTTGGGAGGTGGTATAAAATAAAAGTTGCATACATCCATTACAGAACTGGACAGACATGTTGTCATTGCAAAGGGAAAGAATGTGAACATAGTAAATTGAACTGGCAGAAAATGAAAGTGAAATTCAGCATAGCAACCATTAGTCCTGCAGCTAATGCTGATTATAGGGGGAAGGTATATGGTTGCATCATTTCAGCTATAATAGACTTCCTCATCCCTGGCCTTATATCCCTTGACTTCGGCAACATAAATGTCCTGGTTCTATTATTTGCTTTCAGCTTGCCTCCAAGTCCCAGCATCTCCAATATTCTGAGATCCAAAGGCTATGTAAGACTTCACAGGCATATCTACATGTATCACCCTACCATTGACTCAGTTCAGCTAATGAGAATGATTTATACATCGACAGGCCTTCCAGGGCTTCCTTAGCCATCATCAGGTCTCAAGTCTTCATGCTCCTGAGTACTTAGATGTTGACCCTGGAAAAACACCTCTCTAGATAGTATTTAGAGACCAGGGAATTTGGGGGTATTTTATTTTGAAATGAAAGTCCTTCTGGAGTCTATAAGGGGTTAGGTTCCAAAATTCCAAAACAAAATCTTGGGAATATTTCAAATATATGCTATTATGGTATAAAGAACCTTAAAATTTACCTAAGATCTTAATATTATTATTTTTAAATGACATGAACTTTATGTCCAAACTGGGTTTTCTTGAAATATTGTAATCATATTGCATTGTTTAACAGTGGAAATGTATCTGTACTTAAATAAAAAAGTAAAATGTTGATTCTGACATATTGTAAGCATATTTGTCAACAGCAATATTTTATAACAAAATGCATGCACAATAAAAATAAGAGTTAAAATAATAAGTATACTTATATAACTAGTCTTTCAAACTTATGGCAGTTCCCAAGCATATTAAAAGAAACTCTAAGCCATTCATATTCTTTCAATCAATCATATTATTTATTTCCTTCTGTTTATTATTTTCATGATTAGTTTCCTCTTCTCTGTGAGATCCTTTTGTGAAATTGGTGATATTCATCTATGGTTTTCATTATTAGCAAATGTTTTCTTGAAGAAATGAAAAATTAAAATGGATATATACAATTTAAGTCAGGGAGAAATTGATTTGCTACAATGACATGGCTCTCATGATAATGGTGGTTTGAAACCACCAGGACATCACATGGTGTGTTTCTTGTTTGATCTGGAAAATTCAATGATGTAGCTTCCGTTTGAAGTCATCGGTAATACTAAATACATACCTCAGTTCGGACACTATATGATGGGATATATACTCACATATACAAAGGCAAGCAAAATACATACACAAAAATATACATACATATATCCATTCATATATTGGATTGCTTTGTTGTTATTGTTGTTTTGCTCTCTCTTTTTTTTTTTATTCAGCAGCCTCTTCTTTCCTCTGGGCTTTCAACAGATAATAAGATGTCCTTTTGTATTCAGAAGGGCAGTGCACTTTTATGAAATATCAGATTCACATGTTAATCTCCCCCAGACACAGAAAAAACAGACAGATACATAACAGAATTATTTATAACCAAATACCAGCATAGCATAGACATAGCACATAAACACATAAGAGTAAGCATCAGAATTTACTCATGTAATATGCTGGAAGAAATTTCAGGTCATCCTGGCTGAGGATAATTTAATAGTATTTGTACACTAAGGTACTTGGTATTCTTTGGCAGGAGAATGAGAATCTAGATCAATTATGATATTGATTTATTAATATAACTTTACTTTGTAGTTCTTTTACAATTACAAATAGCAAATATCCAGAATAAGCTTCAAAATGGGTTTTGATTATTATAGTCTTCTATTACATATGTCTAAAATACCGACATAACCTATAGTATTAGTGAACACCACAGGACACATGACTCAATACTTACTGAGTACCTATCCTGATCCATAATGTTATGACATTTATGCAATTTACCTAAATGAAAAAAGGTTTTCTAGAGACTAGCACTTTGTTACAAACTCCTTCTAATTAAAGGCATTAGTAAAAGTAAGTAGCACAACAACCATTATACTGCAATGAGTTTGCACTTTTGCCAAGACATCAGGCCATTCATTGCTTTGAACAATGTCATCTTTTTCTATGTCAAGTTTTAGAGTACTTCTAGGGATAGGAGCGTAAATCATTTGGTCCTTCACCCCTTTGAACCTTATCACTGTACTTTTTTCTCCCATTTATGAATTATTTAATTCCAAACATCAAGGGGTGTGTGTGTGTGTGTGTGTGTGTGTGTGTGTGTGTGTGTGTGGTGTATGTAATACATCACCCAATCCCTGACATTAGGAGTTTAGTATCCATCATCTTTTCATTTAGTGACTCAAACCTATTTAACGATACATGAGAAAGTTTGGCTCAGTGCTAAATCAACACTTCCAGACAAGGGAATAAATTTTGGGGTGGAAAGCTTTGTCAGCTCCTACACATGTCGTATTGCAGAAGAGAGTAGGAGTGCCTTGTCAGCAATGTGTCTGACCCAGCCCACTCCAATGTGACTGGACTTTCTCCACTTAGCTAGCCGACCGAGATGAACGTACCAGGTAAAGTCAATTTCGCAACTAGGAATTAAATCACCAAATATTGCATAGGACCTTGGAATGGAGACATGTCACTCATGAAATAGTGGGGTCCATAGACAATGACGGGCAGGTCAGTAAAGTTTGTAGGTGAGGAGGCATTCTGTTATCAGTTTGGAGAGGTGATGGCAGACCTCTGCTGCTGCCAGGATGGGAAATAGAACTCACTTCAGAAGAATTCAGCAGCAAACAGTTGCCCAAGGACTGAGTTCTTCTATTCACAGAAAGATCTGCAACCAAATGAACATCTGCAGTGAGTGGTTTTTAGGTGATGCATGAAAGTAATGAATTGTAGCTCTGCACATAAAAAATAAAGTAGTCGTAGACACAACTCTAAACTTAATTTAAATTCCAATTTAAATTAGTTTTAGGTTTCTCTCTAACACACAGGGACATTCATATTCTTATGAATCAAATGACATATTTAAAATGCAGTGCTTGTGGAACAATATTTTGCAATTCTACATGGATGGATATATCTGGATTTAAAAATTTTTGAATTTTTCATAGCAGATGAAATTTTTATTTTGTTAAGTACCGTGATTCAGACTTCCACGAGTCTATGGGTTTTATCTGTAGTTAAAAATACACAGTTAATTCATATATTTTAAAATATATTTCAGAGTTCTTCTCTAACACCTTTGACTTTATATGATTTTCCTTCATTTTATTCCACTCTGTTTTGCTTTTCTTCCTGTCTTACTAATGAAGCATGGTAGAGAAAGTTTCTTTGTATTTACTCACATGAAATTGAACAATGCTAATAAAAATTCTTAGTCTCTCTGCGGGATGTGTGCAAAAGTAGAAACATTGCATATAAAACAAATTGACTTGGAGAAATCTGAAAGTGTGAAATAATATGCTGGCAGTATGAAAGACATTTTGACACTCTATACCCAATGAAAAGGAACTCAACACATTTGAAACAATTTTTAAAGGTCGTTGTATTGGTAATGCTATCATTAAATATTCTTATTGCAATATCTCATGATTGGATTGTTGGTTTTCATCGTGTTCTGTGTGGACTTTATGTTCTTGCACATAAGTTACAAAACACTATCTTACAAAGGAGATATTATGTTTCACACTTATTTAATACACTTCCATACTCCTTAACAGACAATCTTATACTATGAAAGTTCCTATTGAAATCAAGGTTGGGACTCTATGAGCTGACACTGTGTTTGCAAATGCTGAAGACACAAGTAAATCCCTCCAGCATCTTGATAAAGTGAAGAGTCCTATTTTATATCTTTATTATTTTATGAAAGCTTTATTTTTAATACGTTTGCAGCCATATCTGTGTGGGTGTAACATACATCATATATGCAAGTGAACATACCCAGAGACCAGAAGAGTTATCCTGGGGCCACATTATTGCAAGTTCAGGACCTCTTTAGGAATAGGAAGTGTTCTTACTGAGTGAGCCATACTCCAGCCCTAAGGTTCCAATTTCATTCTGCTTTTGCTAATTCATGATCATCTGTATTAACAGACACCTGACGAGTAATATAGAGGATAGCAGTGGTTCTACACTATATGTCAAGCAGACAGAAGCCAGTTGATGCACCATAATGTCTTCAGGCTATAAAATACCAGCTTCATATCACAGTTATCATCCTCAATACCCATTTGTTAAAATAGCACAAAACGCTAGAGTTTCCAATAAAAATGAATTTGAATTCCAGGGGGACAGCAGGACATTTTGTCAAACTGATACAATGTTGGTTATGTTAATCATATCTTACTTTTTAGAATCCAGAGAGCCACATCTCTCCATGCTCTCTGCTTCTGTTGATACATCCAGATTCCAGCCTTAATTTCTTTCCTTGAGTTCCCAAGATGATGCACTGTTGCATGGGAGGTAAAATAAACCCTTTCCTCTTTAGGTTGCTCTTAGTATTGGTCTTTATCCCAACAACAGAAAAGAACTGAAACACATCCCGTCTTTCCCTTGTTCAGTTCTGCATTATCTCCCATCATTTTTCCTCTCTAAGTTCACAATATTTTTAAATACACTGTGTGTAATTACTGTTGCCAATATGAGCTAGCATGTAGAGTCATTCATTGGAACTTAGATAGTCTACATGGATTGCATCTACTGGAAACTGAATCCCATTGTTCCACACCCATTAAGTGTAAATAGTAAATCACATAGAGGTTTTTGTGTGTCCCTCCCTAATTTGTGCTGGGATTCTTGCTTACTTGATCTTGTACAAGTTTATATCTGTATTGTATTGACAAATTTATAGGCAGTCAATAAAGCACATCAAGCATCCCTTTGTATTTATGCTGTGGGATTATCTATTTGCTATAATATGAGAAGTAATAAAAATATTTGTGTGTTTTCACCTGCTGCTCAGTATATGCTTATGTTGTGTCCTGGATCTCCAGAAACTAAAGAATGTTTCATTTTATTATGGTTTAGAAGTTGTATTTCTGGCAAGTTCTTTTTTTACTTGGTTATGACAAGAGATATTCAGAAAAGCAAAGAAGTCACAAGCTGTATGCAGAATGCCTTCTTTGTTAGTTGTGTGTAAAAAAAATGAAAAAAAAAAACATCTGTTCTCTTCAGAGCACTAGTGATGACTTGGGACATTGCAAGTCTGTCAGCACCTGGTAGTTGGACCTCTGCATAAATCATTACCTTGTCTTTAATCTCACAAGCACTGAGCCCTTTTAGTCTGCATTTCTTGCTGTGCTTGACACACACTGGGGGAAGTATAACAGAGTCAAGGAGAGTTGCTTATTAAATTACTCATTTCACATTTACAGAACAGCTGCTAAACCAAACTGGCTAAAATGTCTTAGTAGTTATCCATAACATATGTTTGAATACAGATGCTCACTCTGAGCAATTCAGAGGTTTTGGAGGTTGATGAATGTTCAGCTTTTAGACAGAAAACAGTGGTTAAATGGATATGTCAAGACACTTATCTTGTCTTGCTACTTTGGGCTGAAAATAAATGAAAGCAAACTTCAATGAGGTTCTTTATTAGTAATGGCATTTAGGGGAGCTAATCAATGCATACATATTTAAATGATACATTTTTCATTTTTATTAGTTTTGTTAAGCAAAATCATTTAAAATCTTTGCAAATCAAAATTTATCACAGCAAAATATGATCTGTATGCAGTATGTTTGTTTGTGTGTCCTTGTATGCACAGCTACACAGGTGCATGTGGAGGGTAGAGTTAGTGTTGATCCAGCACTGTGTATCCCCACCATGTGAGAAGAGTATTTTGTTATCCTGAAAGTTAAAAAAATATGACAAATGGGTTTGTCAATGATCCTCAGTGATTTTCCAGACTTTACCTCCCCAGCTATAGGATTATAACTGCTCACCATCAATACTACTTTCCTTTTCTATTCTGATAATATATAGAGATAAACAAAAATGGTGAAAAAATAAGAGAAGTTAATAAAAATAATTTCAAAGTACTACATAATGTTAAAATTTAGTCAAATACTCAACACTAGAAAAAATTAATTTCTTCTGAACTAATTTGTTTGTATTTCACAGTTGATCTAGCTGACGATAAGAAAGCTAAGGTTATTTTCCTTGATAGTGAGAGTAAATGCTATCAGAACTGGTCCTATATCTTGGATCTCTTCATATTTGGCTTCTGGTTTCCATGAAAAGACCAACAGTAAAGAAAGTCTATAACCCCTCTGTGTATCGCTGTTGGTGCTAAAACCTAAGAAGTACTCAAGGCCAGGGCATCCAAAATAACATGATTTTACACCAATCACTTTGCAAAAATGACTCTAAATGAGTATGAGAGTTTTCATGTAAAACAGAAACATCATGGTCTCCAAAAAAGATTTAGGAATCATGTTATCCCTCATCATAGTGCCTCATCTCTTTTAAGGAATCAGTACTAGCATGAAGTAAAGAATGGATTCCAGCCTGGCGGTGGTGGTGCACGCCTTTAATCCCAGCACTCAGGAGGCAGAGGCAGGCGGATCTCTGTGAGGTCGAGGCCAGCCTGGTCTACAAAAAAGTTCCAGGACAGGCTCCAAAGCTACAGAGAAACCCTGTCTAGAAAATAAATAAATAAATTAATTAATTAATTAATTAATTAATTAAAAAAGAATAATGGATTCCAAGCACCAGAAGTCTTTGATTATGATAATTAGCAATTATACCTATTCCAATATCAAACAATCATGCAAACATTATTTCTCTAAGTAGTGTGTTTGGGTGTAATATAATTTTACACTATAAAATTAAACAAAAGTTCTACTTTATCTTCTTCATAATAATCTCCTTTTCACATTTAGCCTTCTGGAGTCTAGGGCTCTAAGAGCCTAAGGCCTTAATCCCGAGCCTCAGACTTACATTTAATTTCCTGAAATATTTTATTGCAAATAAACATGTGATTTATTATGAATAAAACATGCTGCCTTGGAATCATTTAACAAGTCAGCCTTCAAACACATGTGGTGATTTGTGCATTATATTTAGAGGAAGCAATTTAAAGTAAGTCTATGGAGACTTATAAATGTGTAAAATTCCATGTTGACCCATAAACCTGATTTTTGCTGCTTTTAAAACATATATTCTATTTGAGTCATTAATATACAGGGTTTAGTCTCACATAAAATGAATATACAAGTCTTTTTAAGAGTATCATTCAGACAGCTGGAATAACTAAGCATCATATAATCATAAGCCCTCATTTGAGGTGACATCAGAGAGATTTAAAAGTCAAAAGTAATTTGAGAGTTCCTCTAATTTCAAAAATCATAGTGCTACATATATTAAAATATCCTGATATGTCAAAATGATAAGTGTGTATGTGTTCTAGATTTCAAATGATGATAAACTTTAAGATCTTCTGGTTGGAGTAGGTGGTTAATGCTACTAGAAAAGTTTTTTGTGATTATTCACTTGCATATTGGTGCATAACCATACACACTTGACATATCTGATGTTTATTTTTTATGTAAGACTGATAAAGCAAAGTTTTTGTTTTTCCTCTTTCAACACTTTCTTCCCCCAACTATGACAGTGAAGAACCTACTGAAATCTAACAGTAGTTGCAATGGTCTATTAAAATCATTGTTCAATAATAATATCTTTACCAAGTCTTTGAAATATACTGACCTTACTCCTTGAGACTCAATATTTTCCCATGGCTTCAGTTGTTTATCTTGCTGAGTATTCTGCTTTTCACATTGCTGATGTCCAGCTTTCTCCAATTGGATCTGATGTGGGTCATTGATGCATCAAACTTGTCAGCTCTGCCCATAGTGCAGTCTTTTCTTGTTATCATTTGTCTTCACTTTTCAGGACACTTCTTTATCCGAAGAGCTGTCTTTCATGTCCTTCCACAATGGACGACCTTGCAGATTTAGTTTTCACCAGGTCATTTAAGGAACAAGCTGTATGGTAGGAAAATTATGTCCCCAATTTTCTCTGACAACTATATTATTTTATCAAGCAAAATACTCTCAGGGTTGACAGCTGCACTTGTCTTCTTGTGATACAAGCTGATTTTTAAAACAAAGCCTTTCTCCTAGAATGATCTGTATCCAAACTCTGATCACCATTTTTTTCTTTTCTTTTCTTTTCTTTTTCTTTCCTTAATTTTTTTGAAAAGTATACTTGAATTCACCTGGAGAAAAGAAAGATTTTAATTTGGGTTTTAATGAAAACACTGAAATTTTCTCAAATGTTGTTTCTTACAGCTCTTTTGTTTGTAGTAGTATTGACTATATGTTAGGTTTGAAATGGATTTCAAATAGGTAAAGTATTTTTACATATATTGACTCTTTGAGTTTATACTTCATGGGGGAAAATCAACCAAAATAAGTATGCATGAAAATGTCATTAATGAACCTGCCACCTTGTATGATAATTTAAAAATAAAATAAAACCAAAATTTGTACTTTTTATATGATTGGCAGCATAACAATAAAAGAACCAATTTAATTCAAAGATTATTTTCAAAATATTATGAATAATTTTAGAAAAAATATATGTAATAAACACTTTAGTTACTAGTTTAGTCAAGTTTCTACATACATTTCTTAGTTTGTTAAAAGTGAAAACAATTGAAAAACCATATAAGTCAAATAAACTTAATTTGTCCAAATGGTGGAATAGAAAATTCCACTTATAAGTTTACTGGCTTGTAATAAGGAGATTTTGCCTTTTAATCACTTACTTATGAGTTAAAGTAGCCTAATGAAAGTCTCATATAAAATAACTCATAAGGCCATATTCTAAACAAGCAAAACACCAAATCTTTGCATTTCCTGCAATCAAAAAGCAATTTTTGATATTAATTATGCTCAATTCATTCATTTTATACACTACAATACAACAGTTGCTTACTCATAACAAAATTTTATTGATGGAGGCTGCTTGTTTCGTTCCCGCCTGCTCAGCAGCTCAGACCTGAAATAATCACACAAAAACTGTATTAATTAAATCACTTCTTGGCCCATTAGTTCTAGATTCTTATTGGATAACTCTTACATATTAATTTAAGCCATTTCTATTCATCTGTGTATCTCCATGTGGCTTTGGCTTACCAGCTAAAGTTCCCCCATCTGTCTCCAGCAGGGCTACATGGTTTCTTTCTCACTCTGCCCTTCTTTCTTCCAGCATTTAGTTTAGTTTTCCACGAACTTATTTTTAACTATTTTAAACTAATTTTCAACCAATATAATTAGATAATATTATCCCCCTTCCCACCTCCTCAAGATCATGCCCACTTCTCTACCCACCCAACACTTTTTATTTAGTTTTATAATGTTTGGCTACATGAATCAATTGTACATATTCTAAAATTTAACATCCAAATGAAGAATTCTGTACTCTATTTTTCTAATTAACAGATTTCAGATAAAAAATTTCTTTCAAGAAAATAATGAAAGAAGTAGCTTTATGAAACTGTTGCATTCCAATTTTCTCCAAATGTGCAATAAATAAGCCCAAAGGATGCTTCCTTCATCTACAAGTAGTCAATGCTAATGCTAAATGGTTTCTGTGAGGGTGTAGACAAACCTAAGGAACTCTACAGCTCAGTTAACTCTTTTCAGACCTTGGTAATGCAGACAGTAGAAAAACTGTCAAACATGTGATTTATGGACCTGCTTAATCTTGAATTTTTTTTCAGAAGTTCAATATAAAACTGACTCTTCCTTTATGATGTGAGCAGCCCAAGAAGTTAAGATAAGATTTGGGATCTTTAGTTACCAAAGTAGCACTTGAAGATACAGAGTGTCATAATGGAGGTGAAAATACAGAAAAGAGAAAACTAAAAACAAGTTTATATATGCAACACGGCTGCATTAACCATTCCTCAGTCCATACAACACTCTCCTGATCGCTTCTGTATTTCAACATTCTTTACTAAGTGCTTTTATTTCAGATTACAAAAGCAATTAAAAATTAAAATATTAGAAAACACATTTAACATGTTTTCCTAAAGGAAAAAAAAAGAAATAGATTTTATACATGTGCTTCCAATTATTTGTATAGTGTTTTCAAAGGTTGCCTAACAATGAGTTACTTAAACCACTGCTTGACATGCAAATGGTGTGAGTCTAATACACACCATGTATATATTGTGGCTATTGTCAAATTGATGTGGGTCTCACGTGGATGTTGATATGTTGCAGCAATCATTATAGTTTACTTATGACTGTCCTATAGAATTGTACTTCCCAGACATTAACTTCCCAGCATCTTCTTGTACAACGTAATATCTCTGAGATCCTGGGCATGACATTGTGTATTTATAGGAGTAAGATTCCTCATATGTAAAATGGGAAATAAAACAGCAAATGTCTTATAAATTTGCAGGGATATTTGACAGCAATCCACCTAACGAACAACAATAAGAATTACAAAGTAAATGAAAATATATTTTCTCTGTGGAGGAAGTATAATTTAATATATTTTTTTAAAAGAACAAGGGGTCCTATTGCATTACACTTAAGAAAATACTCACAGGTAGATAAGAAAAAAATAAAACTCTAAAACCTTCTGACAGTAATTTGATTATCACTGGTGTATAATACATTCACTCTGATTAAAAATGTTTCTGTTAGTTCAGGCATGGTGACACACACTGTCAAGCAATGTCCAAGACAGGAAAATTTCCAGTTTGAGGCCCTCTGGGGCTTTACAACGAACTCCTGGTACACCTCTTAGGTAAATAGGCAAGTTACCATAAAACGAACAAATTTATATACAAACATACAAACAACAACAACAAAATACTATGAAATAGGGGCTATTTTACTAAACAAGTTAATAAAAGAAAATGATGATTCCCCATGCCTCTCAAATCTCTAAAAAAAAGGGTAAATGACAATATTTTGAAGTCTAGTCACTTTTTTTTTCTTAAATGAAGATTAAAAATTAGTTTGGCTAAGGTATAACTTATACAAAAGGAAACACATGTACAAATGTTTGCAATTTAGAAGTTGGAACATATGCCACTATCTTTAATTCATCACCATAACCAAGATACTACGCATACCTAACACTTGTGAAATTTACCTTTGGGTTCTGTGGTGCTATATATAGTGTGCTTGTGTGTGTGTGTGTGTGTGTGTGTGTGTGTGTGTGTGTGTGTGTGCGTGTGTGTGTGTGTATTTGGTGTGTAAATGCTTGAAACACCCTTGAAATCTATGAGCTCAACAAGACCTCGCATTTGCATCATCCTGTTGCTACCTTTCGGCACTGTGTTACATGGTAGCCTTTGGTCATTTATTTTCATTATATTATTGTTATATTATTATTATAGTTATCATTAAGCATATCTGAGATTTACCATCTTTAAAAATGACTACATTTCCTCTCTTGCTATATTCTGACAGTTGTGGTTATTTTTGTTCTTCTATGAGCATGATTTTTCTTATCTCATATAAGTGGTTTTAAGTGACTCGCGTAATATTAAATTTTGGGAATATGATGTTGTAAAGAAATCACACAGATTTTATGCTACTTTGTGGGGATGTAAAATGCCACATCAACTATGTAAAACAGTATTGCACATACTCAAAATTAACAAAAAAGAGACTTCGTTATGACTTAACAACCTCATGTTTGGGTATAAATCTAAAGTTATTGAATTTAGGATCTTGAAGGGAAATTTAGAGTAGCATTTTATTGCATTATATAGTAGTCACATGGAATCAATAAAAATGTCCATCAACACTTAAGGGATGGAAATAGGCCTGAATATACAATTCAGCAGTACAGTGATTGCTTACCATGTAGGAGGCCCAAGGTTCATTCCCTAGAACTATTAAAAATATGGCATATGTAAAATGCAATATCATACAGCATTAAAAAACAACAAAACCCTATTGACAATTTTCGTGAATGTGTTGAACATTGTAACAAGTAAATTAGTGTTTAAATGTGCAAATGTTTCTGCCATGGTGTGGAAAAATAGTATTTCTGCATTACCTAAGACCATTCAGTCAAGTATTCACCCTCCTTCCTCTCCAAAAGATTATGCTGGGACCCATTTGATTGCTCTTCCTTAGCATCTGCCTTTGACTAGCTGAAGAGTGCCAAGCTTCGTCAAGTATTGATCAGTGAGAACAGAAGCTTCCCAGTGTTATTTAGTGTGGAAACATTTTCCATGTGAAATGTTGAAGGCTCTAGCATCACCACTGATTATAGGATTGTAGAGGACCATGGAGTACAAGAATGTCTCCTGAATATCAGGATCTTAAGATCCAAAATCGAGGAGCTTCTGAATGCTAGAGTTAATGACCAGAAAATAACTATACAGGGAATACTCAGACACCCAGCATAACAAGTAGAAATCAGTGTTTACTAACACCAGATCTTTGAAAAATAATGGTCAGGATATTTCATGCTTTTTATAGAACTTGAACACAATTTTTGGACAATAGATTTGAAAAGCATAGTTTCCCTTACAGTGTTTATAATTTGCAGTAATTTTTCTTTTTTGAAGGCAAGGAAAGCATATTCTCACATAGTAAAGACAGATTTGCATAGTCTTAGTTGACTTTTCATGGACATATTTATATGTATACTCTTAGGTATCATGTGAGCATGTTTTTTTTTTTTAAATTGGGTATTTTCATGAATCCTAACTCTTCTTAGAATAATATGAGTTAGTATATTTTATTTTCTTAGGTTTACTTTTAAAATTAGGCCAGTTTTATTGAAGACAGTTGTTAAGTCCCAGATACATACTTATTATTTTATGAAACATTTTTCTTTTTCTTCATTTCTTGTAACTCACATAAATTTCTTCTTTCTGGATTAGTTAGTATATTTCAGCCAGAGTTGACATGTGTAACAGATATAAAACTATTTTTAAATTTTCTTAGTTTTGCTACCAATTTTTTCTTTAAGGGAAGAATACTAAATAATGTTCTAATTGTAAATATTTAAATTTGCTCTGATGTTTTTGTCTCCTGAAGTCAGTCGCAGAAGAAAAAGATTTCCTGATTTTCACTATAATATTTGCAGAATTTTATAAAAATAATCTACATATTTGCATTAATTATTGGATTATAAATTTGAGCATGACAATAGAAATATAAAAAGAATATTAAAATATATGCCATTTCAGCCTCAAAGTTAGCATATTTACATTTTCATGAAAAATTATATATGAATATTACTTGAATAAACTCAGGCAGTCATCTGAAATATACATTTTTACATATTTTACAGCATTTCTTGCTGTTTTTCATATAATATACACATATATGTATATATTTAAATATTGTAGTTATGTTCTTCTATTACCTCTTTTGTTTTTATTCCATAATTTACTATTATTTCCATTTAAGTTTATATCATTTATATAATTCTAGATTTCTAAAAAGTATAAAATTCTTCCTCATAATCAGGCTTATTCTCTGGTTTTAGGATGAAGCCCTTCAAAGGAAAACAAGTTCCACTGTGTATATGGTTTCAGGATATACAAAGGACCTCCTCTAGAAATTGGTCAGATTCAACAACTAGTGTTGAAATATTCTAGAGTCTCTTTCACTGTTATCTAACAATTTCAAGTACATCTATACAGATTGGCTGTATCTGGAGATGAGTATTTAAATTGTTTTCCAGTTCTCCTTTAAAGCTAGTAGGCAAGTGTGTTTATAAAGGGCGAGGGCAACCCTTTATATGCTTCCATGTCCTGTTCCTTCTTATAAGCAATAATTAACTGAATATCCAAATTCATATAATTATTTATCACTTTAAGTGCTTAAAATATAAAAAAAATAACAAAATAACAAGGAGATAAGTTCACTATTTCTTAATAAACTTCATTTAGGTGTTCTGGAAAGCATGGCTAAACTCATTAAAAACAGAGATGAGTTGTAGAAAAATCTATTTTATGTTCATATGATGACTTTAGATTTAAATTCATTTGAAAGTTTGATGTTAACAACCTTAGATGCTGCTTTTTGCATATATTTTCTTCATTACGTGGGAGAAGTTGGCTAAATATTTCCAAGGTGCTGAGGAGGAGATGAATTACAAAAGCACTTCTCTCAAGTTGTCCAGCACAAATAGCTCTAGGGTTTCAACTCTGAAAGAAATAACACAGCTTCTTATGGACTGCAAAGCCCATGCAATCGCCAGACACTGACAGAACCTGCTTCCATTGATTCCTGCTTCCCATGGCAACCACCTGTTCCACGTGGATGACTAAGGGGACAGATGCGTTAAAGGAACTTTCCCAACTCAGCAGGTGCATGCAGAATTGTGAATTTAGCTTTTTCACTACGTCTGAATGCCACGTCACTAAGTCAGTACTGAGCAAATGTGCCATCTGACTGCTGTGAAGGTAGAGAAAGGTCCCTAACCAGAGATTGCAATTCATTATAAAAATCGGTTTGAACACCCAAATGTGATGAAAATCATATGCAAATTACGGAGTCACTTTCATTCTGCCTGATGTACATATCTCAGGGTCTTTGAAATTGTTTCTGACTCATTAAATATGTATAATGATTAATGTAGAAAGATCTTATTACATTTTTACATTTTTAATTTAAAATGGATTTTCTTTTCATACAGTATATTCTGTTCACAGTTTCCTTTCCTCTAAGTACTCTCAGATTCTCTCTACTTCTCCACCCACCCAAATCCACACTCTCTTACTCTCTCATCACAGAATATAAACAGGCTAATAATAGCAATAACGTGAAATAAGACAAAATAAAAAAAAATAATAAGCCATAGTATAATGCAAAACAAACACAAAACAAAAGAAAAAAAGCAAAAGCAAAAAAAAAAAAAAAGCACACACCGATACACACAGGTGTTTGTACACACGGACATCCCATTAAAACATAAACTGGAAAGCACAGTCAAAAGACATGTAAAGTTAAAAAAAAAAAAGTAAAGTGACAAAGCCACTGTTTTCCATCCAATACTGGGCCTGGGACCCGCCCTTAAGACTGGTTTGTACATCCAGTGAGACTCCATTGGAGAACATTGATTTTTTCATTTACTAGTGATTACATACTTCCTGTGTTAGGGATGTGGGCCTCTGTCTACTTCCGCTCTCAGTGCTGGGAGCCTCTGGCCTGGACCTGTCCTGCTCCTATGTATGACACCATTGTTTCCGCGAGTTCATATGTATGTTAGTCATGTAAGGCCTACAAGTCTTTTTCCTGGTGTCCTCAGTCTCCTCTGTCTCTCCCAATCTTTTTACTTCCTCTTCTGCATGGCTCCCTGAGCCTGGGGGGGGGGGGGTGGTAAGTATTTGACTGAGACATGCCATTTAGACTTGAGTGTTACGAGATCTCTCACTCTCTGCACATTATCCAACTGTGGGTCTTCACATTAACATTTTAAAAACTAAAAGGCAAACGTAGCTGCTGTATTTTTACCTTCGTGTTATTTGGATACTATACTGTGGGTTTGTTAACGTTACCATGCATTTGCACATTTATCACAGTCCCACCGTGTGCCTTGAATTGTTTTATTTTCTGCTTAATACTGAAGAAAATGACAGTATTTAGACTACTTTTTTTTCCTAACAATATTAGAGCTTAATGGAAACATCATTATCCAGGAATTTAAAGTAACCAGGAAACACTACCAACAAAAACGAATAAATTCATTTTTATCCATCTTCTGACATGTGTGTTAATTAATATTTTAGGTACAATTTCAAAGAAAAAAAATAACTAATAGGAAAATGTTGATGAATTCAGCCTAAAGCATAGTGTAAGGGGTTTAGAGAAGAGAAAGGAGCCACTCTGCTGTCATGCTGGCTGTGGGCTACCAGCACTAACTACCAGCAGTTGCTGGGAGTGCAACCCAAGAGCAGAGCTCTCTATTGCGTGATGCTGACTCTCACATCCAGGATAGGGAGATCTAGTGAAAATGAATAAAGCACAAAAGGGAACCTTTCTGGTGCTCGTCTATTTGTATAATAAAACTATCAGAATGAAGGCAGAAGTTTCAGTATCCAGACAGGGATGTTGCATGCGGGCTCCAGAAAATGCCTGGGAGCAGCAGGAGAGGCAGAAGAAGCGTGGGCGGAGGGAACTGGCAGCTGCAGCAGGTATTCAGCACTCACTTGTACGGACTCGAACTGGCATAGGATGTATGTTGGCAGAGTGTAAACAGATTTACTGTTTCAATATTCCCTTATTATCAAGGTTAAAACAGATTATTTTCAAGTGGAATGAGGAATGGAGAAGGCAAAGCATATATCTGAGTGATGTGTAGATTCTTCTTTAGTGTGACATTGTTTTGAGAGAGTATCCGTCCACCTTCCTATTATCTATCATATAACTATATATAATATTTATATATCACGTATCTTCCTGTCTGTCTGTAATTTATTTTAACAGAAGGCCAATGCAGCATTTTGAAAGAATAATGATCATGAATGTGAAAATGTATTGCCAATACAATTACATTTATCTGAGAAAAGTTTACATGTACCTTATATTTATCCAAGGGCTATTGTGGGATATAGTGTGCCAAACAACTCAGGGAAACTATGCATTGCATTTTGACAGTAGCTGCAAGAGATGTTTAGCACCTTTAGACTCTTTCAAACAAAGAAACTAAAAATAAAAATGCCTAAAAATTAAGTGAAAACGACATGGTTTTACAAGTAGCATCCATTTGTACGACAAGATCTTTAGCTCTTTATGAATTCCGCATTCATTTGTTGTTTCTTTTTTCCTAAGATTATTTTTATGCTAATTATGCATATATGTATTATAGATCTGCGTGTGGGTTCGTGCACAGGTGTGCAGTGTCTGCAGAGCGAGAAAAGGACTGTAGATGCTCTGGAGATGGAGCCCTTGTGAGTTACAAGATGCAGATTCCAGGAGTTGAGCCTGATCTTCCAGAGCAGCATGCTCTTGCAACTGGTAAGCAGTACCTCTATGTCCTCTGATATTTTGAGGCTGAATATTTTTCCTTTGTTCTTTAGCCTTAGAAAAACCTTTTCTAAGCCATTTTGCCATTCGGCACATGCATGTGTTTATATTTACTAAGAAAGTGTGATTACATTTTATGATATTATTTATTCTTCAATAATTACACACATATATTTTATCATATTCTTAAACAAGCCCAACTCTTAGTCTGATGGTATCCCATTGCTACCCACTCAACTTCATGTTAAAATAAAAGAACAAAATGAAATAACAAAAAAAAGAAATCCATAATGAAACCAAAAAAAAAGAACAAAAAAGAAATAAAAAGCATGGAATTTGATTTATATTAGGCAACTACCCATCATCATGAAGTCTGTCCCAGAGGGTGGTGCATATATCCAGTGTCATTACATCGGAAATAACAACACATTTTTTCACACCTTTAATTGCTCAAAGTTCTATGTGGAAAAGGGAATAAAGGATTGTAAGAATAAGAGTCAATGATGATAATCCTATCATGACAGTTTATTTTACTATATATATGGTCAAAAGTAACATGTTAAACCTAAACCTTTTGTATGCGGCCTTGCCCTAATCAGCTTTAAGAGGGAGATCTTAGAAAAATCAGATATTCTATAAAGTACTGTGCTATTTGGTATAATAACTACAATGTGTAAATGAAATATGTGTGTGAACATATTCACACATATATACAACCAGTTTTCAGAGGTCCTTGGAGGTGAATGGGGAAAACACCAGTGAATCAAAGCATGAAGGAGGTTTTCCGAAAGTCATCCCGTGGTAGGGGAAAGCGGAGTCAGTAAAAGGAGTTTCAGAATTCCAGACAATTTTTATCAACAAACAAAAGTAATTCAAAGACATTGATTAAGAAATATTCAGATAAATTGTTACAGAGCAACAAATAAGGACCAGTTAATGCTCTTTGTGTGACTATGTGTGGGGTTATTCAGCCTATACTTCCAAAGCACTGTTTATCATTGAAGGAAGTCAGGGCAAGAACTCTGACAGGACAGCGTCCTGGAGACAGGAACTGATACAGAGTCCATGGAGGAATTGGGCTTACTAGCTTGCTTTTCATGGTATTTTTTAGCTTTCTTACTTTTTTTTCTTTCTTTCCTTTTTTTCTTTCTTTCTTTCTTTCAAATTGTTTTTTTTTCTCAAAACAATTATTTCTCATTTTGATATGCCAATCCCAGTTCCCTCTCCTTCTCCTACTCCCCCCACCTTCTACCCACACCACCCCAGTGGAGGGGCTATCCACTCCTCAGAGATAGTAACTCATGGAAAATTAATTCCTGAAAATAATTCAAGTATACTCTTTAGAAATCACCTGTGCTTTGTTGCTAAAGAAAGATTTAACAATAGTAATTAACATTATCTTGATAAATTTACAATGATTTTCAAAATGAGTTATAACAAACTCATGGCTATATTAGGGATCAATAAAATGCTGAAGATTTTTCTCCACTCCTACAAAATAGAGATTTGCTATTATAGAATACACAGAAAAACCCAAAGCAAAACAAAAATTTCAAACTGAAGAGCATTAAATAATAATAGCAGGTAGATTATAATTTCATGCAATATTAGAAATGCTATAAAATATGTAAGTCCTAAGTTTTTATGATGCTATAAAAGGATAGCTATTCTTTTTATTCTTCAAAGGCAGAATCCCAGCATGATTAATACCTCACAAGCAATCACTAGACCAACACGAGGTTTCCCTCCTGAGGTCTGGGGCAGGAGTGGGGGTGGGGGAAGTTTCTTTATTGGCATACCTGCACCAGTAAGTGTCAGGGAAGGTGAAACTAAATCAATTTCTGTCAATTTTCAAAGGCAAATTTCAAAACTTTATTGACTTAGCTCTAGGTCATATTTTTCCGTCTATTTATTCACAGTGAAAACAATGAGGTAATGAAGAAAGGAACGGCAAAGACGCTTAATCATTTACAAAATGCCAGTTTTGTGAGTTCGAGGCCCGGTCTACATGGTGAGTACTTTAACACAGAGAAACCCTGTCTCAAAAGACCAAAAAAAAAAAAAAGAGGGAGGAGATAGAATGTGAGCTCCAAGGTCAGAGAACACAAAATTGCAGAGGAATGCTCTCTCATATATACTTTCCTCCCAAGAGTCTATTGGAGACACTGACCCAGCTTTTCTGTTGTTAAAGAGCCATTCAAAGGAGTGCATGGAATCAGTGAGAAAGAGTGCAGCCGTTACTGAAACTCATTTTTAAATAGGGCTCTGACGAATTGAATACACACGTGTGCTTTCTGATTTAGGATGCTCGGTGATGTCATTGGGCTCCTGTGAACCACGCTGGCAGCTTGAGCTCCCTCTGCTGTCTCCCTGGTTTCACTGAGAGCAGCAGAACTATCCACGAGGGGGAAAAAAAAAAAATCATTGTCTAAAAATTTCAGCTGCTACAGTAAGAACTACCAGAAAACAAGAATGCCTTCCTTTTTCATTTTGCCTTCTGTAAAAGTCAGAATAAATTTAAAAAGAGGAAGTGATAAATTTTCCTACAGATGTTTAATATCAGAGACATATTTAATAGAATTGAGAACATAAGTAACTCTAAAAAAATACATGGTTCCTTTGTCATACATATCATTAAACTGTTTAGGAATATGACTGCATTGCTAAAATGTCATGACTTATACATGTACTCAATAAAGTAGCAAATTAGAATCACTATTACATCTAGTAAAATTTTAAAGTATAAAACACACACTACATTGGAACACTAATATTTATGCCCTTCAAAAAGTGAAAATCTCATTTATATATAGAAAGAAAACATTAGCACCTGAACGATAACATTTGCCAGTTGATAAAGTCTTATAACCTTATAAAAGTAAATCATATGATTTAAGGAAATTAACAAATAGGTACAAAATTGAAATTTATTTTGATTATTTTCTGCTTATATCTTACTTCATTTTCTTCATTATGCTTGTTAGTAAATATATTTTTAAATCAAAATGACTTTGTTATATATTATTTTGTAGGGTTAGCTCTCAATTTAAAAAAAATTAAGCCAAAGGCATAGAAATAAATTTTATTCGATATCCATGTTTATTATTTTATAGTTTCTGGTAATGAAAGATAAAGCTTCATTACTATCATTGTTCTAATAATATCTATGCATTGAAGATCCAAAACAACTTATATCTGCATTTAGTACCCATAAAATGTTTGTTCTTTCTCTGCCCTATGCATTTGTATGTAAGTATACATAATTTTATTTAGGCATAATTATAAAATTATCTTTCTATAAAGCAAGTGATTTTATAAACACTTAATCACAGGTATTTTATATATCTTAAAATGATATTTTTAGTAACTTTTCGAGATTCATATGCTATATATTTTGAAGATAATCACCTTTTTCCCATAACTACGCTCTCCAACTTTTTCTCTCTATCCTCCCAACTAAGTAGACTTCGTATTTTTTCACTGCGACTCCTAACTAGACATAGGTTCTTGGGCCCAATGCTACTGTTGGGTATGTGTTTTTTCTCATTCCATAGATCTCAGTGGTTCATTTACACAATGAAATGCTATTCAACTGCTTTGAAAAATAACATTTGCAGATGAATGGATCTAGAAAATAATTATCTCATTTGTGGATGATAACTTTGAATCTGCAGATGATTGTGTTACATTTAGAATTCCCATAGGAGTCAAGAATATAGAAAGAAGCCCTGAACAAACAGCCTTCAAGAAAGAGAAGATAGAATACAATGGTATTAAAGTTAAAGGGGAAAAAATTCAACCTGAAGGATTAAAATGGTGTTGGGAATGGGAGATCAGGGTAGAGGAAGAAATAGAAGAAGGGGATAACTAACACTAATACACACATATGCATATATATGAATATGAGAGAGAGTTTCAATGGAGTTACTCGCCACAACTGCACATTATTCTAGGCAACAGAAACCCAGGAACCAAGGAAGGATTACTTCTTGGAGTTATTGTGTAATGGGTCCCATAGACACAAGTATTATAAATTATTGCCATCCTCTTGCATACCATCTGTTCTTGAATGTAAAGACCCTAGAACTGAAGACACCACAAAACAAAAACACACAAAGAAGTTCAGACTTCCTATATGACTTTCACTACAACACCTAGAATCTACATATGAGGATTCTGACGGTGGTCAAGAAGTGTTTTTAGGGTTTATAAATATTAACTTCCCGGTAATGGAGGTAAATTAGGTCACAAGAAGTTTGCTTCAAGAAGAATAACTTATGACACCACGGGACTTTTAAATGAAAGCTAAGGATCTTTGGAGTAGGAAACTGCTTGTTCACGTCCCAGCTGCTCAGTTCTGTATAATCACACAGAATCTATATTAATTACAACACTTCTTGGCCAATAGCTTAGGCAAATTCCTGGCTAACACTTATATCTTAAATTAACCAATTTCTATCAATCTGTGTATTGCCACAAGACTGTGGCCTACTGGTATGGTTTCGCGTTCTGTCATGTATCTCTTTTAGCAGCTACATGGCATCTCATTAACTCTACCTATTTCATATCTCTGTTTGAATTTTCTGCCTGGATTTATTCTGCTAAGCCATAGGCCAAAACAGTTTTATTCATTAACGAATAAAAGCAACACATATACAGAAGGCCATCCCACAGTTGTTTATTTAGTTTTTGATATTCAAGTAACAGGAAGTGGAAGTTGACTCGGGCTTGAAAAAGTGTGTGTGTGATACAGCTTGTTATTGTCCTTTATATTTGATACAGACACAGTAACGTAAGAGTGTAAGAGGGCGGAGATGGTGTTAACCAAAGTTAAGGTGTCTAGAAAAATCTCAATATATCTCAATTTAATACATTCAATATTCTATAGTATATTTCAAGTAGCTTCACTTCTCAATATTCAAAATTATTGTAGTCTTATATAATTCAGTCACTTTGGGAAAAAAATTCCTCTACATCCATGAAAATAATGTGAAGAGGACTGTCTGATTTCTCTAGTCTTTGTTTTTTCCTGGATATCCAGAAGAGTCACAAAGGCCTGAGCACTAGGTTTTTTCCTTCTGGTATCTGATGGTGGGCAAATAGAAAACCAAATGAGAGATATTTGATACTATGGAGTATTAAACATTTTTCCCTAAATATACAGATGTATCTATATAATTTTTCTTGGACTACCTTTCAATAGGCTGTATATTATATTACTTACTTCAATAAATAGGCCATAATAAATTCTCTGTTTCCTGTAATAGCAATAATAATAGCAGATTAATTTTACTATCTGTCCCATTTGTTATGCAGTGCCTTAGACTTAAACTTTCATGTCAATTTTAATTTTTTTTCAATGACCATGATTTTCACATATAATGATGTGTTTGACATGCATATTTATCTTATATTTAGATACAATTTATGATAGTTTTTATATATTTTTATGATTTAATAGCAATATGCCCTTTGAAAAATAAAGTATTGTGCAAATAAATATACAAAGTTCATAATTATGATACTGACTATGGACTAAATAGAGTATATAAGAAATTTTGAACTTGATGAATTAAATATGCTCATTTTTGCTGTTAGATAAGACTCTTCTGAAACATTTTTAAAGTGTAGATGTATGTGAATCCTTTTAATGAAAGCACACTGCATTTTTAACAATGACAGTTTTAAAGAACTAAAAGAAAAGCAATTTTATGAATCTTTTAGTCAAGTTTGTCCTTGTATTTTTTTGGGAAGAAAAATACTTCCCTGACTTTCACTTGGCAAATGTTCATAGTGTTTTCCTTAATCCCATGATTGATTAAAAACTCGGTTTGTTATAAAATTATAGTTAACTCTCTGCCACATAGCTAGCGAGATAACTAAAGAACTGAGATATGTAACATGTTCATATGTCTTTATGTGTTTATAAATGTCAATGTACTTTTATAACTAACAAATTCTGTCAGATGATGTTGAAAATGTTATTTTCTAGTTTATTAAAGTATAGTAAATATGGTTGAAAGAAGGGGTCACACAGATGTCACACAGGCATAGGAATTTTTAAATAATAGAAATTTCAAGTCAAGGATGAAAACCGAGATAAAACAAAGGAGATATAAAAGAAGCTTTGAACATGTGCCAATTATTGCCTAGTATACCCCACTAAGACAGAAACCTAAAACTTCAGAAACAATGCTATTTTGTAGTGTAGTTGTGCTTTTCACGAACCTTGTTGACAAAAATAAAAGAAACATCTTTTTATATTCAAGAATGTATTATCTCTGAAAAAAACAATGAGAACTTTTGTGTAGTAAGCTTTGTTTCTTATATAAACTAGTGAGAGAATACACACAGATTTCATGGGGGAAGAATAGAGTTGGGTACCTAATTTGATTTTCTGTTTTCTTACAGCAATCATTTTCTTTCGCTAGAACAGCACACATGTAGATCTGTGTTAGCACCAGGAGGAAGGGCGGCGTGCCTGACTTGAGAATATGATCCCAAGACATTTGCAAAA
Organism: Alexandromys fortis; assembly: GCF_014885135.2. Taxonomy (NCBI): domain Eukaryota; kingdom Metazoa; phylum Chordata; class Mammalia; order Rodentia; family Cricetidae; genus Alexandromys; species Alexandromys fortis. The sequence continues at coordinate 138,256 of NW_026068022.1, forward strand.
CGTACATCTATGGGGAGCAGTTGACTCCATCTGGTGAAACACTTTTTAATTTTTTAATAATAATCATTTACCTCCTTTCATTTTTTTTAAAAGATGCTTGGATGTGGCTTGACAATTTTCTCTGGGTTGAATATACCACTGGCATCTTGAGTCAAGTCAAGTATGACTACCCAAACAAGACCCTTGGTCTACGGGGTATGTTAATATTCCCGCATGAAAGAGAAGTATGAACTGGGCTATGCATCCCTCTTCTCCCTGAACTTACACAGGGGTTTGATATTTGACTTTGTGGAGAGTCTTCAAGCAGTCACAATATTGGCCAGTGGGCCTTTTCAGTGGATGAGCTTTCATAGTAATCCATGCTGTAAGTAGGACTCTTTAGTGATGTCTTCTTTGCATAACCTACGCTCGTGTGTTCAACATCAATAAACTCATTGCTTAGCTACACTGGGGTATAATTCTCTTTTTTTGGCATGGCGCTGCCTTGTCTAACTAGAGAGAAAGGATAGAAACATCAATCTCAACCTTTACAGGAAGAGTCACATGGAACTTCTTTATATTATGGTATTGATTCAAGTGTTATACACTGAACTCATCTTAAGAACCTGGAAAAACTCTTTTGTTACTATTTATTCTGATTCTATTATCACTTTTATATTTTATGTGTTGAAACCAGTTTTTTTTTTGAGAAAGAGGACAATTAAAACTGTAAAGGGAGAGATCAAAACACCTCTGAGAAAAATACACCAGAGAAACTTCTGCAAACAGGTGCCTAAAATAGGAAAATAGAAATGAAAAGGTGAATAAAAATTATACTAAAGTACCAAGCTTTATGTAAAAAATGATTTAAAGTTATACAGTGGCTAGTAACATCATTTGTATTAATTTATATATTAGAAGTAGATATAGTATATAATGAAACATACTTATGAATAATGATAGAGGTTCATTTTTAAGATCATTATAGTAAATGTTTTAGGGATGAACAAGACAGTGTAGTGGGTAACAGTGCTTCCAAACATGCCTGAAAACATGAATTTTGTTTCTCAGAACTCATACAAACAAAATGGCAAGTACCAGGAATATTTTTAATCTCATTTCTCCCAAAAGAACATGGGAAGCGGATAAAAAGGTTCCTGCAAGCTTCTGTACTAGCTACCCTGACATATGCACTGCAGGAGAAGGAGGGAAAGAGAAGGAGGGGAAGAAGGAGAGGGAAAGGGAGGGGGAGAGGCAGAGAGTGGGAGACAGGGAGGGAGAGGGAATCCTATCTCAGTATCTCAAAAAGGTAGGAGGTGAGTGCATACACAGGAGTTTGCTCTCTGACTTTCACATATGCACTGTGGAACTAATGTGCCCGCATTCCCACACATAAAGCAGCCCATACACAAACATGCATACATAGTCACATCCTACACACATAGTGAAGTTTCAAAAACAATGTTTTCTGTTTATACTTGTCAAATGAAACTACATCTTGTCACTTTAGGTTTTGGATTGCTCCACACATTGTAAAATGTGGTACTCAGTGAATATACGACTCACAAATGTCACTTGACAATTCTGGGCTACAATTTGACGCTTAAAGCTTATCAGTTCTACTGGAAAGTCTAGCGGTTGCATAGATGTCTGATCCCAGGGCTTGCACTTTATGCACTTACATTGGCTGTACAGTTTCAGGGGTGACTGCATGACACATGGACTGCCTGGAGGGCTGCATCTGCTTTGCAAACACCCATGCCAGCCTTCCAAAGAACAAACTGAAACAATATTGCATGGAGACTGGGCCATTTCCCGATCTGATTTGCACTTTCACCGTTTTGGACTTCATTATTCTGTTCCCCTATTATAAAACAAAGCCAAAAGAACCCACAAACAAACAATAAAAAACAAACGCAGGCAGGAGATACAAGGAATATTCCTGTAGGATAGAACGACACCACGTGTAGCAGGCCTTTGTTAAGCTGAGATGTTTCCCAATAATATGCACAGCTAATAATTAATTTCCCCACACAGTGGCCCTTTGGAATTATTAAATTGATTTCTGCAGACTATTATCCAACACTTAGTGAAATCTCAACTATGTACCAGGTGCTGTCAGAACACAAAACTTGTCTCATTACCACCTACGGGGCCTAATTGCAACCCAAATTAAACAGGTAAATCAAATCAACAGAAACACTGACAGCTTCTGCAAGCACAGTGGTCATCTGCCAGCTCAAAGGAGCTAAAAGGCCAGGTAGTTTCCTTCGGTTTATTATCACACCCACCACATTTACCATAAACGGCAAGCGATTTCGGAAATGTTTAAACATAAGAGGGACCAGCACTACATTTGATGACTACCATCAAGATTCCTTTTCCACTGGAAAAAAAAAAAATTCAAAATGCAGTGGCACTTTTTAGCATAACTTATGCTACTGCCTCTCTAATTGTGTTTGCAGGTTTCACAGGGAAGTATTCTGTTGGGATAATTGCTCATGTTGGTGAAGATCAGTAATTTCGCTCTTCAGAAAATTACTCAAAATGTTGCAAGGAGATTTGCCTACAAACATTCAGACCTGAAAAGTAGAAACGGGTGCTGTTTTCAGACTCTTTCTCAAGACTCTTTAAGAAGTTTGTTCTAAGAATTTTTTTTTTTTTTGCTCTCAAGTTGCTCAAGAGACTCTTTAATTTGATAGGACAGAGATAATTACTGTCCTTTTAATGCATACAAATATTCCAGAATGAATTTTATATTTTACAAATGTAATACAACTTAGGAGAAATTAAATGTGTTGTTATATATAAAATTGGTAAATATATTCAACACATGTAATAATGTATTAAGGATTCACCAAATGTCATATCATAGTATATATTGATTATTATATAAATAATTAATATTTATTGAATGATATACTGGCAATTACTTATAATTTATTTAGATTATTTGCAGTTGTTGATTAAAACATAACTAGCTTTTAAAATTAAAAAATTATAGGTCTGTCTGAGTATATTTATAAATACCACCAGAAAGAGTTAAAAGCAGTATGCTCACATTTGCCTTCGAACTTAGAATTATGTGTATGATCATATGCACACAACAATACACACATGAACATATGTAATGTAATGTTGTAATCAGTATCTCTAGAGTTGAAGGTGCTCAGATATGTGTGTACTAGTAACACAATGCATTTTAAACATAATCATTTATCTAGAAGCTTTGCTTATATAATTGATTTTCTTTCTAAGGGTGTCTATATGCAAGTTAATTGCCCACAAGAGATATAATTTTAATTCTTACAAATTTTCCCTTCAAAATGTCTTTGTCTCCTAAGAATATTTAGTAAATTTGTCATAAATGCATTACTTTATGAGAGTTGGAAGGCATAAGTTTCTTTATAACTCTGAAACTATTGTTCGGGATATTTTCAACTGTTAAACATTGTCTCTTCTGTTACTTTTTTATCTATGACATAGAAAAATCATGTTCCTCATAAGATTCATAATTAAATTAAAAATGTTTATTTGCTATTAAATCTACTGATATTTCCCATCTTCTCTAGTTTAAATATTACTTATATATTATAATGTATAATATATATTCAACATATTAATTTTAATCATCTTATAACTCACATTTTTTATTTCTCATATTTTAGCCATCAAAATAAAAAAATTAATCAAAGTGGGTAATTCTAGTTTAAAATTTTATTTCCATTATTGCAATGGAAGTAACTTCAGTAAATAAAACAATGCTATGATTTGAAAACAAATCAGAAAAAGAGCTCTCTCTAAATAACAAATAACAACACTCCTTGGTCATTTATTTGAGTTAACCAGAACTTCATTCCACTTATTTTTCTTTTGCATTGTGCTAATGAGTTGATTACAGATAGCTATTGTTAATTGAGCATCTACCTACTTGTTTATAGGATATGTTTAGAAAACAGATAGGAGTCCTTTGGGAGCGTTTAAGCTACAGAATTTTAGTCAGGTCTGTCTTGGCTCAGTTTTATGCTTTCAAATCAGATTTTGGTCTTGGTAACTTAAGGAACCCTAGTAATTAAAACTGAAAAAATGAAGTAAAAGAAGAGGAATCTATTAATATGCAATAATGGCACCAGAGTAACTAATAAAAATACTCTTATGAAAGCACCAGGTCAAAATTCTCTTTAGGATTTTCCTTCATTTAAGAAATACATTATAGAATAATGTCTACATTGCTTAGTAGGAGGATATTGTGGCTTTCTCTTCTTAGCTATCCATAACAGATGAAGATGATTATACTGGATTCAAGCCACAGTGTTTTCACTTGAAGGGCCATAAAACTGGGGAAAGTAATTTAATCATATTTGTTATAATTTTGTTGTTGTTGTTGAGACAAAGTTTTTCTGTGTACATCTGGATGCCCTGGAATTCAGACTGTAGACCAGGCTAGCCTTGAAATCATAGAGATCTGCCTCCTCAACCTTCCACTGTAATTTATTTGCAAATTTAGAGAATCATACGTTATCTAAAAATTATTCCTAATGTAGCTTTTTCTAAATAACCAGGGAATTCAAATGAAGTAGAAACAGAAGAACATATTTAGTTTAATATTCTACATTTGAGCCTTTTCAAATAAAAATCCCAGTATGAAGAACTTTTAAAAAATGTATTCTTATGAATCTATAAAATGGTGAATTCAGTAAATGGGATCAAGACACAAGTACTGAAATGGATAAAGTTTTGGTCCTTCCACATTTTATAAGCTTACTTTTGCTTTCTTGTTTCTGTGATTCTTCCTTCAGACACTATTTGTTATTTATAGAAAATATCCTGAGAGGTCAAATTTTCTGAATATAGATATTTATTTTTGTATGATCAATAACTTTTATAGTTATATTTTGTTACTACCCTTTATTATTTACATGTGCTAATTTCAAGGTGCATTAAGAATAATTATTTGTTTAGTAAGGGCAGCTATAAAGTGTGTTTGAGTAGCAGGCTTCAATGAAGCTGCCACAATCTTGGTTCCTCTCTACACTATATCCCTTCCCTACTCTACAGAAATTGTACTGATTTTTCACTACTTGATCCTTAAATGTAATCGCTCCACTTCAGGGCTATTTAAAGTAGACTCTCATATGTCTAAGATGCTGGCGCTTTAGCTCGATGAACTAAATTAATCTGAGATTCATTATAGAATGTTTTTCTTTTGTTATAAATACTGAAACTAACATATGTGCATTGATATATTCATATTCTAGAAATCTTGTATTGCTGACTATATTAACGAACAGAATTATGAAAATTCTTATGAGAGCCTGGGAGGGATTTTACTAAAGAGATCCTGGTAGGGGTTAGTTGTAACAGAAAGAAGAGGTAGGTTCTTGTGAAGCACCAGAAATATTAGTAAAGTGCTAAGAAATGGATATGATAAAGACTAAAGACAGAAATGAGTAAATTATACACAGAAAAGAGACACATGCAACAAAGAGATAAAGTTAATAACAGAGCTGAGAATGGTTCCAGTGTATCTATGCATTCTGGTTTTCTTTTTTTTTTTTTTTTTGATTTTTTGAGACAGGGTTTCTCCATAGCTTTTGGTTCCTGTCCTGGAACTAGCTCTTATAGCCCAGGCTGGCCTCGAACTCACAGATATCCACCTGCCTCTGCCTCCTGAGTGCTGGGATTAAAGGCGTGCACCACCACCACCCGGCTCTGGTTTTCTTAATGGTATTATATGAAAGTTTTTATACAAAGTGTCATGGGTCGAAATCAAATCTCCCAATTGATGTACTAATTAGAAGGTATAACATTTATTGGGAAATGGAATAATGTCGTAAAACCAGATCTCCTAAAGAAGAGATTAGTGCTGAAGAAAGAGACCCCAGAGAGCTCTCTTGCTCTTTCTATCATGGAAAGGGCCCAGCTTGGAGAAGACATCAATTTTTTAGAAAGTGGGTAACATGACAAGGAATCTCCTGCTCTTTTGATATCAGCCTTCCAAGTCTACTGAACAGTGAGTAACAAATTGACACAGTTTACAATTTCATGATAGTTTTTCAGTAGACCTAACAGATGGACTCTTAAGGGAATACTTTGAAAAAGAACAACACAATAATGATTCTATACAAACTTGGTTACCTACACATCAGCATATGTGGCATTGCCCTGTGTTTTACTTAGTGTATGGTAAAGTAATGAGTATACTAAAAATGGATCACAGTGTTTAGTAATACAATACTGCTAGCCATCAGTACAAGCTAGAAGAACCAAAATTCCTTCCAAAGACATGTAAGATGTAATTTTAATTTTGGTTTGATTCTGAGTGTAAACAAAAAGGCAGCAAAATACATAAGCAGAAGTTCTGTTTTCTATCCCTCTAGTAATTAAACTTCCTTCATTCATTTCACATCTTAACCAAATATGCACTGAGTCTTTCTACCTTCCAAGGAGCTGTTGTAGAAGCTGGACTACAGCGGTGAAGGAAAGAAAGCACGTCTTCCTTTTCCCTTGTTTCAGTTCACAGAAATGGGGGGTCCTCTGGACAGTCAATCAACTTTTCCTCACTCCCAGATACATTTCTTCATCTATAAAGTGTTCTCGCATCAGTTTGCCAACTGAGATGCATCTGATTAAGTTAGCCTAGTGCTCTGGGTTATAGCGATGTGGTGATGGGAGACTGTACTCTCACAGCTTCCAACCACTGCACATCAGGATGTTTTCTTTTTCTTTTGGCAATTTCTACAGTTCCGAGCTTGACTCAGACAAGATTTCTTTCTTGGAAGGGATCCATTACAGAGCCTAATTCAGTGTATGGATATAAGGAATTAACACATTTTACTGAAACATTTATAACCTAATTAAATTATCTTTGTGCAACTGTTTCCACCTCATGTATTTAAGTGATCTTGAACCTTGAATTGAGTATATGATTAAATTAGAAAGATACATCTTCCTAGAAACATGTAGTACTTAAAAATTAATGAATTAATACTGTAGCCACAAGTTTTTTTTTTTTTTCAGAAGGATAGGACTACCCATTAAATCAGTCTATAGATAAATGGGACAAAATTTGGCTTGAGATAAGCAAATAGACATTTTCTTTGCCAAGGCGTGTAGTGACTTATGTGCAGGAAACATACTTTTCCCCAGGTAGGTTCCCAACGTTAATATTTTGGACTAAATTATAATTTTCTCTGAATCACTTCCTCGTGCATCACGGGATATTTACTAGAATCCTTGCTCTCTCTCTTTTGGATCCCAGTAGCATCATACTCTACCATCCATAAAAGAAAAAAATTTTCAAACACTAACAAATGTTTCCTAAGGAACAAAATAGTCCAGAGTCATAAAGCACTACCTCCCATAAAATCTTGAGCCAGCAATTGGTGTGTTAGAGACGCCTATTATACTGGAGTGTTGGAAGATGATTTCTGTGGAAATGGAAAAGTTGGGAATAAACAGTAAAAAGGCAGATATCCATTATTCAATTGTTGGCATAAATTTGATTATTGATAATGACTCTTCTATTATCCTTCTTTCAATATTCTTTATTATGTATGCATTTTTGCTTGAATTTGAGAAGTTAGGTCAGGATGCTGTGTTCAAGATTCAATGAATTGAGATAATATAGTACAGCCTTAAGAGGCTTGTTACAGCATCCAGATAGAAACTCAAGTGAAGGCAGAAATGCCGTCAATGACAGAAACTGTCAGACTGAATCTCTGTAGCATGCCAATAGTTAGTCCTTAACCAATACAGTTGATCATCTAAACGGAAAATTAATGAAAATGCAACTTTATTGGTAGAAGAAAGAAGTGATTCTCAACATTGCTTTCTAACACAATTACTGACTTTGTTTCATTACATTTATTTATTTAAGATTTCTGTCTCTTCCCCACCATCGCCTCCCATATGCCTCCCCCTCCCCCAATCAACTCTGCCTCTCTTATCAGCCCAAAGAGCAGACCAGGTTCCCTGCCCTGTGGGAAGTCCAAGGACCTCCCACCTCCCTCCAGGTCGAGTAAGGTGAACATCCAAACAGCCTAGGCTCCCACAAAGCCAGTATGTGTGTGTAGTAGGATCAAAATCCAGTGCCATTGTTCTTGACTGACAGAGACAGAGTCCCACATTGGAGCACCAGACTACAACCCCAAGGTACAAATCAGGAGCAGAAGGAGGGAGAGAGAGCACGAGCAAGGAACTCAGGACCATGAGGGGTGCACCCACACACTGAGTCAATGGTGATGTTCCATGAGGAACTCACCAAGGCCAGCTGGACTGGGTCTGAAAAAGCATGGGATAAAACCGGACTCAGTGAACATAGCGGACATTGATTTTGTTTCATTTCAAAGATGCATTTGATCAACACCACATGTATTTGTATGGGGGTTGTTGTCTGAGATGAAGGATGCACTGCTATCCGGTGTGTGATAACCGCCCTTAACATGATAAGCTTTGTGTACTCGTCAACTTTATCGATAATATGCATGGACAACAAAATGATTTCTGAGTGCTCTGATCAATATTTGGACAATCCTCACGTCACATCATGGCATTTGCCACATCAAATAGCTTCCTCTCTAGCCACTGTATGATTGCATTTTCCTTTCTCTTTGCTCAGAGTATGTTCTTGAAATTGTGGCATTGACTGTTTTGTCAACAAGCTACAGATTTGTTGCATTTCCTTTTCTGTCCATCATTATATTCGCCGAGTATGACTTCATGAAGAAAAATATATCCCCTTTGAGTTATGAAAATATTATTCTGGCAAGTAACAAATTGGAGGCTATTATTGCATAATTTCAGAAAGAAGTGAGAAATTATCTGTCCAGAGGGAACATGAAGTAGCCAGGAAGGAATATGACCCCATACATTTTAAAGGAAATTAAAAAGTAAGAATGCGTGATGACTAGGGAACCTTTGTGCCATTAGTCTGCCTCTTCCTTTTCTTCATTTCAAAAAAGGACTGTTAAACTAGTACAGCATTTACAAATGGAAGTGTTAAGATCTGACTCTACCACTGTAGATCAGCTGTTATATGCGTAGAAATAGCCCAATAAAACACCTAAAATACTGTAGTAATAAGGACGTAGAAATGATTTTAAAGACATAATCATTAGAACAAGTGGTATAAATGGAGACAGGAAGGTAGAAGCATGATTGTCTATTTACAGAGGTCTTGGGCTATCTGTCTGTACACACAGTGCACATTTTTCCTCTTTTGTGGTAATAGAAAAACCCAAACAGGCAATTTTCTAGACAAGTAAATGAATAGGTATAATGGTTTGTGACATTTTAAAAATATAAACGGACACATGGAATGTCCTATTTCCTAATAGTATAATTTTAACGCCTATGAATTCTGTCAACAGTCAGAGTAAACAAAAATAATACCAGAGATCAGGAAATAAACACAACTTTTAAATACCGTCCACAGCACACTGTCCAAACCCAGCTTCTATATAATGTTTATACTCCTGCATGCTTTTTTCAGGAACAGATTGCAGATGTAAGAGGGAGAATCTCCCCGAGAAGATAATTTCCACATATAATGCACCTTATCGTTTTCTATCTCCCTGCAACTCCTTCATGTTCATTTTATTGATTCTTCTAAATCAAATTTATCTTCTCTCATTTACCCATGCACCCACTCCCGTTGGTGTTGTTTACTACTCAGCTCTTCGTAGATTCCTGAGTTCTGTTCAACTTGCTTTGCTTTTCATAAATGAAATAATGGAAGCGCCGTGAAATGCCTCTGAAATCTTTCTCGGGTGGGTAGAAAATAGATACCCCGTGTTACTTGTAAATTTTTGGTCACACACAGGTGAGGGATGCATTTCTTGGCTGTCTGTATTGTCCACAGTGTGCATGGCTTGGCCATATCGGTAGACAAATTATCTTGGTCGGAGAGAAGCATGTTGTCTGATTGAAGACAGGGACAGTGTGCAGAGATAATTTTTTTAGGTGTTGCCTTTATACTGTCAACCTGTTGGGAGATGAAAAACTGACCCAGGCAAATAAAAGCAGATCACCCTGCCAGAGAAGTGGGAAATGAATGTGCTTATGAGATACACTAGTTTACTTTGGGATAAAAAGTAGTGAAAGTTTTGGGAATATGTGGCATCTGGATTTCTGGATGTCTGATAGGATCAGTTTAGGTGATGATAAGGAACACTCACGAAACCTTGAGTTGATAATCCTCTGGGGCGGGGAGGACACCATGACGACTTGTAATTCAGTCTCTAAACATGAGGCTGGGTATGCTCACCATTTTCTTTTATATATTTTCTCCTTTTGTGAACGATGACTTGAATACGTGCCCCTGTGTTTGTTAAGTGAACCTCTCCTGTTGTTGGCTCCATCTTCAACTGTAGTGTTTGACTCGTAGATAATATGGTGGAAAATGCCACAGTCTTTGTTTGGGGATTTTTCTTTGTTTGATTTTGGCAGAACATAGTACTATCTCCCTTTACCAAGTCTAACTCAACTTTGTGTTTTACACAATGTACTATTTTAAATCTCTGTATGTGTGTGTGCATGTGTTCTCCTGTCTGTCAGCACATGTCCATGTACACATGGAAGCCAGAAACTGATTTCAGGTGTCTGATTCCACAAGTTTCCACCTTTTCTTTTGGTTGTCGTTTTGAGACAGGTTCTTTCACTGATCATGGGGCCAGTTTGCTAAGACTTACTGGCTTCTGTGTCTCTACATATAGTGTGCTAGCACAACAGACCCATGCTGCAATGTGCAGCTTTTCCCCTTTGTGATGTGGTCAGACCTCAGTTCCCTTTGACTACATGAGAACTGCTTTACAGACTGAGCCATCTCCTTTATACTTTGTTCTATGTTCCAGGCTGGGTGCTTTCAGAACTTTAGCCCTTGCTTCAGCTTCTCCTTGTTCAGTCTATTCTGCCTAATTTCTCTCTTTTCTTCCTGAATCCATTCTTAATAACACTATTTAGAAAATATTCCCTTCTCTCTCTCTCTTCCTTCCCTTTGCCCCCACTTCTCTCTTTTACCAACAATAGCAATTCTCTTTTATCATTATTTATATTTTAAATCTGATTTATTTGATTTTTTACACCTGATCTCTTTATCAAGATTACTACCAAAATCTAGGGAGATCAAATATCTCCTGCATAGATAACTAAGGGACAATATTTTGTTCAATCAGTTTTTCTGCACCAACATAGTTTGCTTTCCATTGTTGTGATAAAGCACCATGATATGAGCATCTAGGGAGTAAAAAAACCATTGCCTTGTATGACTCAAACACAGTCTATCACGAAGGACATTGAGGGCAGAAGCTCAAGGAAGAAAGGCAGAAACAGGAGCTAGACCAGATGGAATGGAGGAATGCTTCTTATAGGCTTGTTCATCACAGCTTGCTTAACCTGCTTTCTTCAGCAGCCCAGAACATGCTATCTGCCCACACAGCAAATTTTCAAATGGATTCCCCTTTTTGCAAATGATTCTAGTTTGTGTCATACTGACAAAAATACTAACCCCCCCCCACACACACACAAAAATCTATCTCTTTTGTCAAAAATACACCAGTATAAATACACAACAGATTTTGGGCTCTTGATACAATATTATAATATAAACATTTACTAAGAAATTCCACTAATGGATGAAGAACCATTGCTACCTTCCTTCATTCTTCTTCCACGTCTTAAAGAAATCTAGTACTCAAGTGACTTTACGGACTATCAAATAGTTCTCTGTCATAGTTCGATTGTTTTCTTTAAAGTAAATTGGCTCCTAATAATATAAAGAAGGACACACTTGCAGAACAATAATTCTATCACTACTAAATGTATGTCCTTGTTCGTGTGTGTATGGTTAGTATGTGTGTGTGTGTGTCCTTGCACACACATGATTGTGAATGTGTGCAGTAGGTACTTGGCTGTAGGCAAATTCACATGAGAGTCCATGATCTTGAACTGAGCTAGTACACTTGGCTATTGTAGGTGTCTAATTGAAAACCTGCAAGCGTCGTGGGGAAGAGATTATTTGTCACCCATATTACCTTTGTAAGAGTCTTCTATGGTTGATTTTGCATGTGTGCTTTCATTCAGTGCCCTAGGAAAATCAAGAAATGTAAATAAAAAACAAACAAACAAAACCCCCCACTATTAGTTGTTTGTTTTTCACACCTATAAACACATTGCTTCACCCTTTCCTAGAAAATTTTCACTATGAGATTCCCTAAATGCACTGGGGGCAATTCGGGAATAATACAAGGTGCAGGGGCAGTGTCCTGGCAAAGATCTCCCTTGTTGCAGTACCCATTATAAACCCAAAACACAGAAGAGGTTCTGGAGCCTGAGGTTCCGGAGCATGAGGAGCACAGAGTGACTTCAGTCAAAGAGCTTAGCATGGCTCATTTTTATGCTTAAAGCTTCCCCTCACCTCCTTCCACAAAACCTACTCCAGGGACTAAGAAAGCCAATCTTCTCCATGAATCAGGCCACAAGAGCAAATAACAGACATTATATTCTCTGGATACTGGAACTGTACTATCCAGTATTATTGCTAGCCCCTGTTTGTTCAACCACTGCCCTCCCTAAAGCAATTCTTTGGGGGTATGTTCAGGTTTTCTGAGCCTGTCCATGCTTCTACCTTGACTTTTTTTCAGTCCTTGCTGATGAGAGAAGCGCGGGAAGTCTTTGATGAGTTAGTTGACCATTCTAAGGAGGGAGGGCAGGGGCTTGGCTGAAGAACCTGTTGTCAGCTGCAATTGTTCAGTATGACCCTGGGAGGAGACAAGGGCCCTGAAGCCATAGATCTTGCCTCTTACCAGTCTCTTGTCACAGGAGTCACATAAAAGTGCCACACTGTTTCCCTATTCCATCAGCAGAAATCGTGATCAGCCCCAGACTTTGGGTGAGGGCATCTGACACCAGAGCACCGTACTTCCCTTTCAGGTCTCACACAGCTATGAGAACTGGGAGCACTTGCGGGTGACACAGGCACTCAGTTTTGAGGGATGCGGTGTGGGGTGTGGTGTGGCTTAGAAGTGACTCACTTGAGGAAGAATGCTAGCTCAATCCCTCCATTTACATCCCAGGACCTTCCTCTTCACACTCTAAAGGAGAGATCTAACCTCACAGGGCTGATAGTGGTCAGCGCATAGGAAACCCAAGACCCTCCTGTATCTCAATCCTCATCAAGTCCCCCTGTGGGTTCCATCCACCCGAATGAATTGGTACCTAAGGAAGCACTGCACTTCTTTCTTGGTCCATCTAAGGTAGGAGGTAGGGGACATTCACTCCAGAGGACTCTCCTCCACAGGGACGTGTCAAAGCACTGAGTGGGTCAGGCCAGACTTCCAGTTAAATCCCCGACAGACACGGACCCTGCCACTTCTACCTTCAGAAGGTACTAAGGGAAGCAACAGCAGCCCCTTGCCTCCCCAACCTTCTGAGCCCTATGCAAATAAGGCTCGCCCTCCACAGTGCAGGAGGGTCCATAGGCACCTGCGGGAGCTGGAAGAGAAATGAGTCTTCAAGCATGCCGGCTTCCCTGTTCTAAGAACGACATGTGAGCGCAAGCCATCGTCGCCCCGTGTGGTTTGCCTTCTCCGCGGGGGTCATCTCACATCAGCCTCGCTAAGCGAGAAGCGCCTGAGCTCGAACCCGTGGCTGGGGGCTCCACTGCGGACGAATCCCGGGGACGCGCCTGGCTGGATGAGACGGTGTGCGCGCGGAGGGATCCGCCGGGGCCGCGCCTCCCCGCCCCGTCCCGCCCCCGCCTCCTCCCGCCGGCTCCGCTGCCGCCGCGGCGGCCGCTGCTGCCGCCGCCGCCGCTGCCTGGATATAGTGCGGCAAGGCGCGGAGCTTGCAGTCACTTTGCGAGGAGGAGCGCGCGGGCTGCGGGCGGCTGGGGCAGCCGGGAGCGACGGCGGGCTAGCAGAGGCGGCCGTGGCAGCGGAAGGTTCTCTCTCCGGGGCTGGACTTAATAACTTTGGAACTGTCCGCCGGTGTCACGTCCTGAACATGAGCCTCCTCCTCTCCTTCTACCTGCTCGGGTTGCTTGTCAGTAGCGGGCAAGGTAGGAGTGTGCGGCTTTCTGGCTTTACTTTCCCTCCCCCTTCCACCCAACCCAGAGAGGCAAAGAGCGAGGCACTGGAGCGATGGAACCAAGGCACCAAAGTTGCGGTGCTTCTCCGGGCGACTGTTAGGATTTTAGCTCTTTCTTTTGGCTGTCCCTAAAATTTTCTCTGTTGGCTCGAAGGACCCTTAAATAAGAGGAGACCGTGAAGAATTGGAGCTAGGCATCGGTGGGAGAGAGATCGGGGGGAAACTGCTTCTTCTTCTGGGATTTTTGGCTTTCTCTCTTATTACCCGAAATTGGATGAGTGTTGTTGGTGTGTATTCATAGTTAAATATCTGAGGTTGCGGAAGGGAAGGGCATAGTGGTGTTTTACAGAAGCGACAAAAAACTATCAGCATTAAAGTCTTTTATCAAAAAATCTCTGTGGTGTGCAAGAAATTCAATTCTTGGAGATTCTTTTCTCCTTCCCCAACACCTATTCTTGGCTGTGAAGTGAACGTTTGATGGCTTATTTATGTTGGAAACTAACGGGCCATAGATGCTGTAAGACAGCAAATGGCTAAAACTAGGGTTGTGTTGCAGGCATTCATTGTGACCCCCACCCTCCTGTCAATATAGAAAAATCTGAACACGTTCTAACATCCGATTTGAATTACACCTGTAAGGGATTTGGGAGGTTGTGGAGCATTTTTTTTTTTTTTTAATTTGGGTGGGGGAGGAAAAAAGACTGTAGAATAACCCTAGGGACAATTGATGGAAGCGATCTCTGCTAGCCTTCTGTACAGAAGATATGGATTTATCTTTTTGTCTTACATAGTACACGTTCGCATAAAATATATTCACAATCATTTGAAAGGTTTTCAACTGTCCAGACAAGTTTGGACATTTAATGTGGGAGACAAAATGTCAAAATGTGAGATGGTGGAAGTCGTTAAAGGCAATGCGAATATTCATGGTTTTTCATTTTGTTGGAAAGTATAGAAATGCCATATTGTTTGTGCTTCATTTTCTACGAAATTAATAAATTTTAAGATAAGTTAAAATATCTTCTCTAAATCCAATTCTAAGCATTTTTTCACCTCTTCGGTGTTGCTCATTTGGTCCAGCAGGGGGTGGTAGAACTCCATTTTAAACAAGAAATGATTGTTTCTGCTCTTGCTCACACTGTCCTTCTATCATTCTTCAGCAGGGCTTGGCATTTTAGATGTAAATCCTTCCTTTCTCTGTCCTTCTCTTCAAACTACAGTGTTAGTAAATGATGAACCGCGATTGGATGCAGATTTTTAATGTTCCAAAGTTAGAATGCACACGCCGGATATTTCTCTCATTTGTAAAGTGTCTCAGTCAGGAGCTCCTCTTTTTCTTATCCTAACATAGGATGGGGGATAGTAGTCTTGGAAAAATTGCAGATAGATTCATCTGAAGCTAATATTAGTCTCGTTCATTAATTCAGTCACTTCTCTCGCAAAGATCAGCATGCCATATCCGTGTGCACGACAAGATACAAGCTGCCACTTTTGGAAGGCTGCTGATTGTGTTTAACTGTTCATTTATAACACAGACCAGTCTGAATCTGAACAGATAGGCTGAGAATGTAACTTAGATGCAATTAGGTGAGTGTAGTTAGAGTAATATGGGACAAGTTCCTGCAGGTTGATGATTACCCTGTGAGGTGTCTGGAGAAAATCAGCTCAGTTTTCCAGTCTGTGCATTTATCATTGCTGATGCGAAGGGTGTTGGAATTCAGGGATAGGAGGGAGGCTGGAATGTTTAAGTATCTAGGTAGAAATAGTACACAAAGACAGATGCACCTTGGTTCTCTATATGTAACATTTATTTGAAATTGTGATTCGGCTGATTTATAATCAGTGCAGAGGGTAGTTACAGAGAAGAACTGTGGAACGGAAGCATGCCTGCAGGGGAACCCATATTCCCTGTCAACGAAACAGGGCAGAAGGATGGCATCTTTGTAAAGAAGATCTCTCGGTCTAGTGCAGTGGTATGACACGCAGAGAGCCATAGTTGAGTATCCGGGGGAACTAGCTTTTGTGTGAACAGGCATGTACTATTGCTGTGCCATGTGTCGTAATGAAGTCAAAGATGCCTGGAAACAGAAGTCCTTATTCCAGAGCCTCATTTCTCTAGGCTGCTGTTTTCTTCTCTAATTAAGGGTGCAGCAGCAAGTATCCGGCACACCACTGGGAGCTGTTTTTCCTTTTTTAATGAACCGTGTGTAACTCACATTTCTGTTTATTCTTTTGTATGTTTATTTTGTGACGGAGCCATGAAAACCTACCAGCCAGTGACCCTCAGGCTCGCGTTGGAAATACTAAAGCCTCAGCTGGCTGATTTATGATTCCAACAATACACTTGCAGGGGATTTTATGGAGCATGATTGAAGCTGTTGGTTGGGGAAAGTGGTGTGCAGTTTGACTGGGGAAAGGCAACGATGAAGTATTCCCTTTTAAGTAGTCAAAACGTTTTGAACCACAACAGTTGAATGGACGAAAATGACCCAAGTGAAAAACCAGCTAACTTAAGTGGATGCCAATACCATAATTAGCTAACGAGGCCTAATAGCTTACTTTCAACCCCGTGTTATTGTGCATGCTAGTGAAAGCTTTTTTTATTATTATTAAAAATTGAAATAGAAATGTTCCTTTAAAAGCCTACCATTTCCACTGAAGGATTACTATCTAATGAAGGGAGGTTGTTAACTTTGAATGCAGTTGCCCATGGGAAGAAATGTATAATTCTTTGACTTGTGCGATTGCCTTTACCTTATTCTTAAGACTTGGTCACAGCCTCTGTTGTCACAAATCTCTACTGAGCCTCTCATTAACAGGGCATGTTCTGTCTTTTAGTCAAATTCTCAAACTGAAATAGGAAAGGGTTTCTTCTCAAACTTCCCGCATGCTTAAGATCATTTTCATTTTCTTTTACGAATCATTTAATATGATTCATTCCATCCGGTCTGCTACTGTTGTTCACATATGAGAAACAGAAGCACTGCTCCACTGAAACCCAGCATTGCTCATCCACGCAGTGCAATCCGTGTCAGCCATGGATTGCATCCTTAAGCCTAAATCATGTGCAGGGGACCTGTGAAATGCCCACTCACTGAGAGAATCTGGACATCTGCTTACACTTTTTCTTTCTGGAAAAATGATAGTAAGTGACTGATCACTAGAGATCTGTACCTTCTGAAGACAGAGCACAGATGTGTGGGTGCCTACTAGCCACAAGTCCACAAATGGCCCCTATGTATAGGCTGTAACAGCTAATGGCCTCTCCTTAAGCCTTTATCTGTCTACCCTGCTCTGTTTCTTTGCCTGCATCCTCTTTGTGTGAGATTTCTATTGAATCAACTGCATGTACATTTAACTTAGGGAAGATAGGCTCTGTAAATTAATGTATTTTTTTTTTTTGTCAGTGAATAGCCCAAAGTATTCCCTCCCCGACGTGATGCCTGCTGCTCTCACTTTCATTTCCCAAGCTGAATCTGAGCCCAGTGGGCAATAGGAGAAGTTGGTAAGTCCCGAGTGTCAGATGAGTTTTTTCATCAACACAGGGGACTGAGGTTCTCTCAGATTTAATATCTTACAGAAGAAGCAATTAAGGGAACAAAAGAACCTCATTCAGTAAAGGAAAAAGGTCAAGCTTCATATAATTTTGTAAATAAAAATGGCCTTCTTTCCCGAATGAGCTGGTTTGTTTTGAAACAAGGAAAGCCAGCCTGAGGCTAGTAACTAGCTGAATAGTGGGGCTCATTTTGAGGTACAGGAGCTGAAACGCAAGTAGAGCATCTACATTTGGAAGTCTCTCAACCTGATCCTGCTGCTTTCTCTGGCATTTGACCCTGGGAAAATCATTCTGACTTATCCTTTTTTCCAGGGTCATCATCTTAACAATGGACTTCTGATAGTGTAAAGGAAAATGTTCAATTGATCGGAGACAGGAGAAAGAGTCTTATCTGGGATTCTGTTGTTATTTTTATCCACAATGACATTAATCTGGCTCTTGGAATATACACAATCATTTAAATAATATTAGTATTCTTATAAAGAAAGTATGCTTGGTTCTAAGGTTTTACTGAATTCAGAAAATTTTGAATTCCTTGCCTCTTTATATCCTGCCAATTATATTGAGGCTAAGGCTATTTAAAAGATTATAAATTGCTTTTAATTTTCCAAATTACATGATAGAACACATTAAGAAGCAACCAGCACTTTTATTAAAAGTAACATTCTGCCAATTAACTGAATTAAGTTGTCATTAATTGTTCAGCAAACACATGTACTTTTCTGTGGAACCCTTTTGAATATTTTAATGGATCTTTGCTGTTTTATATTATACAGGTGCTAATACTAAATAGCCGAAAGCATTTTCTTCTGAGGGACATACATTACTGTGCCTCTATCAGTTAATCAAGTACCACCAGTTATGTTAGAAGGCTATGATGTCATGGGCCAGACTTTCCTAGATTTAAATAATTAAAATGGGTGCAAAATAATTTTGAGAATCTTTATCATAGACAAGGGAAGACATGTTTAAAAACCTTCAGGTTGATTACAGGGTTTTGGTTCTGCATTATTAAAACCATATCACAGGGAAAGTCAAAGTCATTGTCTTTGAGATCATAAGGCACAGACTACCGAGGGGCTCTTGACCTTGAAGAAGTAGCTGTAATTCTTAGAACTTTGATTTGTTCATTTAAAATTTTGACATGCACATATCCTATTGTTTGATCTTGATGCTCAACCATGAAGAATAGCTGGGAAACTGATACCTGTTGGCACAGTATAAAATATCAAGCTTTTTATTTCAGATTGTGTTCACTATATTCAATAATAAGCAGGCAGATAAAAGTTAATAGCATATTGAAATACCTCTTATTCAATTATATAAAATCAGCAAAATTTGCTTTGTAATTAGAAATATCTTATACGATTAAAGACTGTTAAATTCATTGATGGCTGGAACTCTTATCATTTAATCATACATTTATTTGTTTATTTCTTTATATCTGCTATGTTGAAGAAACCTCCTTAGGCAAAAGTCGTAGAACAGTTGCATACATTGTATAATGAACAACCTTACAGGAGGCTCCATTTACAAATGTAAGACATATGCATGAATTTTTAATTGTCAAGGTGATGTCAGTAAAAGATCTTGAACTCTGAGGTACACTTGATGCTTAGAGTACACACAAAGTTAGGATAAGCAACTTAAATGAGTATCAAATAGAAAACGATGTGGGTAATAGCTAGAGCTCTAATTTCTATGTGCTGAACGCACATTACACAACAGCAAATTTTTTTTGTAGATGTAAAAGTTTAGAGATTGTCAGAGTCAGAAAAATAATAAAATGACATCATCTGAATAGGACAAGATGGCTGTGCTTATGAACTCAGAGTCACTGTGACTGCCTGCAGAAGATCAAGCCACCCTTAATCCTGACAAGGATTAGGCAGGTACTAATGAACTCAACTCTTACCTGAGGGCTTAGAAAGAGATGGTGGCATCTAGGAGAAGGGAAAGTCAGACTTATTTAAGTGGGTGGCTTTTGTTAGGTCAAGTATGCTCATGTCTATGGCCCCACACTCAGAAATATATGGTATACTAATTAATGTCAGTGGTTTATCTGGTAAATTAATGTAAAATTGTATCCACTACATGGAGGTTGGTAGAAAGGTGGAATTGTGAGGACGGGCATGAAGGTGTGGCTAAGCTAATTGTGTTTGCTTACTCTCCATGAAACCCCAGGTTTGATTTGCAACACTTGAAAAGGCAGTCATCTATCATACCAACCAAGCCCAGCTATAACACCACCACCAACAAAAACACATATCACACACCACTCACATGAGTGCACCAAGATACATTTTAATTTGGTGTCTTTTGGCAGTTAACTAAGTCACAAACACTGAATGGGTATAAAGTGAGTACCTTCTCACCATGTTCTTTTTAAATGTGATTATTGTCACTTTGTAACTCAAGTTTATAAAGATTTTATGTTTAGTTTTATGGGAAAGAAAGTGAAATACAGAGAAAGGATCCGATTTCTTATAACTATTGCGATTAGCCATTATTTGGAATTACTAATTAGTCTTTACTTGTGTTTCATTATCTGTTTTCTCTTCTAAAAATGCTTGATGTTTCTGCTGAAAAGTCTGCATTCATGTTGATTGATAGAGAATGGTAGTCCATATTGTCAGTTGAGAAAATAAAATATTAATATAGATTGGAAATAAAAGACAAAGATACAAGTGAGAAAGCAACAAATCATCCAGCACAAACATTGTGAAACATCAGAAGATATCATGTGATTGATTATTCAAAGGTCAGAGAGAATCCTTGGTATTCATCCCTTATCTTAATGAAAATCCATTGACTGCTCATGGTGAAGCTTAATTGTGAAGCAATCCTCTATTTCCATTACCTTTGCTTTTTTCATGATGACCCAAGACACAGAAAACACAAATGTCCTGTCTAAATACTGGGAAATCAGAATGTGAACTTGAGACACATTTAAAGTGGAGCCTATTCTCATGAAACCACGTTTCTACTCAGTGCAACAGAGAGCTTCAAAATGGATAGAGTAAATGAAGACAAGGACACAGAAGAGGGGAAAACAACATGAACAACTTGCAGAAAAGGATGTAGCTGTCCCAGGGACAGAAATAATCCAGCTCTGTGTATCCTGTTTGAATATTTATTCAGTTGTTTGATCTATTGGTTGATTGAGAAAG
Organism: Alexandromys fortis; assembly: GCF_014885135.2. Classification (NCBI taxonomy): domain Eukaryota; kingdom Metazoa; phylum Chordata; class Mammalia; order Rodentia; family Cricetidae; genus Alexandromys; species Alexandromys fortis. The sequence continues at coordinate 159,046 of NW_026068022.1, forward strand.
GTTAGGCATGGCATCCAGTATGGGATACTGTGGGCTATGAAGGCAGAAAGTGTTTGAATCAATCCTAAATTTGATACTTAGGTTGATCTTTGAGACCTAGATATTGAACAGGAAAGAAGATTGACAAAGATGTTTGTAAGGTACTGGCCATGTGCTATATGGGCCAAAGATAAAAAATGAAGAAGAAATTAGTGGACATGGTATGATTCTCTGAAAGCATAAATGTATCTTTTATTAAATTTTATTTTTGTTGGGTAGTGGTGTCATATCTTTAATATCTTTAATCCCAGAACTTGGGAGGCAGAGGCATGAAGATCTCAGTGAGTTCATGGCCAATATGGACTATAAATAAAGATCCAGGACAGCTAGGACTGTTTCACATAGAAGCCCTCTCTTAAAAAAAATAAAAATTTTATTTTCTATGATTTTTGAGGATGTTCTCTCTATTACATTGCTCTGTCTATCCTGGAACTTGTTATGTTGACCACACTGGTCCTGAACTCCCATATATTGCCTTCCTCTGCCTCTCAATACTTGGATTAAAGGCATGTGCCACCTGGCCTGGTGAAAGCAAAAATGTCCCACACAAGTTTAATATGGAAGATATATCTCTATCTATCTATCATCTATCTATCTATCTATCTATCTATCTATCTATCTATCTATCTATCTACCACAGTTAAAATTCATTAGAGTATATAATTAATGTATGCAAATAGTTATAATTGTAGAAAACTAGGTGTGAAAAAAGGTTTTACTGGTTAAGTTAGGTACAATGAAGAAATCCAAATGAAGAAAATCGACTCATGTACTTTCAGACACCAACACAAACATAAAAAGCTGAGGGCAGTGGTGGGCAATTGTAATCTCAGTGGAAGGGTTTCAGGGGCAGGTGGACACTTGTATCTCTAATGCTAATCAGCTTAGTTGAAGTCAGGAGTCTATAGGTTTACTGAGATACTCTCAAAATAAGTAAGAAAGTAAGTAAATCAATCAATCAATAAGCAAATAAATAAATGGTAGAAAGTGATGAGGATAGCCACATAACCTAGGTCCTTTCCCACATATAACTTTGTAAATGCATATATCCATACATTTTTGCATTCACACATACACACAAATCGGTATGCATGCATTCATGACAGCGTGAAACATTCATACACTACAAGTATAGTTGTAGAAAACTAAAAGCTGAAATGACACTCTAGGACTTTTGGTACTGCACATACATAGCTGAAAATGTTTCCATTAGTGTCCAAGAGAAGTTAAAGGGAATAATATTTTGAGTGCCAATTTTACGCTGTGTAACTGTGGTGAGCACTTGACACATTACCTCATTTATTCCTGATTAAATCATATTTCATAGATGATGTACCTGAGATTGAGAGTGACTGATTTGTGTAGAGCTTTTAAGTGTGTTCTCTGGCCTGCCACCCCAAATTTATAGTTAATGATCATTAAATATATTCTAGCTGTATTTCAGCTGGTTTTGCCATAATCCATGTTTCTTGAAACATCTATCTGAATTTGCTAAAGGTATATACTGGAGAGATAGACTATAGTGTAGAAATTGTGGTAGCTAATACAGTATTTTCCTGGTTCTTTAATATTTAGATGCTCAAAAGCGAGCTTCCTCAGTAAAAGAGAAAGCGATAACAATTCATAAAGACAAATCCAAATGAAGAAAATCCACTCATGCACTTTCTTCCATTACAAGTGCTGGTTGTGTAGGGATCTAAGAAATTCTTCATTACTGTCAGTACTTGTATCTGTTACAGTGAAATAGTAGATGAAGGAACTGGAAAATCACTTGGTTTTGTAAAAACTGCTGATTATTTTTTTTCTCTTTTCAAAGGTTGTTTATTAACTTGATAAATCTTGCATGAATGTCCTAATGGTAGTTTAATTTTTTTTGAATTTTTTTTATTGAAAAAAATTTCCGCCTCCTCCCAGCCTCCCATTTCCCTCCCCCTTCCTCCACTCCTCTCCCCCTCAGTCTCCACAGTGGGGCTGATCTATTGGGAGCTCACCAAGGCCAGCTGGACTGGGACTGAAAAAGCATGGGATAAAACCGGACTCTCTGAACATGGTAGACAATGAGGGCTGATGAGAAGCCAAGTACAATGGCACTGGGTTTTGATTCTACTGCATGTACTGGCTTTGTGGGAGCCTAACCAGTTTGAATACTCACCATCCTAGACCTGGATGGAGGGGGGAGGACCTTGGACTTCCCACAGGGCAGAGAACCCTGACTTTATTGTCTTATTTTCTAAAAATGTTTGAGTTTGAAATGAATCTTTTTCATAGCTTGCACCTTGATGAAAGTATATGCAAAACCTGGGCACAAATACCAGTAGAAATTTGACATATATATCTTGTAATTAAGACTGCTATGTAAAAATTATGACATGTCTGATGTCAACACCGTGGTTGTATGTTTCTGTTAGAGCCACCCTACAGACCTCTGAGGGCTTTGAATGTTCTTCCTCTTACTCTATTTTTATAAACATTGATACTTTTATTGCACAGAATTTACAATGCCTTTGTTTCTTGGCATTAAAATTATTGCTATGGATCAGTGATGATGGTTCATGCCTTTAATTCCAGTTCATGGTAAGTAGAGGCAGGAAGATCTCTGTGAGTTCAACACCACATTAGTCAACAAAACAAGTTTCTGGATAGTCAGGGTTGTTACACATAGAAAATCTGTCTTGAAAAAACAAATTGAAGTAAATAAATAGAAATAAAATAAAATGTCTTACTCTAAACTATAATGTCATAGGTCAGTCTATGCTTACAAAAAACACAGATAAAATTTGTTTGAACACATATTTCCAACACCCAAATAAGTGCACATATACTTTGTTTATGTATTAATGACAGACCAGTCAAGTGGTGTGTGTGTGTGTGTGTGTGTGTGTGTGTGTGTGTGTGTGTATGAAGTGAGGCTGGGTGTTGAACCTGAGCCCACTGCATTCTAGGTTAGCAACCTAACAGTAAGAAGCTATAATCTCATACCATATAAATTAAAACAACTTGCACAATATAGGACAATTTATAATGTTTTAATAGTGGACTATCTGAATATTTTTACACTAATAGTTTGCTTAACCTATAGATTTTTATATATCAAAAACATTGAATACATTACCCAGGTAGACCAATTTCATTTTTGCCTCTAATAGCAAACATCACAGCCTTTGTTTTCAGCATACATCATAAAACAAAATAAACATGAAAAATAGGATGATGAAAATACCTTCTTACACAGAAATTCATTGTGTTTTGTGTATAAGAAGAGTGCGAAAAGCTGGTGTGAAAAGTATGCTATATTACATACTTCTCAGAAACACCTAACTCTGGAACTTATTACCTTTTATCTCTGTAACATTGCACAAATAGAAGTTAAGCAAAGTTCCAAATCTCAGATTTTGGATTTTTTGGCATATGCATATATATATGAATGACTGTAGATTCCAATGATCAAATATGACAGTTAAAAGTAAGACTCAATGATTTTAAATATATACCATGTACACTACTTGACAAGAGTTTTTCCAGACAATGTTAATTTACCTATTCAAATAGGACAAGTTATCATAAAAATTGGTGATACTACATTGCAATGAGGTGTGTTGCATCTTAAAGAAATCACATTTATAGTAGAAGAAATGCTTAAAATTGATACAGTTCTTTCACTCTCTATAATCCATACTTTTAAAATAAATTTATGCTTTTACCTAAACTTTGATTGATCACTATGAATGAAAGTGTTATCTAAGTAGCTTCTCATTTGAGTTTGTCTATTTGTTTTCTACGGTTCTTAAAATACTATTTGGACTGATCCTATGGACTTCTGGAAATGGTAACCAGAACTCTATTCCTCATATCATTTAATGGGCGCTACTAACTGAGAAAAGTTACTTTTACATTTTAAGCATTTTCACCACCCTATGTGTTTACATCCCTTGTATGTTGTGATATATGGTGAATATGCTTGTCCTGAATTCATTTAAAATCTGTGTGTCTGGTGTGTATTTTAACCTGTAGAATTTTACACTTCTTAATGATTTAGTTTTAACCACATATTAAAAGTAACATTCATTTTTCTAACATGTATAAATTAAATATTTATTACCTGCTAGTTACTGCTCAAGATTGCAGTGCTCCTGGAGTCAGCTCATCAAACTTCTTACCTTTCATGGCCCTTTTCTGTGGGAACACCACAGAGGCAAGCAAGCCTTGCTACTCTGACTTCTCTTCGTATGTGATGTATTTGATTAGAGGCTTCATTGTAAATCAGTATGTGTATTCTTGGAAAAACAATGGATGCTTACCAAATAAATACTGAGTGGATATTTGCTTCCTAACTAGAAAAAGTAAACCAAAGTGACAGTTTATTTTAAAATATATTTGTTCTTCAGCTTGCATAGTGGTTCAGTTTGTTGGGAATATACTCTTTGTTGGTCTGGGTATTTACTTCAATTGTTTTATGTATATTATTACCATGAATGTGACAGACACATTGTACAGTGAATTCGAAATGATTACTTAATTTATGAGGAGCAGCATGGTGACACTATTTTATTTATGATCGTATCTTCTCACTGAAAAATAGACTGTGAATATAGCAAAGTTAATTTATGTTATAAAGTTTAGAATTTGAAGACCTATATTCATAAAGTATTGGAAATCATAATGGAATTTAGACTTTTGGTGTATTCATATGCATATATATATGTGTGTGTGTGCATATATACATATGCATATATGTGTGTGTGCCTGAATGTATGCATATATATATATATATTTCACAAAATGAATTAAAATGATTTAGAGTGATAGAGTTTATTTATATTAGTACAATAAACACAAACTTTGTGACAAAAAATTTTCCAGTATGTCAATAAAGCAAGTATTCAAAGTCTTTAAAATAAGCATAATCTGGGTAGGTGAATAAAAGTTTTTCATTTATTCAAACCAGTCTAAATTGTACCCATAGAAATAAAGAGAAAAGAACTCATTGTTTTATGTTTTATACTATTTTCATAGGCTCCTCAAGTTGCTTATACTTTTGAATTAATTATGTTTAACTCCAAGGTCTTCTTTTGACTGGTAGCCACATCCACCCTTTTAATGATTTTTCTGCTTTCATTCTCAAGGACTACTTCCAGAGATGACAGCATTCAATTGCACAGAGTACCTTTTGTGATACCTCAGAGTACCTCGACATAATAGTCATTCTTCATTTGTCTTTTCGCTAATTCTTCTCTAATGTTACTGTTTTGGGGTATGGCTCTTTTAACTTCAAATACGATTTTCAATTAGTGATTAAGTGGCCCTGCTGACTCATTTACTTTACTTTCATTTCTCCCTCATTTTTTTTGTCTAATATGTAATCACTTTGATAATCTAGATGAGTCATTTCATTTCAAAGCCCTCTCGTAGCCTTAATGCTAGTGTGCACTGCCTCTGGAGGGTTTGTACAAGGTTTGTAATTTAAAAACAACACTCAAGAAGATATCACATGACCTTATGTCACCTTCCTGGCTTTTGTAAACTTCAATTATCATAACTAAAATTGTTCCTAAAAGTCTAACTTCAATATTCTCATGTCCCTAATATAAGGTTAGCACAGAATTCTGAATATTATGCTACACTCAGTGTCTACTATATTTTTGAGTTCCTATTTCAAGTATGTTATAATGAAAGATTTGATCAGAAATGCTCCTCTTCCTACAATGAGCAGCCATTAGTGAACTATGACTTCTTTAAGCAGACTGTATGCACCTTATGCTAGGAAAATTAAAATATTAAACTATATTCTCTGATTGGAAATGGGAATTTCTGACTTGTCATTTTGCCTTAATTCTTCCTAGTCAGCTGCTGAAAAGTCTCCCCACTGAATAGCTGATCTTCAGTTGATGCATATGGATGCCATTGTGTGGCAGGAAAATTTAGGTTTTACAAGTATTAATTAAGATTACCTAACACATCTCACCTTGAAGCAGAATAAGCAAAACTCAGGGAGCTCGGGTTGAAGGGAAAGTACTTAGAGAAAAGATCAGTTTCATCACCTGGAAGACAATGGAATGCAGGTGACTGATCACACAAAATCTCATCTGGAATAGTTGCCTACATGAAAGTGCATAGGAGATGCCCAATAATACACAGAATGTCTACAGAGAGCTTTGCTTCTTCCACAAATGCTAAATTTATGAATATTTGTTGAAGTAATTAAAGGGGGAAATTTTATAGTCTCTCAACATGGTGTTTTCATATGAACGACTTTACTTTTGTTATTTAATCACATATTGGAATTTGAACATAAAGAGATTGCCTTACATAGAATTGTATTTTTCATATGATAAGATGGAGACTTGTTATTCCACTGACTCAAGCATTCTCTTGCGAAGAAGCAAGGTGTCTCTGAACAGAGAAGGCAGGTGCCGGGAACAGATCTGCTTTCTTGCCCTTTTCGTACGTTTCAACTGTTTCGTTTCTATTGCAACCATAGAATGGAAGCATCGACAAACTTGCATATATAAGTGATGTTTTGATGTATTGTGATACTATTAGTCAAACAAATTAAAATATTCTCACAATTCTATTTTGTTCATACACATAGGGTGTAATTCCTTAACAGCTTTTAAGTATGCAATATGTTATTATTAGCTATAACCATAATGCTAGACAATAATTTCTGGAAATTGTTTAACTTATCTTACTGTACCTGTTCACTTTTTTTTTTTTTTTTTGGTTTTTCGAGACAGGGTTTCTCTGTGGCTTTGGAGCCTGTCCTGGAACTAGCTCTGTAGACCAGGCTGGTCTCGAACTCCCAGAGATCCGCCTGCCTCTGCCTCCCAAGTGCTGGGATTAAAGGCGTGCGCCACCACCGCCCGGCTCCTGTTCACTTTTAACCCAGTATCTCCATGACTTCTATCCTTGATCTTCTGCCAATGAGTGTCTTATTATTTGCTTCCATAGATTATTTTTAATTTCCCAGAAATTGAGATCATACTTTTTTTGCCTTTCTATGCTTGGTTATTTTCAGATATTTTGATGTTCTGTAGGTCTGTTTACATTTCTTCTGATGACATCTACTTCTTTGTCTGGGCTTATAATTATATGGACAGTGTGCATTGTGATAAGTGATTCAGTGAAGACACTGTGCATCTGTTTCTGTGAGACACAGATTTAATCTCCTTTTATTCTATTTTACATTAGGATCCCTAGGTCATGCGAGCCTAAAGCACAAGCTATAAAAGAAAGAATAGATAGACTGCTCTGAAGCTTAAGTGCTTTTGAATACCAGTCTACCATCAACAAAATTGTTATCTATCTAAAAATTGTGGGAAGTATTTACAAAATATACTTCTGCTAAGTGGAAATATGTTAAATATATAAGGATGTTTGACAAATAAAGGAGAAAGAATCAAACAGATAAAGAAGGAAGGGTGACAGAAAGAAAGAGGGGAAAGGAGGGAGGGAAGAAGGAAAGAAAGAAGGGTAGCGCCATAGTTAAAAATTGAATTAATTGTTAAAATGGTAATAACAATTAATGGGACAAAAGGCCAGACGCAGTACTTCTTAATAACAGAACAGCATAAAACAAAACAAAATGTAAGTGGCTATGAAGTAGATGAAAACAATCTTACTGGCATTGATTATCAGGGAGAAACAAATTGAAAATAAACTTGACATTTCTTTGTGGTAGATAGGATGCATATTACCAAAACAAGTACTGCAATGACTAATGAAGAAGATAGATTCGACAGGAATCTGCACTTGGGAGGATTGTTGAACTTGTATTGACTTTACAGAGAATAATATAAAGTTTCTTTAAAAATGAAAGCAAATAGATCTATGTTATCCTTAGAACATTTCTTTTGAATGGGGGATATAAGTTTAGTGACTGATCATTGAGTCAATGAGAATGTATTTTAGTAACCTACAAAGTGAATTTGGTTTGAAGATCAGGAGCAGTTATTGATGACAATGTGAGGTTTATGATGCCTTCATAGTGGGACAACTTAAATGTGTAGGTTTAGTAGTATAATTCATTAAGGACTATGCTACATTAATATTTAAATATGTTGCTTTCAAATGGCTTTTCTTATTGTGAAACACAGGAATCATTAATTATTAAATAGGTCATCATTTTGTGATTGACTTGGAGAATACTTCAATAATGAAATTACATCAGTTTAAGAATGCTTTTAGGAGCAAGTAAAAGAAGAGCTATTCAGAATGCATAAAAAAAACAAGAGTCTACTGTTGCTTGTAAAAGACCAGCTAGAGGCAGTTTGCATTACATGTTTCTTGTTAGGATTTGGCTCTTTTCTCTTTACTTCTGGAACAATTCACCCTCAATGACGTGACATTGTTTGCAATAATATCTCAAGTTAGGAAATAAATAAATAATTGTTTAGTTGGCTACTACAGGAACATCTACCTATATGGTTATGTCAGTAACACTTAGCTCTCCACGACATGACATTGTTTGTGTTAATTTCTCAACTTAGGAAATAAATAAAAATTGTTTAAGTGGCTGCCATAGATATGCACATCTACATATATTGTACAATGGACTTGCCTCATTTCTTGTTAGTAGAATCATTTTATATGGATAGGCCCAGGCTTATCAATGTTGAGTAGAACATCATTGATGTGATAATATGATTGCTTTTGATAGAAACAAACATTTTCTGTTACTAACACAGAAAGATTCTTCATCTGAACCAGACAATGGCGCAGTCAAACTTACTGCCCACCTAATGGATGAATGAAAAGGTTAAACAAGTGGGGAATTTGTTGTTAAATGTTTCTGCCCGTATGTTATTCTAAAGAGCTGTTTTATCAAAAAAAAAACCCTAAAATCAATTTCAGAAGCCAACATTTATAAAGTACTTGCAGTGTTTATGAACTTTGCACATATGACCTTATATTATTCTGAAAATATTGATTCAATGTGTATTCTGCTTTACACATCGCAAATACATTTTTGAGATCAATTGACTCAACAAACTCTCCCAAGTTGCTTGGTGGCTAAGTTAAAATGGACCTTAGCTGCTTGGCGGAAAGATAGTCTTCTTAGTGCTGAGATGCTATGAGAAAAGATAGTTGCTACTGTACATGTTTCTATCCTGCCAAGTTTAAATAAGAAGCAGTGACTCAGTTACTGTGTCAATAGGCAATGAGCAGGGTACTCTCTTAAGGAAGCTATTAGCATGGGCTTATTTAAAACCTGTATCTGTATGTAGTTTGCAAAAAATTGGTAACTAAGCTATTTAAGAGACAAGATGAGATTTTTCTTAGGAGAGACAGTGTGAAATGACCTAATTTTGATGCAGGATTGTTTTGTAGAAAGCGACTAGGTTTTCGTTTCCTTGCAGCCCAGACACGAATCATACAGAAACTAATTACAGCACTGTTTGAACAAAGGCCTAGGCATAGTCCTAGGCAGTTCTTACATCTTAAATTAACCTTCTTCTATTAGTCTATGAATTACCACGTGACTGTGGCATTGCCTCAATTTCTACATGTCTTGTTTCCTTGGGGGCTGACTGGGGTCTGCTTGTCTCTGCCTCCCCTATGTATATATCTCTGTTCAGATTTCCTGACTGGTTTTATTCTGCTAAGTCATTTGCTATAACAGCTTTTTCATCAACCAATAAAAGCATCACATATACAGAAGGATATCCCACGTCATTGCTTTTTCTGTGTAGACTTGAGGATCTTTCTACACACAATCGTTAATTGTATTCAATGCAAATGAGGAGAAAAATAACTCTGGAATTATTAATCTGTATAAACTCAAACAGCAAGAATCTGATAATATAACATTAGCTAAAATATTTGAAACATATATTTATCACCTTTATTTTATATTAGATACAAAAATATACTTTTATCTCAAACAGGAAGATTCCATTTTAAAATGTAAAATAATTTATTTAATTTTTAGACATGAAATAGTTGGTTGAAAAACAGATTTAGGAGATTACATTACAAGGAAAGTTGAAACAGAAAATAAGTATTGCCTTTAAAATTGAAAGTGAGATGGGGAAATATTAAGATGCATGTGAGCATGGATACACAGTAACAGAGTTCTAATTTAATGTTTAGATGGGCGTGTGAGCCAGGGTGTTTTTAAAAAATTGTGTGTCTATGTATGTATGTATGTATTATTATTATTTTTCTCCCTTAAACAGATCTGTGAACTAAAGGGCAATCAAAATTAGTAACTGAAGCACTCGTTCCACAAAAGAACATGCCACTGTGACTTCTTCTCAGATATTCATTCACTTTATTTCTGTGATAAGTACTCTTACAAATACTGTATTTTTTCCAAGAAAACAGTTATCATGAATTTTATACAAGATGTATACAATTTTATTTAAAAATAATTTTTGAATAGATATGGTTATAAATGCTCTTACTTTACATGTATGGGCATATATATATATTTTGTGTATGTATTTGTAAATAAAAGTATACATATATTATGTATACAACTTCAATTATCTTTCATTCAACGCCATGTTAATTTTTGCTGAATTATTTCATTTAAAAATGTTTTTTCTTTTCTGATTTTTTTACATCTCTGAAGAACCTATACTTCACCATAAAACATTTGAGTTATTCTTCACATTTTCTGCAGCTGTAAGCTAATTAGTCTGTGTTTAGCTCTTCAAGAATACAACACAGTATGACTCGCCTTTGTTTTCTGAAATGAACAACTAAACAGTTCTCCTACCTTATCTTTTACAAAACTGAAGACACACAACTGTTCATAATTAATGATGTTTTCCAGCAAAACATATTCTGTGAATGGAAATAAAATCAGCATTTGGAGCATGAGTGCTTTGGTTCCAGCTTGATGACTGTGATTGAACTGTATATATAAACTTGTACCCTTCACTTCACTACCCTAATTTATCATTGACCAGATGAAGCAGCCACATTTCTGACATCATTCTACCCTCTTTCCATAGTGATGCTCAATACATAGCAAATCCTGTCACGAAGCTGATGAAATATTGTTTACTACTTTTATGGCATTACTCTAAGGATAAAATCATGAGGCTGTAGCTATGTGTTGATTTGTATCTTAATGTTGATATTTGGGTCTTCTGGGGATTTCTGGATAGATAATATGCTTCTATTTCTCATGATAGAACCAGATTTATTTTGTAAGGTATGTTGATTATGTTTATCTTATACACATTCCTACTTTTTTAGGTATTGAAGATAAGTGTGTTGACATCAAGTAACATTCACATTAAGTAGATGCTAATATCTTCATCTTTGTATGGCTATAATTTCATGCATGTAAGAGGCTTTTTAGAGGAGCTTTGCTTTCCTGCCACCAATATGGGACATTCTTTTTTGAAAACATTGCTTTGATTTTCAGATTGCTCTTCAATTTGTTCAGAGACATCAGTTTTTTTTCCCTAAAATATTCAGAAATTACATCATGCAACAGGCTATTGAAGCATCGAGGCTCAGTGGTTGATTCCAAATTGACTCGGGATTGCACATGGCAGTTCTAGACACTATGGTCAATGTCTGTTTGGTGTTGGTCTAAAACATTTTCCAGTAGACAGTTGATGTGTGTGTGTGTGTCCATGTGTGAAGATTGATTTCTGACATCACAATAGTGTCTTCAGTTAATTTTGGGACTGCTTTGTTTCTAATCTTATTATATGCTCCTGAATCTTATATCCCATTGTATAGTTATATAACTGAGTATCTTTTCTTCTTTATTTTATTTAAAGCTTCAATATTTAATAGTTATACATCCATCTTTGTGGGCATACAAATGTCTTTTAACTTCAAGATACTTTTCTTAGCCTCAAGCAGAGTCCATATAAGAAGCTTAAAGATTAATCTTACAGTTTTACCTTAAACTCCTGGTCACCCACTTCCTGTTCCTCTTCCTCTCCCTTTTTTCTGTTTCCCTGAAGCTATGTCTCTTCTTGAATTCATGAGGTAATTATCTTTTAACTTCAACCTCCGAGGGGGCTAGGATTACAAACATAGTCTTCAGCACTCGGTTTACTTTGGGTCTCCTAGAAGCTTCTCTTCGAGGGTGATTTTCCTCTACCATTCTCCATCCTCAACTTCTATGTAGTGATTGCCTTTCCTGGGCTTTGGCAGAGTCTGGCATTCCACATATTACTATTTCACAGCAGGATCCAGGCACAGTGATTTCTGCTTTAGCTCCCAATAAATCTAGTAATAGCCAGAAATCTGTCAGTTCCTCATTCATGACCTGGCTGCTGGTAACACACAATAGTCATGGAACCTGTATTTCTGAGTTAATCTTTAATGAGCCTTCTGACTATCAATCTATTTTCTTCTAATGTTATAATGAAGTCCATTATTTTGTATGAGAAATAAATTCTAATAACATTTTTAAAAAAGATTTAAGGAAAGGGCAAGTTAGGAGCTCTGTGGGAAAGATGGCTTTCTCTTCAGTAGGCATGGAACTTTCCATAATCATGGATGAAAAACGAAGGTCCAGTTATCCATAATATCTTTCAATAATAACTGTAGAGAGATTTGATGACAGAGATGATTAGTGCCAGTGGACCACTGCTTACCAAGACTTAAGAGAAAATTAGGGTTCTTCCAGGAAACACTCCTTAAACTCTAACAATGTACATGAAAAATAAGAAATAGGAGGTTTAGAAAATTCAGGTAGATACTAATGTCATTAAAGATTATATTTAATGCTAAGTGTTTGAAAAAATGAATTAAGAATATTATGATTTTTATTTTCAAGTATTCTATATATTTATAATGAACATTAAAATAATTTATCATGTGACTCCTCATTTAAGATAACAATGATCAGTTTAATAAAGTACACCTCCCATACTAGTTTTAGTAAAAATATCCAGAAACCATATATGGTATTTCCCCCCTAATTATTCTTACCAATAGAAAAGAATATATAACAAAGTTTTGAGTATTTTATTTTTTTCTTATAACATTTTATTGTCTTTGATATGATTTACCCAAAGATGCAGATATATGCAGTTAGGTGCATTTAAATGACAAAGACACAAACAATAACATTTATTGTTTGGTTTGTATGTATTAACCATTTTAGTGATGAGCAATATGTTAAAATATGAAATGATGGGTATTTTGGAAGTTTATGAATGTATCTTTAGAAATTTTGACTTGTATTTCATTTACCCTTTCCATTTTGTCAAGTTATGCTTTGTATAGGCACTGATTCATTTTCGTAAGGGATTTACTACTGGGCATCAGTAATAACATTCTTATTCCTAAAGCAGTTATTCAAAGAATATTTGATATTTCTGTGTAAGCAACAAAATGTGATACCAGCCTGTGTGTACTATTGATGTACCCAGGGGACCAAGGGTTTGATTGACAACCCAGTGAAAATGAGTCTCTGAGAACTGAAAATGAATTTTTGTTCTGCTTCCCACACCTCAGCTCCTTGAAGATGCCACTGCTTCTGAGTGCAGACACATCGCTTCTGATCCTGCCTTTTACCCTGGAGCCCGAGAGACAGCTAGGTTTGTGTTTTCTAGCAACACCCAGGAATAACGAGGGATAATTGAAATACCTTTATAAAACAAAGATTTGCCATACGTTTTGAAGGCAACATCCTTATTAAAAGAAATAGCATTAAAGGGATAAGTGACTTATTTCGTTACTTACAGCTAGTGAATAGAATTGCTTAACAATCCGCAGTTTTAACTAGCACAAGATAGAATGAGATAAAAGTTTTATTAGAGAAAAATATTTTGTGTCAGAACCATGTTCTTTCATACATGATTCTAAATGTACTGTTTTTACCATGGTCTTTTACTCTTAAGAAAATGGTTGAACAAATAGACGAGGATGTGTTTCAAATATGCGCCTATACATCGGGAATGGCAGTGCCCGTGCATAAGGACATACCCAAGGTACACTTCTGCTTCTCTACCTTTCGTAATAATCTGTGATGAATTTTATAAATTTCTGTTTCCGCCTTTTTATTACTTCTTATACTTTTTTTTTTGAGGAAAAATAATTCATATATCTTAGGCTGGTCTTGAGTGTGCTACATAGCCAAGTTTGGCCTTGAACTGAGAACCTGCCGTCCTCCAACCTCCATGGTACAGAGACTACAGGCATGCACCAACATGTTTGCCCTTTGCTACCTTTTGAAATGCTGGAACAATTGTAAAGATAAGCATTTATTGCTTGTCGGGGTGAAACAGTGTGTTTTACTTATTAAGGATTTACCCTTTAAATTTTTTTTCAATGTAAATGGAAAATTTGTTTTAAAAAAAATATCAGAAGTAAAAGCCACTGTTTTTTTTGGGTAAGAAATACAAATCTGGAATATGGGAGAAGGAAATGAACTGAGCGTAAAAGATATGAGCTACTGTGTGTTGCTGTGAGAAAATAGACTGCTTCAAGCAATTTGTAGAATTCATATAACAGTCTTGTAATGTATTTCCCGACACTGTTGAATAAGTCTCTAATGCCACTGAGCAAATGATTTAAAAGGTCTTCAAGGGTGTTCAGGATATTTAAATTGAACTATGAGTGAATCCAAAGTCTGGTAGAGAATGACCAAAACCTACTAAGGTCATTTAAAAAGAGGAAGCAGAGATGCTAGTACTGTGAGTGGGTAGAGAACTGGAACAGTGCTGGTGGGGACTGAACCTGCTTCTCAAGGCATGTTTAGAGTAGACAGAGAAGAACACTCCTGGCTGCTCTACATCATGGAAAGGGATGATGACCCTCCTCTATCACCATATTCAAACACTGGCACTCGGGAGAAAAGATTCCTCTAAGAAAAAAGAGTTTAGAGACATTATAAAAATGGTTTAACATTTCTATTATAGTACTATGAATGGACAACTTTTCAGAAAATCAAGAATATTAAAGTAAATGGCTTTACAAACAGTTGAATATTAATATTCAGGATTTGTTTTTGTTGTGTCTCCCATTCATTAGCTTGTTTTGACTTCTCAGAAAATATGTCCAAAATTTGTTGTTTTTGGTTTCTATCAAGAAGTCTTCCAACTGCATCTTATTATTGGACAAAAATACTAAAATCCTAATCCATTTCCAAAATTTATGTTGTGTGAAACATATTTACTTATAATTTTCTTTAATGGGGCCTAACCAGCTCTTTGAAGAGAAAAATCAAGCACTGTAATTCTCATTTTGTGCACAGATCTTCAATCGAAATGATTTGGGGTCATATTTGAGGTCACTTTGTTGTTGCCATTGTTCTTAATCTTCCTAACATATTATCCTTATTGCCAGAAAACTTTGGTCTGCAGCCTGTAAGGAAACAGAGAGAAACCACTGTGGTGGGAACTACCTTACTGGAATTAAAATGAGGCAGTGCAAAACCACACTCAGATCTCTGTGAGATCCACAAGTCAACTGGGATAAAAGATGTCCAGACTGTCTTCTTTCTTTTATGAGTTATAATATACATATGATTTTTATCTATAGTATTCTGATATTACATTAAAATTTGTACTGTGCATATGTCTATGTGACTGTGCTTAAAAGTCTATGGAAATATAAAGAACTAAAACAGATATGACTAGGTGCTACAGTGTAAAAATAATGAATATTTATACACTACCATCAGAGATATGTAATCCCTATTTTTATAAATAAGTGAATTTAAGGTGTGTTTTGCAATAAAGTTCATTTGGGGATCCCCATAATTTCTGCAATATGTGCAAGGTGCCTCAGATAAATATCTGACCATCTTGAAATGCTTTCTTCCAGTTGTAATGAAATTGATAAAATGATAGAGCCAGCCCGTGAAGTTGAGGTTATAACTCAGTCAGAAATCTACAGTCTGTTTCAAAACAACACAAAATTTTATTCACATTGATAGGTGATTATTTAGTTATTGACGGGCTTGCTTCTTCTCGCTTTCTTTCCACAGTGACCTAAGCCTTAATTGTTCAGTTCCTCTGAGCAAATCTGTGACAGTGGTCAAGGTGTACTGTGACTCAGTCACAAGCATTTAATTTGGTAGGAGAACAGTAAGTCCTTTGTGATGTAAAATTCTTGGTTGTCATGTTGCCAGTGTGTGCTTTGTGCCTGGAATGCAAAGTGGTTTTAATCCATATATCCTTTTTTTCTAAACTGGGATGCCTGCCAAGGCTATGTCTGTGATTAACATTTGAGGTTGTCAGCTTGAGAGAAATGTAGAGACCAGGGAACTTAGGACAGAAAACCCCTAGTTAATATATGTTTAACAATAGTATTGGCTTTGAGAACTATAAAGCAGATAATTACCTTCGTAAACTAATCCTTTCCTGAAGGGTACTTTAATGCTTTAACTGCCCCAGACTTTTCTTGTAAATCATACTAAATTTCATGTAAAGTTATTATAATTAAAATTTCTTTTTAAAATTGTTTCACAGAAACACTCATGTTCATTAAATCTCTAAAAGTAATTGCTGCATAGGTGAGGGAAAAAGACCCAAGTGTTTAAAGTACTCCTTGTACTGGATAAATGGCTCAGTTTGGAAGCTCATGTTGCTTTTGCAGAAGACCTAGATTTGTGTTCCAGCACCCACACAGTATGTCACAACTCTCTGTAACCCTTGTTCCAGGGGGCATCATGTCCACTCCAGACTATCCAGGTGCATTCAAGTAGTACACACATGTACACACAGGTAAAACACTCACACATTTTATAAGTGAGCAAATCTAATAAAAATAAAGTATTCTAATCTGATTTAGTTTCATATTTAATCATAAGTTAATGTTCTACCAGAAGTGTAATATATCAAACCCCTTTGTTTTAAAAAAAAATAGCTTCTGTGTTCAGATCTAGGCTTGATATATCTTCACTACATTAATGTGTTTTGGATATATTGATGAGGGTATACAGACCATAAAGGCAGAGTAGAGAAGTAAAGAAATCCAAATTACTAACTTTTACCATCTGTGTACTCAATTATTTGATGTTAAATAGATAAATTTGGGAGAAATATTTATGTTCTATACATTACTAGTTAGAGACTAGTCTCAGAGACATGAATGGTCTAAGACTATAGAACACATCCACAATGCACATGGAATTAGAGAACAATCCTTGCTTCCTTTTCAAAATCAGTTTTTTATGTCCCCCACGTGTTGCTGCTCCTTTATCTTTGGCTACCTTGAATGACCCTTTCTTATCATGCTTATTGTTATGGAATGGAAGGATTTGTGCTGAATACTTGGGAAAAGATCATTAAAAATGCACCAGAGTCTATTGAGTACTTATTATGCCTGATATTGTGTTAAACACTTGACATGGTATTATCTTACTTGAGACTAAGAATATCTTATAATTATTATTGTTGACATATTTTAAAGATGGTGAAAGGAATTCTCAAAAATCTGAAATTACTTTTTTTGATTAAGAACAATGTATCTAGAGTTTAAAACACATGTTAATAATGTTATATTGTGTTGATATTATTTTAGCTTTGTATTATCCAATATCTCTTCATAAAATATATCATGATTATATTTCCAGTCTCCCAGCTTCACTCAGATCCTCCCCACATCCCTAATTTTCCATTCTCATATTATTTCTCTTTCCCTCTCTTGAAAAAAAAAAAAAACCTACAAAAGAATGAAAGTAGAAACAAACAAACCAAAAACAGTAAGACAAAAACCAAGGTAGCTGGTCCCCTGGGCATCCCCGGTGGCTAGCCATGTGGGCAGCCAGTGTGAAAGGGGCAGACAGATAGGCACACCATGCAGATGTGTTTGCTACAAGCTGCCAGGGTCCCAAGCAGGGACAGGTGCACGAGACCACACGGCAGGCTCCATGAGAATGGGGCAGGCAAGCAGGAGATGGATAAACATACCATACAGAGTAAAGTTAAGTTAGATATTTATTAGATAGGTTATGAAGGGGAAGAAGGGGGGAGAGAGAGAGAAAGAGAGAGGAGAAGGGGGGGGGAGACGGAGGTGGAGAAGAAGGGAGAGATGCCGAAGCTGCTTCTTGGAAAGAGGGGAAAGGATCTGAGGCTGTAGGCAGGAAGGGAGTGGGCGTGGCTTGTCTCTTAAAGAGACAGAAATCATAACATTCCCAGCTCTTTTTTTTTTTTTTTTTTTTATAATAAAAAGCCGAAGATTAGCACAACAGGTTGAAGGAATTGGGGTGGTGGATTCTCAAAACTGCTTCCAGCTTATTTGTGGGCCTCATCTTTGGGGGGGAACCTGAGAAGGCTGGGTGCTGTCCACATCCTGGCAGAGCTGGTCTCTTTGCTCCTGTCCAGTGTTGGGGCATTGAAATGCCTGGTGTCTCTTATACCTGTTTAAGGTATTGGCAGAACAAAGAACAAAGTTAAATTAAGGAAAAAAAAAAATAGGACCAGGGAATTGAGGGGTATGTATCTGACATGTTTAAGGTGGATCCTTTAATTCGGCTCTATGGAACTCACAATGATTTTTGGGGTTTGTGAAAACAGAAGTCTTAGACACATACATTGCATAATGACTGTGACATATTTTTGTACAATGAAAAGTATTTTTAAGACTCTGGAAGGCATTATGAGAGAGAAATTTTATCTGAAATTTGTTTGGTGAGGTTGTTCTTTTAAACTAACAAAACCTCTCAGCTATCAAACTGTATCAGAGATTTTTGAGAAGGATAAAATTTTACTTGAGTGACTGATTAAAAAATGACAGAGAACTTACTTGGTTGGCAACCAGAGCTACTCTTTAGGGTCTTCCATTGTCGCTGAAGGTCGCATTTGCCTTTTGCTGTTTACTGCAGGGCCTGCCAGGCTCCTGAAGATCCTGTGGACTAAGAAATCTGTGGGAAGACAAGCCTACCTTGACCTGAGCAGCTAGGCTGTCGATTCCACAGTTGTGTCCACATCAGGAGATCTTTAGCTTAGATGAAAGGCAGTTTTTCCCAGTGTAGATGGACGTTGTTGTGTGTCCCTGGGCATCCCTTGCAGCTAGCCATGTGGGCGGTGGGTGGGCAAGGGGCAGACAGATAGGCACACCATGCAGATGGGTTTGCTACAAGCTGCCGGAGTCACAGGCAAGGATGGTGCACAAGACCACACTGACAATCTCCATGTAACTGTGGCTGGTAGGCAAGAGAGACAGATAAACATACCATTACAAAATTAAGTTAGACATTTATTAGAAGGGTTATGGAGAGGAAGGAAAAAGGGAAGAAAAAGATGGGGAGAGAGAGGGAAAGACAGAGAAATAAGGTAGAAAAAGAAAGAGAGAGAGAGAGAGAGAGAGAGAGAGAGAGAGAGAGAGAGAGAGAGAGAGAGAGAGAGAGAGAGAGAGAGCCTCTCTGAGAGAGGACAGGAAGAGGGAGGGTGGGGCCTGAGGCTGCAGGCAGTAAGAGAGTGGGCATGGCTTGTCTCTGAAAGAGACAAAATAATCATAACACAGAAAGCCTCAGACAAGCCCCATAAAAGACTTAACCTCTGACAATGTTTGCATCTGACATGCTATGTTCATGCTAATGGTGTTTAAAACAGTTACTGCTTTTTATAAAAACTAATTTTTGTTTCATTTTTTAAGATGTATTTATTTTATTTTATTTGTATGGTATTTTTCTGGCAATAACTAAGGTAAGATGTACTAACTTTAAAAGGATTTTCATTTGTTCTTTGAAAATTTTCAATGTAGCTAGGTCAGTTTTACTCCCCTTTCAATTTTTTTTTGTATTTTATCTTTTAAGAATGAGAAAAACTAGAATTTTAAATACATTAACTACATAGTACTCATAGTACTTTGTTTTTTTTTAAACATAGGTTTCTTCTTTAATTCCATAACAATACTAGGCATAATGGAACTGTTGCTTTTAAAGTTTCTTATTTTTCCATAAATAACTATCTTCTTTGAGATCTTATGTCAAATGTGGATTCTTAGGCTTATAATTTATTGTCTTGACCATTTCAATTTATCCATTTTCCATTTTGTTGAGACTTTTTTTAATATTCTGTAATGATTCCTTTAGCTAGATATCATTAACATCCTAGTAAATATAATGCCACCCATTGAGTTGTAATGCAATTTAACAAACTCTCAAGGCATAGAGCATAATTGGCTCCTACATTTGCTTGCTCCTTGATCACCGGACTTCATCTGTAGGCTGTCCTGTATCCAGCAAATGCCATATCTCAAGGAAGTTAGTGAGCTTTTCTCATTCTGATTTTAGTAACCTCTAAAGATCTATACATTTCCTGTGATGGTTGGTAATAAATAGTTGTTCATCTGTCCTTCTTCTTGGTTTTAAAATCTGTGACTTACCAAGCTGCTTTATAGTGGGTCCCCAGTATACAAAGGGGGATCACTACACTCACTGAAAAAATAAAACAGACATTGTAGTGCTCTTACAGGTACTCCAAGTTGTATGACTACATATCACTTATTAAATTAATGATTTTCCTTTAACATACACAGATATACAGACAGACACATGCACACAAACAGACAGACAGACAGACATACACACACACATACGTTCTTCTCATTTGTAAAAGTTCATGATGAAGATTGCCTTAAGCCTTATCTGAGTTGGTTAAAACTGCTTTGCTTGCTCTAATTCTCTTTTTTTATATATATTCTTGCTCTAATCCTTATGTTTATTTTTCACTTCATACACAGATCTTAAAACAAAAGTTGCTTCATACAAGAAGATCAAATTAGTTGCAGTATTATAGCTATGAATATTTACTAGATTTTTAAAAACATAATGAAAATATGTCAACAACTGTCTTCAATACAATGTCAAACATTCTAACTTCAGGGGAAAGAAAACGCAGGATATGTAGATATTTTTAAATGAGCTTATAAAATGGTGCTTCCATCCCGAAGAACTATGGCTAATCTTGCTCTGGAAGTGCCCTCTACCTGTACATCAGAGATTATGGAAATGGAATCAAATTATAATACTTAAGATGTGTTATTTATTATTTAGTAAATAAAATAAATTACAAGTTTTGCGTGCTTAAGCCTAGTATGTAAGATGGCTTTTTAAAGATTTAAGTGTCACCATGATTGTCTCTTTCCCATTCAGACTAATCAGTCTCTAGGACTCCTTTTTCCAGAAACGCAGCAGCATGAGCCTGTAATGAGGGGGTGAGTTTGCATTAGCAGAAGCAAATGCTATTGTGATGGCCAGAAGCTCCATCAGCAAAGTAGTTAGAATGCCTTCACTACTCCAGTTTAAAAAGAAACACATGTTGACTCCGGCAAATCAAAATAACTCTCTCAGTGTCTCATTCCTACAGTCTTCATTTAAGAAAAAAAAAAACGTGTTGACTCTGGCAAATCAATATAAATCTCTTTTATCACAAGCCTACAGTCTTCCTTTTTGCTGTGCTTCTGAATTATGGATTGTTTCTTAGGGTGTTATTCATAGTTTTTGAAAAGAAAAGCAGTATAGTTATTGTGCATTATGAAACGAAGAGAATGATAAAATACAGTTTATCTGAATAATAGAGTTGACACAGAAACAATTGTTGCTTTATTTCACAAAGTGAATCAGTGATTATTTGATGTCCAGTGTGAGCCCATTAGTACTTTGTATATACCTGAAATTCTGTTTTGCACAGCTATATTTAGGAATATACATGCATACTTTGGCATACTTTTCTTTTTAGTATGATTATCGATAGTATGTACTTATTGATATTTTTTCAAATTTTTGTGATGTTAAACACATTCTTTTCAGGTACTTGGAGTGATGAGTTGGTATGTCTCTATACATAATTAAGGACATCCTATTAGAAAAAAATATTGTTACAAATTGAACGGGATTTGTTAAAAAGCATCATTTCAAATACTATAACTACCAAACTATTTAAGGATTTCAAGACAGATAAACAACTTTATAGTTCAATATTTGAAATTTTAAAACTGGGTGAGCAGCCTGAAATGATTCAGAATCAGCTGTTCACACAAAATCTTTTTCTTTTTTGATACAATTTTTTTCTCAAAAGATGCAATTTATTTCATTTTATTGTTTCTATAATTCATAGTACTGTTTTTCAAATATAATTGGTCCTGACTTAAAGCTTTATTCTCAAGACATAAGATACCATGTTTCAGTTATATTCTATTGTTTATTTCTTAAAACTTATAATAATTTTTTCCATATGTATTTATAAATAATTTTTATGTTGAAAACATGTTTTTAATTATATTATAGAACCTATGAAAACAGATTTGGTGCATGTTTTTATTTATTTATTTATTTATTTATTTATTTATTTA